>NC_142874.1:40884939-41205689 GCF_051225735.1 Oryctolagus cuniculus | reverse complement strand
AAACTTGTCTCTTCTAGCTCTTTATAAAAATGCATACTAAACTGTTGTGAACTGTAGGCTACTCTGCTGTGTCAAAGTACATGAGAGCCCATCCTTTTGACTGTATTTTGGGCTGCATTAGCTGACTTCTCCCCCCACCCCCACACCCGCACTGTTCCTAGCTTCTAGTGACCACTGTTCTACTCTCCACTTCTATGAAATCAACTTTTTTAGATTCCAAATATGAGTGAGAACATGTGGTGTTTGTCTTTCTGTGGCTGGCTTATTTTACTTACCATGATGCCTTTCATTTCCATCCATGTTGCTCCAAAGACAGGATTTCATTCTTTTTTTTTTTTTTTATGGCTGAATCGTGTTCTGTTGTGTATTTGTACTAGTTTTCTTTATCCATTTGTCTGCGGACACCTCAGTTGATTCCGTATCTTGGCTGTTGAGAAAACTGTTGCCATAAGCATAGGAGTTCAGGCATCTGTGATACATTGATTTAATTTCCTTTGGATATATACCCCGTCGTAGATAATGGACCATATGGTAGTTTTAGTTTTGTGAGGACCCTTCATACTGTGTTTCCTATTGATTGTACTAATTCACATTCCTATCGTCAGTATATAAGAGTTCCACTTTCTCTGCATCCCCATCAGCTTTTTTTAACAAATGTTTGTTTATTTTCACTTACTTGAAAGACAAGTGACAACAACAGAAATGCTCCGTCTGTTGATTCACTTCCCAAATGCCTGCAACAGCCAAGGCTGGGCCAGGCCACAGCTTGGAGCCCATAACTCCATCTGGGTCTCCTATGTGGGTGGCAGGGGCCCAGGCACTTGAGCTGTCATCTGCTGCTTCCCAGGATGCATTAAGAAGAAGCTGAAGGAGGAACTTGGTGTTCCAATCAGGATGCCAGTAAGGGATGCAGGCATCTCAAGCAGTAGCCTAACCACTGTGCTACACTGCCTACCCCAGCATTGGATTTTCATTTTGTTTTGTTATGCTTCTTTTTGGTTATAGCCATTCTGACTGGAGTGAGATGCTGTCTCATCATAGCTTTGATTTGCATTTCCTGGGTGATCAGTGATATTGACCATTTTTCATACACCTGTTAGCTATTTATTTTTTTAAGATTTATTTATTTATTTGAAAGGCAGAATTATAGAGAGGCAGAGAGAGAGAGAGAGAGGTCTTCTATCTGCTGGTTCACTCCCCAGATGGCTGCAAAGGCCAGAGCTGCACTGATCTGAAGCCAGGAGCCAGGAGCTTCTTCCAGGTCACCTATGCAAATGCAGGGGCCCAAGGAGTTAGGCCATCTTCCACTGCTTTCCCAGGCCATAGCAGAGAGCTGGATCGGAAGTGGAGCAGCTGGGACTCAAACTGGTGCCCATATGAGATGCAGGCACTGCAGGCAGTGGCTTAACCTGCTATGCCACAGCGCTGGCACCATTTTTGTTTTTTTATTTCTTAAATGTACTTATCTGAAAGAACAAAGTTAAAAAGGGAGAGAGACAGAGATTTTCCATCCACTGGTTCACTCCTCAGATGGCCATAATGGCCAGGGCTGGGCCAGACTGGAGCCAGGAGCCAGGAGCCAGAAGATTCTTCAAGGTCTCCCATGTTGGTGGCGGGGAAACAAACACTTGAGTCATCTGCTGCTGCTTTTCCCAGACCATTAGCAAAGCGCTGGATCGAAGTGGAGCAGCCGGGACATGAGGACATGAGCCGGCACCTGTATGGGATGACAGTGCTACAGGCCTCTGTTAATCTTTTTTGAGAAATGTCTGTTCAGGTCATTTGCCCACTTTTTGCTGCTGAACTGTTTGGGTTCCTTATATATTCCAAATATTTACTAGTTTACAAATATAGTCTTTTCTCCCATTCTATAAATCATCTTTTTATTGATTGTTTCCTTTGCTATGCAGAAGTTTCATATTTTGGTAATACCATTGGTCTTTTTCTGCTCTTATTGCCTGTGCTTTGGGTATCTTAGCCAAAAGTAGTTGTATATGCCAATGTCTTGAAGTGTTTCGCTTATATTTTCCTCTGGCTGTTTCATAGATTGATGTCTTACCTTTATTTAGGTCTTTGATCCATTTTGAGTTGATTTTTTTAATATGTTGAAAGGTAGGCTATTTAAAAATTCATTCTTCTGCATTTTGATATCCAGTTTTCTCAGTACCATTTTTCTTGTTGGTGAGATTTATTTGTTTATTTGAAAGAGTTAGAGGGGGAGAGAGAGAGAGAGAGATCTTCCATCTGCTGGTTCACTCCCCAAGTGGCTGCAAGAGCCAGGGCTGAGCCAGGAGCCAGGAGCTTCATCCTGGTCTCCCATTGGGTGATAGGAGCCCAAGCACTTGGGCCATCTGCTTCTGCTTTTCCAGGCACATTAGCAGGGAGCTGGATTGGAAGTGGAGCAGGCAGGATGCGAACCAGCACCCACACGGGATGTCCACATTGCTGGCTGCGGCAGGTTCACCCACTGTATCACGGTGCACCCTTTCTACTTTCATCTCACTGTACTCTAGTTGTAGCTGCCTGTTTTTATAAAAGCAGCCAGTAACTTCCAGGCTGCATGTATCTTAAATTAGGATTTTTGACATTTTCAAATCTAGTATGGAGTTGTAGATATTGAGAACTTCTAGAATGAACACGGTATTATAGGAGGATGGTACAGTGATACTTATTTGTTACATAGTAAGTGGAAAGGTTTCTTTCTTATCAACTACTGGATTTATTTTTTTTAGGTTTTATATTTTTCATCTTTCAGAATGATTTTTCTTTGTCTTTTATTGCTTCATGAGTATCAGTGGAAAAATGTGTTAATTCTAATATGTGATGTTAACTTTTCCTACAAGTTATAGAAATATTTTCTCTTGTACTATTCTATTGCCAGTAATGTTACTAGACTTCAGTATGTAATTTAGCTTGTAGAAATATGGTACCAAACATTGTCAACTGCTTTTTAAAAAATGTGTTGATGAGGCCAACACCGCGGCTCAATAGGCTAATCCTCCACCTAGTGGCGCTGGCACACCGGGTTCTAGTCCCGGTCGGGGCACCGGATTCTGTCCCTGTTGCCCCTCTTCCAGGCCAGCCCTCTGCTGTGGCCAGGGAGTGCAGTGGAGGATGGCCCAAGTGCTTGGGCCCTGCACCCCATGAAAGACCAGGAGAAGCACCTGTCTCCTGGCTTCAGATCAGCGTGGTGCGCCGGCCGCGGCGGCCATTGGAGGGTGAGCCAACGGCAAAAAGGAAGACCTTTCTCTCTGTCTCTCTCTCTCTCACTGTCCACTCTGCCTGTCAAAAAAAAAAAAAGTGTTGATGATTTTTTTTTTTAAGATTTATTTTATTTATTTGAATGGCAGTTATATAGAGAGAGGAAGAGATAGATCTTCCATCCACTGGTTCACTCCAGATGGCTGCAACAGCTAGGGCTGGACCAGGCCAAAGCCAGGAGTCAGGAGTTTCTTTGGGTCTCCCATGTGGGTGCAGGGGCCCAAGGACTTGGGCCATCTTCCACTGCTTTCCCAGGCCACAGCAGAGAGCTGGATCGGAAGTGGAGCAGCTGGGATGCTGGTGTCACAAGCGGTGGCTTTGCACGCTGTGCTATGTCATGTGGATTTTTTTTTATGGTTTCCCGTATATGCTTGTATTTGCAACCAGAGTCTATAAAATTTTGAAAATTGACTTTAGAATAGAGATACATGGACCTCTCTTAAATGGAAAATACTTTTAGCATAATAGATAGTTTTACTTTTCTGTTATTTACTGAACAGTTTGGTATTTCTGAATTACTGAATAGTTTGTCACCTTGAAATTTATAGCTTTATCACTAGCATTAAATTTCCATCTTTTAAGAGTCTGGTTAATTTTACATTCCATTATTTTTTTCAGCTCCGATTAAAAGGTATTTTATAACAACTAGAATTCTAAAATTGATACATCTTAAAATGTGCTGGTTTTTAAAATTTGTGCAGATGTGTGTCTAATTATTCCCTTAATCACTAGAACTTGAATGGAAGCTTTCACTGCTGACTAGGTTCGTTCCTGGCTGAATCTCAGAGTTCTGTGTCCTGTTTGCTGAGCCAAGGTGTAGCTAATTCCGAGAGAATGAGCTGGATCTGCTGTTGAGTGATCCCTCCTCAGCTCCTTAGACTTGAGCTGGAGAGTCAGTTGGTCATTAAATGTACAAAGCAATATAGATTAATATTTATACTTTGAGAGGATTCAGTCAAAACACAAAAAATTGGAGGCTATATTATGTCTGGAAGTTTCAACCAATTGTTACCTAATTTGGTTGTGAAAGTTATAGTTTCTCTGATTAATAATCTGCTATATTTTTCTTTTTAACAGCTGTGCTTATAGTATTATAGAAACAAAATGTAGAAATGAAAATATTCTTTAGAGTACAAAGCAGTTTAACTTTTAAAAATTATTTAGATTTTAGCTATGCATCTTAGCTGATGACAATTTTCGTTTACTAAAAGTCTTTGATAATTCTATAGCTGCTGTGGTTTAGATTTCTATATGTTTAAAGAGCAAGGAGAAAAAAGTAAAGCTTCTTTAGCAAATGTATAAATCAGATCTTTTTCCATTAGTGATATGTTTGGGATTTTCTTTTTAAAGTCACGCATACTGATTTATTACGAGATAAGTTAAGGTAACTTTTTTGTTTTAGGAAGAATTTGGCTATAATGCAGATACCCAGAAGCTACTGGCCAAAAATGGAGAGACTCTTCTTGGGGCCATTAATTTTTTCATTGCCAGTGTGAACACTTTGGTGAATAAAACAATTGAAGATACGTTAATGACTGTGAAACAGTATGAAAGTGCCAGGTGGGTATCAATTTTCACCATATTGTCTTTTACAGATTAGTTCAGTTAAGATTAACAGACACCAGCTCTGTCCATTGTAGGCAGAAAAAGAATGTCCTGGGAGGTTATGGGATAGCCATCAAACTAACAGAAAGGGAAGAAGATTCTGGAAACAGGCAAGAACCAAAGCCGCCCAACGCCTTGGAACAGCTCTGATGCTGGATGCCTCTGGGACTCGGTGCTGCCACAGCTGCCGTCGGAATCTCCAAAATGCCCCTGGAGCGCGTGTTTCATTTAGAGTTTCCAGTTGAGCATCGATCCTGGGCCTAAAGGCTGTCCATAGAGGAAATGGAGCATCTCCCAGCTCCAGCTCCCTTAGATGAGGACAGGACCCTGTTTCATCCCAGGTGGACACCAGATGATCCTGTGTGATCTGGCCAAAGCTGACAAGTCATCAGGCGTTAGCACTGCTTCCCTGGGGAAGTGGTCACACTGCCTGCACACAGCCAGACCCGTCCTTTAGCTCATTTCCACATCCAGGGTTTTGTTTATTGTGGATACCAATGCCCTGATCTTCCATTTATCCAGATTGTAATTGGGCTTCAAGCCTATTAAAATTTTACCTTTGGGGCCGGCGCTGTGGCTCACTTGGTTAATCCTCCGCCTGTGGTGCTGGCATTCCATATGGGCTCCGGGTTCTAGTCCCAGTTGCTCCTCTTCCAGTCCAGCTCTCTGCTGTGGCCCAGGAGAGCAGTGGAGGATGGCCCAAGTGCTTGGGCCCTGCACCCGCATGGGAGACCAAGGGGAAGTGTCTGGCTTCTGGCTTCGGATCAGCACAGTACACCGGCCGTAGCAGCCATTTGGGGGGTGAACCAATGGAAAAGGAAGACCTCTCTCTAACTCTGCCTGTCAAAAAAAAAAAAAAAAGATTTATTTATTTATTTGAAAGAGTTACACAGAGAGAAAGAGAGGCAGAGAGAGAGAATGAATCTTCCATCCATTGGTTCACTCCCCAAAGGCCACAATGGCCAGAGCTGTGCCGATCTGAAGCCAGGATCTAGGAGCTTCATCCAGGTCTCCCAGGTAGCTGCAGGGACCCAAGGACTTGGGCCATCTTCTGCTGCTTTCCCAGGCCATAGCAGAGAGCTGGATTGGAAGTGGAGCATCTGAGACTTGAACCGACACCCACATGGGATGCCGACACTGCAGGTGGTGGCTTTACCCACTAAGCCACAGCAATGGCCCCCTGAAATATATTTTAGCTAGTCGGCATTTAGTATCTTTGTCTTCAGCCTTTATTTCTGGCAAGCTTTTGAAAGTGTTAAGGCATGTTAAAGCCGATTTATCAGATAGACAGTATTCCTATATAAAACATCCTATTTAATTTCAGAAGAAAAAAGTAAGACTCTATGAACCTACTGGTTTGCTTGTCATTTTTCAAAACCAAGATGAGAACCCCATCAGCTCCCTGTCTTTTGTTTGATCAATAGTCCTTAAGCTTGAACTAATAAAAATATTTACATCTAATTTTTGAAAAATAATGTTTATATCTTTCATGTTATATAAGATCTGAATTTATACAATATATAGGTTTGTTGTAAACTTTTGAACAAAATTTTAAAACAAGTTATGTACTTGGTAGCTGGTTTATTAAATCTTTAGACAACCTTCGTGTGTACTTTAAAAATCAACAACAGTGATCCCACCCTAGAGTTTATAATTTATCCCTTTTTATTTAAATTATGATATATAATTTTATTCATTAACCTTAAGAGTTGGCTTTTCTGTTCTTAAGTGTAGCTGGTTGTAACTCTTTGAAACATTGCCCACTGAGGAATAATGTTCATAAAGAATCCAAGAAGAAAAGTTTCTCAGTAGCTGAATTTTCTTCTCTGTCAAAACCAGAATTTAGTGCCTTTGGGGGCAAAGGTCGTCTATTTGATCAGCACAAAAAGTGGTAATTTAGGCAAATGCCGGGGTAGCCTTTTAATGCTCCCTATTATGCATTGTATACAAGCATTTCCTAGCCCTCTGGTGCTTCGTGTATAGAAAATCTTACAACAGCCCATTCAACACTTCTCCACCGCAGTGCCAACAAGGGAGTCCATTGTTGTCCAGACTTTCAGATGTGGACACCTGGTCTCTAGAAGTTTTACATAAACCATGAAGTAACCGTCACTAGCTTTGCTGATACAGATTCAGCACAGATGGACAGTCTCGAAGTGGAGAGTTGCGTGTTGACAACGTAGTGTGCTCTCTTCGTGGGGATAATGAGCAGTGTTAGAGAAGCGCTAAGGGAAAGTTTCATTTTGATGCCATCTACAAACTCTGAATGCAGAAATTAAGAAATGTAAGGTCAGCACTGTAACTTGGATTATGTTTAAATTAATCGTTTTTCTTCAGAAATGTGCTCCAGGGCTGTTGAAGGGTGTTTGTCCTCACATTAAATCATCACATATTACTACTAATATTAGTTTTACTTTTTTCTTTCCTTTCTTATAAGTTTTAGCAGGTTTGCTTTCAGCCACTCCTCTTCTAATTTTACAAGAATAAGCATTCTGAAGGTGTTGGTTCTTACTAGTGTCCTAGATGCTTTATACAAAAAGTCTTTGAAAGTTTGTGGGAAATATGTACTGGAAAACTATGCATAGATTTTGAGATTATTTTTAGTACCAAAAGAAACTTTAAGTTCCATTTTCGCACAGACCTTTTGATGTCCTCTCATGCTATTTAAAGTTTTTGTGGAGGTTATTCCTTCCATTTATAGTAGAAAAATTGGAGCACAAAGGGGTAAAATAAGTAGCTCAAGGCATTGTAGGCAGTGGAGGGCAGGGGCCATTCAGCTTTGTGTGGATCCCCTGGACTTAACTGCTTTATTACCAAGTTGTCATTGCCTCCTAATCTTCCGTATCTGCTTCTCAGCTTCATTGCCTGTGTCCTGATACTGTGGCCTATTTCTTGTATGTTCACAGTCTTCTAATCGAGTTCTTTGCTCTGGTGTCTTAATCTACTCCTAGCCCTCCTCCATTCCTTCACTGCTACCAGTCATCTTTCTGTCCTGAGCAAATAGAATCATGTCACTCTCATTTCAGATCAGATGTCTTCAGGAGCTGTCCTCCACCTGTCCTACTGGATTAAACCTCAACCCTTTTGTATCTTTGTCCTGTCTACCTGTCTGTCATTCCTCCCATGTTTGTGTTCTAACTTCAGGTTCTGACCTAGCAAATTAACTCTCAAATGCGCCGCAGCATCTTACACATCTGTTCCATTCATTGCCTGTGCTGTTCTCTTCATGGAATGTGCTACCCGTTTCCCCACCCTAATCTGCTCTGTGCTTCAGTGTGTGATTATGGTGTTCGTTCTATTCTGCGATGCCTTTTCAGAAACCTAACTAGGTAATTCCTCCTTTCGATTTCCATTACACCTTCTGTTCCTTGTGTAGTTTCCATTATCTCATTTCATTGTAATCATTTACAAGCCTGCCTTCCTCTCAACTGCTGCTCCTTGAGGATAAACTTATCTGTCCATCTTTATAGCTCTGTTTTCCAGCATAGCGCTCGATTACTTGACAGTTGAGAAAGGAATCCACGTGTCAATAAATGAATGAATGAATGAGTGATCCTCTTTTGGCCTCCAAAGATCAAATTTGTTAAATTCAATAATAATGATTAATAAATTGAGGCCAGTGTTGCGGTGTAGTGGGTAATGGTGCTACCTGCTGGCACCCCATATGAGTGCCAGTTCAAGTCCCTGCTGCTCCACTTTCAATCCAGCCCCCTGCTAATGCACCTGGGAAAGCAATGGAAGATGGCTCAGCCCCGGCCATTGAGGCCATCTGGGGAGTGAATTAGCAGATGGATGATCTCTCTCTCTCTCTCTGTCTTTCCCTCTCTTTCTAACTTTTCCTTTCAAATAAATAATTCTTAAAAATAAAGGCTCAGTATTGAGAGACTGATGTATCTTAAGTCCTATATACAATATAGTTTAGTTTATTGAAAAAGTATTCTTAATCCCCAGAACAGGAGATAGGAATAATGCTATAGGAAGCTGAATAGAGAACCTTTGTTTTAGGGCATTGGTTTTGTGATTCTGATTTTGACGAATTTAGAGATCACTATGCTCGTTCTTGACTGATTACTGTTGAGGCTACTGGTTAAGTTACTGTTCAATAAGCACATTAGTATTGTACTTGCACCGATCTTATTCTCTGATAGAAGTTCTGGAGGGTGCTGTGGGGTGATGGAGTGATAGTGGTGGGGCAGCTATTTCAGTTAGAGGGGGGTGAAACATCACAGGGATCACAGGGTGGTAAGTGCTCTGTCATAGACGTGATCAATCCTAATATTGTCACAGTCCATCCAGAGGCATGCTGGCATATACAACACCCACTTGTGTCTGCTGGGCACTTGAAATGTGTCTTGCCTAAGATATGGTGCAAGTGTAAAATACACAATGAATTTCAAAAGACTTAGTACCCACCCTTCCATATTTAGAAAAAAAAAAGGGTAACATGCAATATTTTAGATGTATTGAGTAGAATATTGTTTTTGAAAAGGTAAAAATAATTTTAATTATTTTCTGGTAGATCCTAGAAATGTCTTCCTTACCTGATTGGCTCACATTATGTGTCTGTTGTACATTGCTGACCTGGACCGTACTTTGAGGCCTGCTGACCCCAGTGTGACTTCCTCCTCCCTGTTAGTTTCATTATGCCATTCAAAGGTGTGCCGTCCTCACCTGCTTTGATTCATCAATATTAACCAAGTCCCTGGGGGCACTGATCTCTACAGGGTCTTGTTTCCATATCTGTTATGTTTTGGCATCCAACTTTTTCAGCTGGTTTTTAACTTTTGGAAGTTTTGCTTGTCAGTTATTGCTGCACTTTGTAAGTGTGTCGCTATCAAGGAAAAACCAATGAAGACTCAGTTTCTCCTACCATACGTGCACAGTACTGATCACTGATGACACCAGGTGTGTGTGTGTGTGTGTGTGTGTGTGTGTGTGTATTGGGGATGGGGAGCTTCCCCACAGTGCAGAAAGCAAGCAGGCAGTTCCGCAGCTGGGCATCCTCCAACTCTGTTCCGCTCTGACGCTGCCTCCTGGAGACTGTTTCAGATCACAGGTTGGAGGCTCAGTCCCCAACACTGCCTCCCACACTGCAGATGCCAGTCACAGCCCTACTTTGTTTAACCTGTGCTGGAAGTCAGGCTTCACATTTCCCCTCCTCACATTTGATCATTTGCTCAGATGGCTCACAGGACTCGGGAAAGCATATTTACTGATTTATTGCAACAGTTATTACGAAGGATACAGATGAAGAGATGCAAAGAACCCAGAACTTCCATGCCCTCAGTGGGTACACTGCCCCCAGGAACCCTCACACGTCCAGCTATCTGGAAGCTCTCCCAACCCTGTCTTTGGGGCTTTAAGGAGGCTTTGTATAGGCGTGATAGAAGCATGCTCAACTGTATTGAAATGTAATTAGACAAAAGGAGTAGGATCTAATGCTGGGACTGGGTGGGGAAACCCATCGAAGTGCGTATGTTCTCCCTGGCCTCTGCGCTGTCTTCCTCCCTTCAAGGTGGGAGGCAGGAGACCTCTGGAATGAGGAGGGTCTTCTGTCCCTCTGGACAAGGGTAGGTTAGGAATTTTTTTATGAGCAGCTCCAAGACCAAAAAGTGGGAGGAGTTTAGATTTCTGTTCCCTGCCTTCAGGAAAAGAAATTGTAATTTCTGTGGACTGCTTTGGGGAGGGAATTATGAGCCAGGGATTGTGAAAGAAAGCCAAAAAATATATAGGGATACTTCAAAAAGTTTGAAAAAAATGAACAAAATTTTTTGAAATCCGTAATACACGTTTTCTATGATCTTTCTAAGGGCCCCATGTATATTGCAGTGTCATGGATTAGTAGTTATTAAGAAGTAATTTTCCCCCTCATTCTTACATTCATAGCTTTTTGTTTTTAAAGATAGGATTCCAAAGACATACTATTTAGAACATGATTAGGAATATTATGTATTATTGTATTTAATATGAGACTAAATGTGATGTATTTCCAGCCCATCTCCTGAACGGATTTCACTCTGTTTTTTTTGTAGTATGCTTCACTTGTTTTCTTCTTTCCAGGATTGAATACGATGCGTATCGTACTGATTTGGAAGAACTGAATCTTGGACCACGTGATGCAAACACTCTGCCAAAGATTGAGCAGTCCCAGCATCTGTTCCAAGTACATAAGGAAAAATATGATAAAATGCGTAATGATGTTTCTGTCAAATTGAAATTTCTAGAAGAAAATAAGGTAAATATATTCTTTACTTTCTGAGATCTTTCTGTGGACTTAGTTACCCTAAAGAGAGAGAAATAGAAAGTGCTTTTTGTGTCTCATACCTCTTTCATGACATCACAAGAAGCAGTTCATCTTTTGATCAGTGTTTGAGTTTGCAGCAGAACACAAACTGTATTTTCCTTTCTGTCATAAAGTCATCCTGTCTACCATCCCGGTCTTTTCTATATAACAATTGGTGTGAAAAAATACTCAATGTTCAACTATTGATCTACTAATGTTAATGGCAAATGCTTTAAAAATTCAGACAATTACAGATTCTTCTGAATATTTTGATATCTTTGTGATTACTAGCTGCGTATTTCAGGAAGAGCACTATAGCGTTCTTCCCAGTAACTGATGTAAGTGAGGAATGACTCAAGGGTCCAGCTTAGAGCCGCAGTTAGCACAAATTTAGAAGGAATAAGCCAAGTAGTGCATTTTCCACATGGTTTCCTGTGGTGTGAACACATCAAGGGCTCAAACAGTGAGGGCTGCAGTGGGCCTGCCGTCAGCTTCACTGGGAGATCGGTTCATGTAGCAGACACCTGAGTTTTGGGTTAGGTTTAAGTAGAGGACAGATTCCCATGGTTGACATACCTTCCGTTACACATGGACTCATAGCAGACACCTGAGTTTTGGGTTAGGTTTAAGTAGAGGACAGGTTCCCATGGTTGACATATCTTCCGTTACACATGGACTCAGTTTTGTGTGGGGATTGTGGTTCTGGAAATTGGAGAGCCGGCAGTGAGCATGGTGCGGGAATGGGTGAAGATAGGTCTCTCCGCTGCACGTTAGTAGTCCCTCTTCCTGTGCTTTTCACATCATCTGAAGGCGTGACAAACCTTCAGCCATACTGTCTTCCCAGTGGTCCTCTTAAAATTACTATTTTCTTCTCTGAGGAAACAGTCATGTTTATTATTCTCCTCCATAATAGCAAAGGGCTTTATTAAATCACTCTCTGGATTTCTGCATGTTTTCCTTAATATTTCTTTAGAAACGCTTATGGCAATCATGAAACCTAAGCGAGTGTATTTCTTTGATACCTACCACGTCCAGCATTATCACTCACTTGTTTTTAAAGTTCCTATGAGTGAAAATTACTCACCAGAAAACATTACAAGAGCCAGCACAGCATTTTAGTATCAATTACCTGAATACAGAGAATCACATTTATAAATATTTTTGACATGCTGCCCTGTCACTCACAGTGCGGTGCTAAAAGAGGAATATACACATTGGCAGAGAAATTCACCAACATGGTGGGACATAAGAATCTCATGCCTTGGGGCCAGCACTGTGGCCTAGTACCTGCAGGGCTGGCATCCTATATGGGCTCCGTGAGTCCCGGCTGCTCCACTTCTGATCCAGCTCTCTGCTTGGCCTGGGAAAGCAGGGGAAGACCCAAGTTCTTGAGCCTCTGAACCCATGTGGGAGACTGGCAGGAAGCTCCTGGCTTTGGACTGGCCCAGCTCCAGCAATTGTGACCATTTGGGGAGTGAACCAGTGGATGGAAGATCTCTCTCTCTCTCTCTCTCTCTCTCTCTCTCTCTCTGCATCTGCCTCACCCTCTCTATAACTCCACCTTTCAAGTAAAATAAATAAATCTGTAAAAAACAAAAAAGGTTCTCGTGCCTTAAATGGAGAGAAGGTCAAAGGTAATTGGAAGCCATATTGTGCCAAGCCTTGATGATGTAAAGACATTGGATTGTGGCCTCATGAGGAATGCACACAGAGTCGGGAGGGAGGGAAGGAGTCCCCTTCATAGCCTGTCAGGTCGTCGCTGTAAATTCTAAGTGACAGTCAGTTGAGTCTCACTGCCAACTTTATGTTGTAGGCAGTGAAGAATTTTTGAAGTTGGGAGTGATGGAAAAAAATTGTGATTTAGAAGGATTCTTCAGTTACCATAGTTTAAAGGAAAAAGGGAAGTGGAAATGCACAGACAATTGAAGAACCTTTATAGTGAAATAAGTGATTAACAGTCTGAGCTAGCATCATTGTAGTAGCAGTAGAAGGGAAAGAATTTGCTGATTTTTAAAGACAGGGATTGGAAAATTAGAATAGGCAGCTGGTTTGATTTGTAAAGGGTGAGGGATGAGATTCTATTTGATCCAGTGTTTAGCTGACAAAATATTCAAGTGGAAACAGTTGGCAGGAAATTGGTGATATGTGTGGGGAGTTTGGATAAACAAGGTCAGGGCTGTAGAGATAAAAGCTTGGAAGTTATCATTTTAAGAATAATATGATTGTCACATCTCTTTCATTATAAAAATAAAAAATTGCTTCTCTTGAGGATTGTATATTCTTAGATTATGTTTTAGTCTGCTTGAACTATTATAAGAAAGTTCCATAAACTTGGTGAGCTGATGAACAACAGAAATTTCTTTCTCAGAGTTCTGAGAACTGCGAAGTCCAAGACCAGGGCGCTGGCAAACTTCATGTCTGGTGAGCGCCTGCTTTCTGGCTCAGGTTTGGCTCCCTCTAGCTGTGTGGTCACTTGGTGGAAAGAGGAGGGGTCTCTATGTCTAAAATAAAACTTAAGAAGAAACTTTCGTCTTTTGACCTTTTTTTCTTTTAACTCTTCAAAACTATAAAGAGCATTGTCCAACTGTTATTTAAGCAATAACTAAAATTTGAATGCAGACTAAGATTCACGAGAGAACTCTGATACTGTTATTGAGCGATTTCCCCCTCCCGCTTTTATTTGGAACACCTTTGAAGCTGGAGGAAAAGCAAGCCTTTAGGCCTAGCAGCTGTGTGTCATCCCTGTTTGCTTTCTTGGCAGTTGAAATAACTCAAATCTGGAGTTTTTGTTATTTTTGTTAAACTACAGTTGAATTTGTACCTTCATATCTCTTTATGCACGGATGTCAGGTAATCTACTTAGCACTTTGTATTATTTGTTTGAGATTTATTTATTTGACAGGCAGAGAGAGAGAAAACGTTTGCACAACCACTTCCGTCTGCTGGTTCTCTAGTGAAATGCCTTCGACAGCCAAGAGTAGACAAGAGCCAGGAACTCCTTCCAGGTCTTCCATGTGGGTGGGAGGATCCAAAGTACTTGGACCATCTTGTGCCTGGAACTGAATGAGAAGCAGAAAGAGGACTTAATCCCAGGCACTCTGATACAGAATGTGGGTGTTTCAAGTGGGGCCTTAACCCACTGTGCCACAGAACCCACCTCAGCACTTGAATTTGAACAAAATAGAGTAAACTCTTCCTATTTCTAAAATGTTGCTTATTAAATATCTTTAAATTGAAACACCAGTGAGTATGCTGTATGTCCTAAAGACTGCTGCAGTGTATAGACTTTTTTTTTCTTGTTCTTTGTTCTCAAATCATAGCTTTTAGAGTGTCTTCCCGTATAACAGTTCTCTTCTACAATGAGAGGCCAGGCGTGGATGTTTAGCGTCGCTGTTAAGAAACCCATGTCCCATGTTGGACTGCCTTGGTATGATGTCTCTGGCTCTTGACTCCAGCTCCTGCTAATGCAGACCCTGGGAGGCAGTGGTGACAGCCCAAGAAATTGGGTCCCTTTCACCATGTGGAGACCTGAATTGCCTTTCTGTTTCTTAGCTTCAACCTCTGCTGTCATGGTCATTTGGGTAGTGGTCCAGCAGATGGGAGCTCTCTATCTGCCTCTCTGTCCATCTACCTTACAAATAGCCCGAAAATACCTTACAAATAGCCGAAAATAGCCCGAAAAAATAGCATAGAATGGTGCATAACGTAAGAATGAGTGGTCCTGGAATATAGAAATAAGAGCCAATCTTGTAACTTTAGTGTTTAGGTTTAGTGTTCAGTATTTCTAATCCTTTTCAGGACTTGTTTTTTTTGGTGGGCGGAATTAGGTTCTGAGCTGTATTTTAGAAATTAAGATGTCTAAAGTAATGATGAAGATAGGGAAATTTTGATTGCTCTGGTTTGATCAGTATACATTGAATATATGTATTGAAATATTACTGTAATCCATAAATATGTAAGTTATTGTTTATCAAACATGTTTTAAGGATAGATATCTGGCCTAGCAGTTAAGACACCGGTGGCCCATATCAGAGCACCTGGGTTTGATACCCAGTTCCAACTTGACTTTTCCTGCTAATGCACACCTTGGGAGATAGCAGATGATGATGGCTCAAGTTAGTTGGATCCCTGCCACCAATGTGGGAGACCTGGTTGGGTTCCTGGCTCCTGCGTTTAGCCAAGGTTCTTGGTCTCTGGCTATTGGAGTCATGCAGAGAGTGAACTAGTGGATGGAAGATCTCTCTCTCTTTCAGTGTCTCTCTCTCTCTTCCTTTCCCTCTTCTTCCCTCTTTCTCCTTCTCCTTCCCCGCCCCCGCTCTCTCCATCACACTCTCTCTCTCCCCCCCACAAAATAATTTTAAATAAGTTTCTAAGCTGTTTTAAAAGGAAACATAGTAATTAAAAAGTATTTGAAGACAAATTAAAGAACTTTATAGTAGTGTACTTCCGTTTATCCCTTCCTGGCTTCTATGCTGTGCTTGGCATGAATTGTACTCCTACATATATTGTAAATCCCACAGTATATTATTATCTTGGTTCAGCTAGTCACTGACTTTAAAGAATTTGAAAATAAAAACAAGCATGTGTTGACTCACATGTTGTTTTTTAAAAATTAAGGTGTTGGGGCAAGTGTTGCGGTGTAGCAGATAAAGCCGCCGCCTGTGACGCCAGCATCCTGTGTGGGCACAGGTTTATGTCCTGGCTGTTCCACTTCCGATCCAGCTCCCTCCTAATGCTCTGGGAAAAGCAGCGGAAGATGTCCCAAGTGTTTGTGCCCTGTCCACCCACATGGGAGACCTTGAAGAAGCTCCTGACCAGCCTTGGCTGTTGCGGCCATTTGGGGAGTAAACCAACAGATGAAAGATTGTCTCTCTCTGTCTCCCCTCCTCTCACTGTAACTCTGACTTTCAGTTAATTAAATAATTTTTTTTAATTTTGAGAAAAATATTAAGATGTCTGTAGCGTGTATTTAGTCTAACCTTCCTTCCCTTGGCAAAACGAAGAAGAATAGTTATATAAAATACATGTATTTCCTGTATGTGCCTACATTAATACTGAGTGATAGTGCACATATCTGTGTTTGTCATTGGCCCTTAAGGAAAACTTTAGGGTAAAGATCTATTAATAATCTAAATTTTCTGTCTCTCCACCCATGATATAGTTGTTTAACCTAAACAGTCCTTATTAATCTCTGATATTCTTTTTGTTTATTAAACAACATTAAGTTGCACAGTAGTAAAAACATAGTTAATTAGACTCTTCTAATGTTTCTCTTTTCATCAGTGTTTCTCTTTCTTGAGGTCTTTAAATCATGTAACTTGAGCTCTTTTGTGATTTAAAGCAGTTTGTTTACAAAACACAGGCTACTTTATTTATTTGAAAGGCAGAGTATGAGTCAGAGAGTCTTCCATCTGCTGGCTCACTCCCCAAATGGCTACAATAGCTGGTGCTGGGCCTATCCAAGCCAGGAGCCAGAAGCCTCCCCTGGGTCTCCCATGTGGGTCTAGGGGCCCAAGGACTAAGGCCATCTTCTACTGCTTTCCCAGGCCATAGCAGAGAGCTGGATCTGAGGTGGAGCAGCCAGTACTCACCAGTGCCAATATGGGATGCTGGCACTGCAGGCAGCAGCTTTACCTGTTGAGCCACAGCCTAGGCCCCTATCACAGGCTACTTCAGTAACAAGAAAGAGCATAGGTATTCCTGGTGCATTGTGTAGACTTTGTGAGATTCAGTTCCATGGCTTCTTTTACAGCCCTCCTGATGCCTAGCCGTGGTGCACAGTCATTCAGCAAATTTCCACCTTCTTCCCAGAATTAGGGGAGCATCACAGATGAGTGAATGAGATGGAAGCAGTGAGAATCCGCAAGGGGGGAGAGAAGAGTGAGTCCTGATCACCTCTCACTGCTCTCCGGAGGCAGAGCCTGGCCTCTCAGAAATACTTCTGTTGTCTGCAGTGTTTATTTGCATAGAAAGTGGAAGCAAAAAGTTAGAAGGGTATGCAGGTCAATGTAAACACCTCCTCTAAAAACTTTGTGTAGTGCCTGGAACTGTGTATAGTGGATGACTATATTTTAACTTGAGAATGATAAGTCTCTTTTCCAGGCTGCTAATCTATTAATATAAGGCTTTTTAAAAGGAAGGAAAATAAGTATAGCTAGAAAATATTTCCCTTTAAAGTAGTAGTATACTTAATCTTTTTTAGGATCAAAACAGCTATCTGTTTTCCAAACAAAGAGCCTATCATTTTCATCTTTGCCTTAAAGCCCAATGATCAGTGCCGTGTTGGAGAGGAAAGAAAAACAACCAACTAGCTAGGACATGAGTTCCTGCATCATTCTTAAAAGATAGAAATAGGGTCATAATGTACCTTCATTTATATAAGAAACCGTTTTCACATATGGTGCCATGTTTGCTGCTATTAGTGGTTTGTCTCCAGATCTCTTTCAAACTTTCTAAATCCACGTGGAAGAAGCAAGGTGTGCTTGTGGTTTGCATTGCCTCCTTTCTCTCTTTACAAACTATGCAGAAATTAACTGTATATAAACAATGCGACCAAAAAATCTGAGTTGCAGGTTGACTTCTGGATTAGCTTCAGCCAAGCTGTAAGTATCCAGCATCAATCAGGGTGGTTTGCAGTCATCAGAAGTGAGTAGGTGTGAGAGTCACCAGTTCATATAGTTTCTAGTCTTTGTTGGTTGTGCTCAGATTTCCAGAATAGTGAATTCTTTGAAGGAAAGGTATTTTGTATACAAGATTGAAAAGCTTTATAATCATGAATTCCTGTTAAGTTCCTGTTTTCATAGATTTCACTTTTTGGGGGGGGGGCAATCATTGGGTACTTGTATGTTTCTGACCATTTTTGGTCAGAAGCAAGTAACTTGTAGAGGGTAGAGTTGGAGTTGGGCTTTTTGTTGTATACTTTAGAGGAGAGGGGATTGGTTATCCTTTCACTTTAGGTGAAAAAAGATTCATTCAGAAAAATGTATTTCTTACACATCCTTTCCGTGACATACCTGTTCTATAAAATGATTGTTGCCTGTGTACTCCTCAAAGTCCTGTTCTCTTACTGCGTCAGCTAAGGGGGTTTGCCAGGCTTTGTGCTACAGGTAAGTTTCTAAGTTGTCAGAGTGAGAGTTGAACAGATCACCAATAAGCTACGCTGGTTTTGGAGTTGTGGTACTGGTGCTTAAAGCTGTGGTATTAACTACAGTGTTTTTTTGTTTTGTTTTTCGTTGTTAGTGATTACTGCCTCATTGATTTGCTGAAAAATAAAACTTTTAATTAGTGTTTCTGTGTAAAATCTGAGATACTGACAATGGCTAAGAGTTTGACTTGGCAGTGTTCCTTTTGACCTTTCCTCAACATTTTCTCAGTGGTGACTCAGCACTCCTGTGTCGGCCCGTATATTCCTTCCATGACTCATCTGTGCTTTGCTTTGTTCGACGGAATAGCAAGGGGTTTTCTTTATGCTTTCACTTAATAATATTCTAATTTTCCATGCTTATTTCTTTCTTTAAATTTTCAAAAAGATACTCTTTAACTTGTTTATAATGTTTTTAAGGTACTTGTTTTAGACTTCTTATTCCTAACCTAAAGTAATACTGTGTGAATATAACAATTCCCTGCTGATGGGCAACTTACAGTCTAATGGAGAACATTTAATAAAACATAGTATATGTAAAATTCTATGGGAAGCATGAAAAAGAAGAAATATAGAATTTGACAAAGAAAAAAATGTTAATGTGAGCTCGGAGTATCATAGGCTAAGTGGCAGTTTGACTTGAACAGGTCCACAAAAATGGATAACATGTATGTAGGTGGGAAAAATTTCGATTAATGTTTAAATAATTTGTAAAATTTTGTTGAATTTTCTCTTCCCGTAAAGTATTACTACTTACAGATATTAAGAAAAGTAATGGTTTTTTCATGACAAATTTTGATAAAGCTTTTCCATTAAGTTTTCAAATAGTTAAGTACAGAGTGTTAGAATATTGTGAGTTATATGAGAGAACGTGTTAATTTTTTTAAAGTTCTTTCCCAAGATGGAATGTGTTGCGATAGTTAGTGAAGAGAGACTATTTCGTGAGTATGAAGAGGAGTGAATGGGTTTGTGTCTGCAGCCCCACTGCCCATGGTCCACAGCCCAGCGAGCACAGGGTCTCCTGATCCTCGGGTGACTTCACTCTCCACTCTCGGTGCCATTTTGCCACTTAGCAGAGAGCACCATCCGTTCTGGACGCCTGAGCTTTCTGTTTCTGAGTATCTAAATGTGGAATTTAACAGTCTATGCCTCCCTTAATACTATCTACATACATTTTTGGTGTTGTTGTTCTAGGATTCATAGAGATATTGTGAGCGCCCAAAGGGCCAGGGCCTAATTCTGAAGTTTAGATCAGGGACGGGGTAAAGAGATGCAGGAGAATTGTAGGGTGGGTAAAAGAAGGAAACCACTGGTGGAGTTTATCTTTCTACTCCCTGTAGCTTCCTACCTACGTCATTCCTGGGACTTTTTATAACTCTGGGTCTGTGGTACCTATGGACTTCTGTGTGGTTTCATGAAAGTGCACCCAGGGCTCTCAAACCCGTGATTGTCAGACTCCTCTCATAGCTTAATGGCCATCTCCCAACTCCTATTTTTTTTTTTTTAATTTACTGTTTGTTTATTTGGAATGCAGAATTACAGAGAGAGAGGGAGAAACAGAGATTGTCCATCCAATGGTTTAGTCCCCAAATTTCTGCAATGTCTGGGGCTATGCCAGGCCTAAACCAGGAACCCAGAGCTTATCTCCATGTCTCCCAGTGGGTGCAGGGGCCCACACATTTGGACATCTGCTGCTTTCTCAGGCACATTTGCAGGAAGCAGGATCAGAAGCGGGGCACCTGGGTCTCAAACCAGTACCCTAAGGGGATGCCTGTGTTGCAGGCGGCAGGTTAACTTGCTATGCTACAACGCTGACCCCTCCTAACTCCTTTTGAATATAACGTATCTCTCATCTATAATAAAAGGAAATGCTGAATTCCTTAACTCCTCTGTTGTACTGAGAATATAGAAGGGAAGAGCAACTCAAACTCAGACTCTGTTTCTCCTTTACACCCTCACAACACTGATCACCAGTGGCACCACAGGTGTGTGTGCCAGCAAGTAAGCAAGCAGTTCTACAGCGGATACCAGGTGGGTATCCTCCAGTTCTGTTCTGCTCTGACCCTGTCTGCCTGGAGACCGTGTCCGATCCGCAGGCTGAGCGCTCCAGCCCCCAGGACTGCCCCCCCTCCCCCCTTCAGATGCCACTCACAAGCTCCGGGTTGTTCACCTGTGCTTCCAGCTGCCAGCTGGACACCAGGCTTCCCATAATCCTCTCACCAGGTGTCATTATTTACTCAGGTGACTCAGAGGACTTGGCAGCACGTTTACAATTTCTTCTGAAGGCTGAGGTGTGGGGCAGAGGGCCCAGAGCTGCCATGCCCTCCGTGGACTCACAGCCCTCTCAGGACACCTCACGTGCTCAGCTGTGTGGAAGCTCTCCCAACCCTGTCGTTTTGGGTTTTCATGGAGATTTCACTGCATGGGCATGATTCAAGCTGAAATGTAATTGGACGAGCGGAGTATGATCTAATGCGAACACACTGGGTGGGGAAAGGCAGTGAGGGGCGTGTGCTTCATCATGCTTCTTGGCCTTTGTCAGTGGCATTCCTCCCTGCAGGGTGTGGGCAGGAGCCCTCTGGAATGAGGAGGGTCTTCTCACCCACTTCGGACAAGGGTAGGTCAGAAAATTTCTTTATTGGCAGGTTCAAGACCAAAAGGTGAGAGAAAGTGAGAGTATTTTTAGTTGCTGTTGCCCACTAATAGTTTTAAGGATTTATTTGAAAGGCAGAGAGAGAGATACTGGCAATCTTCCCTCTGCTAGTTCACTCCCTAAATGCTTACAATACCAGGGGTGGGCCAAGCCGAAGCCAAGAGCTGAGAGCTCAATCTGGGTTTCTCATGTGTATCTGGGACCCAACTATTAAAGGCAGGACTTGAACCCAGGCACTGTGATATGCACGCGGGCACCCCAAGCAGCATCTTAACCAAGGCCAGATGTCTCCAGTGAAACCCTAGAAACCAGGAACTGTGGGTTAAACCAGTATATTCAAGGGCACTTGAAGAGGTTTGTGAAAAAGGGACCTAAAAGATAAGTCTAGCACTCTGCTTGGATTTTGAAATCCGTGCATAGTTTTTTCATAATACACATATTCTGTGAACTTGTTAAAGACCCCTCAGAGACAGTATAGCAGAGATACCTAAATTAATTTTGGAGTAGTAGTTCAGATGCTACTCTTAAATGGAATAATTTATGCAACTTTGTTTCCTCTAGCATTCGAATCGAATCCCCATCTCCCTCGGCGCTTCCTCCCTCTGCTTAGATCTGGGTTTGATTTTGCCCTGACTGTGAGACTCTGGGCAAGTTATTTACTGCGTCTGAACCAAACCATCATCATCTGTGTACTCGTGTATGATTAGCTCAGTTTGTGCAGATACAGATTTATACAGCAAAATCTGTATGGAGAGCTGCTTCCAGTTATGGGCTGCTCAAAGAACAGTATTTGTTAACTAACTCAGTACTCGATGTAGAAAGGCAGTGTTCTGCAGGTAGGCTAAGGCAGAGAACCATGTGAGATGTATTTTAATAAGAAAAAGGTCCCAAGCACAACGGTAATATGCAGGGGAGGGAAATCAAAAATGCAGGAGACTTTTTCGCTAAAGATGAGAAAATCCCTGCTTTAAGAATGTAATTTTGGGGGCCGGACTGTGGCCTAGCAGGTAAAGCCACCACCTGCAGTGCCGGCATCCAATATGGGCACCGGCTTGAGTCCTGGCTGCTCTACTTGCGATCCAGCTCTCTGCTATGGCCTGGGAAAGCAGTGGAAGATGGTCCAAGTCCTTGGGCCCCTGCACCCATGTGGGAGACCCGGAAGAAGCTCCTGGCTCCTGGCTTCAGATTGGTGCAGCCATCTGGGGAGTAAACCAGTGGATAGAAGACCTCTCTGTCTCTCTCTGTCTCTGTCTCTGTTTCTCTCTTTCTCTCTCTCTTCCTCTGCCTCTCTGTAACTGCCTTTCAAATAAATAAATAAATATTTTTTTAAAAAAAATGTAATTTTGTTTTTTAGTGAGACAAAGCTAGCTCTCATCCACGCTGCTGTACTCCCAAATGCGAGCAGTGGCTGGGATTGGGCCAGGCCAAGGCTGAAAGTCCAGGTCTCCCACTGGTGGCAGGGACCCAATTATTTGAGCCATCACCACTGCCTCCCAGGGTACACATTAGCAGGAAACTGGAATCAGGAGCCAGAGCTGGAACTCAGACTGGCGTGTGATACAGAATGTGGGCATCTTAGCCGCTGGTCCACCACCGAGCCCTGCACTTAGAACCTCGGGGCACCACTGGGTAAAAGTTGTAACGCATTCTGCAGTTTCCCTGACCTACTTACCGTTGATGGAGTTTATCCTCTCAAAACCAGAGCTGCCTTTCTTCTCCTTCCGTAGTCTTTTCTTTCTATGAGTCTTCTCCTTGTCAGTGATTTGTTGAAACCTATCCCAGTGAGTCAGGAAAATAAAATCTATTCTTCCACCCACTTGTACTTCATATTTGTCTTTCCTTCTCTCGCTCCCTTCCCAATGCCCACACCCACATTTCTGATAGTGTTTCTCAACTGTTAGTGCTAGTGCTCTAACGTGACAGGCATTTCTAAAGCTATCACAGACTAGTAAAGTTAGACTCCTCGGAGTTAATACAAGGCCAGTGCACTGTGCTTTCCTGCTTGTTGCTTTTCTGGTCTCTTGCTTACTGCGAACCATCCTTGGTGGACAGGGGAAGTGTAAAGTTGCACATTTGTGAGTCCTGGAGGGGAGTATTGGCAGCTGAGGACTTCTTACTGAAGAACAGTTCTCTTCCACTCTTTTCCTCACGTATTTAAGCCAAGCTACTGCGCCAGTACTGAGTGTAAACCTTGATTTTACAGTATCAGTGGAAGAGCCAATAACTTTGAAGAACTTAGCAAATTATATGATGTTAAGACTGATAACTCGTTTTAACTGGAAATTGGTTTTTTAGAATGAATTCCATGCCTCTGAATAAAGAAGGAATAAATTGGATCTCCAAAAAAGTTCATCTGGTAATAATAACAGACTTTGCTATGGTTTAGATGTCTGCAATGTAAAGCTCACCTTCAGATTTTCAGTTGGTAACTTCATAAATAGTATTTATCTTCCAGTGGTGCTCGCTGTATAGGCAGAACATTTGCAGGATCCGGCAGCATCTGGCAGTCGCCACTCTTAAATTTCTCTTACCGCTTTCTGTTTAAAACTCCCATTTGTCTCTGCGTTGGTAGTCGGTGCTGGAGTTTGTTTTGCCCCTGAACAATTAAGGTATTGTATGGTTTGTTTAGGTCATTCACCAGATGTTGCTTTAGTGGTTCTGCTGCTATCTGATCTGGGTTGCTCATTGTTTGGCAGATCTTTATGAAAGTTCTTTGTAATTGAGCTCCCAGTGATTTAGCGTGTTTCTAAATTACTGTAATCGTCTGATGTTAGGTTTTGAAATTTGTCAAATTTGTCGACTTTCCATTTATGCCTATAATTGTTACCTCTGTCTTCTTTTGCCCCTATTTTAAATCTCTGCCTTCTGTTTTAGTTTATTTATAACTGCTTTGTTTCCTAAGTTAGAATGAAAATAGTTCAATAATTTTTTCTGCTCTATAAATGCAAAAAGATGAAAGTTTAATACTGTATTCACAGTTTTACAAATAATTAAATTTTATTCTTTATCTGCTCCAATCCTTGAATTAGAACTTAATCCCAAAAACATTTAAATACAACTTCAGGATCAGAGACAAACTTAGGAATGAAGTTCATGTTTATTTTCTGTCTGCTGTCATCCTTTTTGGTGCCCTGTGGCTTTGCTTCAAACTTGGTTTAAAAGCGTTCTCAAAGATGCATTGCCTTCTAGGGCAAGTGTTTGGTATGGCAGTTAGGATGCCACTTGAGACCCCTTGCCCTCATCCCATATTGGAGTGCCTGAGTGTGAGTTGAGGCTCTGCTCTGATTCTAGCTTCCTTCTGATGCACACCCTGGGAGGATGGCCCGGGTACTCCAATCCTTGCCACTCACTTGGGAGCCTGGATTGAGTTCCCAGCTCCTGGCTTCAGCCCTGCCCAGCCCCAGCTAGGGAGTGAACCAGTGGATGTTTGTCTCTGTTTCTCTCTTTCTCTGACTTTCAAATAAAATGAAAATTAATTTTAATATGTTTATTGCCTTCTAAACAGAGATTACAATAAGTAGAAGAGCAGGGACTAGTCTGGGAATAAGACATTTCTTGTGTTTCCCAAAATCCAGCCCGTACATCTCCCAGTGATCTAAACTTAGCCATGTTACTTAACTTTCTGAGTCTGGTTCATTGCTTTTAAAGATTGATTTTTGTTTATTTGAAAGGAAGAGAGAGAGATCGATCAATCAGTCTTCACCCACTGGTTCACTCCCCAGATATCCACAAGGGCTAGGGCTGGGGCTGGGCATCCAGGTCGCCCATGTCGGTGGCAGGGGCCCAAACACTTGGGCCATCTTCCACTGTTTTCTCAGGCACATTCTCCAGGAGCTGGATCAGAAGCAGAGCAGCTGGCCTGTGCCCTGAAATGGGATGTCAGCATTGCAGGCGGCACGGGGTAGATGTAAGAGCAGTACGTCACCCGTCATAGAGAAAGTGCTTCCCCAAAGGCAGTGTCTCCGACCATGTCAGAGTACAGTCTGCTGAAAATCTGTGGCTCTGTCTTTGATTCTGGATGCTTGTAAGTTCTCATGGTCCGACAGCCGAAATAAAGAAGTAAGTTCCGGGGCTGGCATTGTGGTGTGGCGGGTAAAGCCACTGCCTGCTACACCAGCATCCCATATGGGCATCTGTTCAAGTCCCGGATGCTCTACCTGGACCAAGGTTGCAAAGATTATTTTTTAAATTATATTGCAACTATTTTTCTAATCCTACATAATTATTCTCTCTTAATTGGTAGTGATTTATTTAAGAACCAAAATGTCCTGAATTCGCTGTGGCATTTCATGCAGAACTGCACTGAGGACATTGTGCCGTTGCACATCAGGGTGCAAATTAGTTAGCCAAAAATAGGCAGAAAGAACAATATTTAACTTTTTAGCTCATTTTGTCTACAAAGTATATTCATATTAAGAATTAGTTTATTAGCTTCTTTAAGTTCCCTTTATTTTTCATCTGGTAGTGTTTTGACTAAGAGTCAGCTTACTATTCTTATGTAAGTTTTCATGGTTTTGAAGACATACTATCAAAACTAAACTTGTACAAAGTTATAATAGTGCTGATTGAAAAATGAATTATCTTTGTTAATATAAGACAGTGAGAACAGTTAAAAAATAATACCTTCTGATTTTAAAGTGTGAATGAAATATTATACTTCATTTCCATTTAGAAGTGTGGGGTTGTTTCTGTTTTGTTTCTGCATTATAATTTCAAAGCTGTGAATCCAAGAAGTTTCCATCTATTCCAAGGACTGCTCTGGACTGTGTGCTTTTTAAAAGCTTTGCACATGGGACCAGCACTGTGGCGTAGTTGGTAAAGCTGCCGCCTAGAGTGCCAGCATCCCATCTGGGTGCCGGTTCAAGTCCCAGCTGCTCCACTTCTGATCCAGCTCTCTGCTATGGCCTGGGAAAGCAGTAGAGGATGGCCCAAGTCCTTGGGCCCCTGCACCTGTGTGGGAGACCCAGAGGAGGCTCCTGGCTCCTGGCTCCAGATCTGCACAGCTCTGGCTATTGCGGCCATTTAGGGAGTGAACCAGTGGATGGAAGACTTCTCTCTCTCTCTCTCTCTCTGCTCTCTCTCTCTCTCTCCTTCTCTGTGTAACTCTGACTTTCAAATAAATAAATCTTTTTTAAAAAAATGCTTTTCACATCAATTTTCTCAATTATTGGAAGAATGATTTTTGTGAATATGAGTATTGCATCATCTTGTGGTGAAAGCTAGAGTTCAATACTAAAAAGCACTCTTGCCTTGATTTCCAATGGATTTCACTAGGGGCCATGGAACCACTTTAAATGCAGTGAACGCCCAATGTGAGGCTTTGTTAGTGAGCCACCTTGCCAGTAAGCTATGATCCGTCCTTTCAACATCAGCCGTTCTAGCGGATCTAAGTAGCATCTCATTGTGGTTTTAATTTGGAGTTCCTCAATAACTAATGATTTTGAGCATCTTTTCATGTTCTTATTTTCCAATCTGTTTTCCTTGATGAAATATCTGCTCAAATCTTTGCCTATTTTTATAGCTCTTTTTTGTTGTTGTTGGTATTTATTTGAGAGACAGATCTTCCATTTGCTGGTTCACTCCCCAAATTCAAAGGCCAGGACTGTACCAGGCCATAGCTGAGAACTGGGAACTCAGTCCAGGTTTCCCATGTAGGTGGCAGGGACCCAATTACCTGAGCCTTCAACACT
This sequence comes from Oryctolagus cuniculus, assembly GCF_051225735.1. Taxonomy (NCBI): domain Eukaryota; kingdom Metazoa; phylum Chordata; class Mammalia; order Lagomorpha; family Leporidae; genus Oryctolagus; species Oryctolagus cuniculus. The sequence continues at coordinate 41,179,056 of NC_142874.1, read as the reverse complement.
GCCTTTCAGGGTCTACAGTAGCTGGAAGCTGGAGTCGGGAGTAGAGCTGAGTATTAAACTCCACCTTCTGATATAGGACACAGGCATCTTAACTACTAGGTCAAACATTCACCCTGCCCATTGAGATGTGTGTGTGTGTCTGCTCGTTGAAATCTGTATATGTGTGTGCTCTGTGTGTGTGTGTGTGTGTGTATTTGAAAGACATTCACAAGTGGCAGGCAATGGAGAGAGAAAGAAATCTTCTACCTGTTCAGCTTTGCCTTAATGACAACCATACTTGTTATATAGCATGTGCTATTCAGTCATTACAAATGATTTCCCCCTCATCAGTATCTCACGTGATTTTGAAAACACTTAGTTTGAGGGGGAATTTAGTGATACATTAGTTAGCGTTCTCAATAAGGTTTGAAAATGGTTCCAAGAGTATATATTGAGTGTCTTCAGCCATCGAAGGCTGTGGCCCTGCAAGGCAGTATATATTTGGTACGTGTGAAATCCTTTGCCCTTGTTAAAGTAGCTTTTCTTGAAGAGGGAGATAACAGTGTCCAGTTAAAGGATAAAGCACCGTAAAGCACCTTGGTCCACTTCTTTGTTCACAGTGTTAATGCTGGTCTTGTAACTCTGCCCTGTCCACAGGTTAAAGTATTGCACAATCAGCTGGTCCTTTTCCACAATGCCATTGCCGCCTACTTTGCTGGGAATCAGAAGCAGCTTGAACAGACACTTAAACAGTTCCATATCAAATTGAAAACCCCTGGAGTGGATGCCCCATCGTGGCTTGAAGAACAGTAAATCACACCTGTAGAGAAAGTGGTACTGCTATGTTTCTAAACCAACCTAACAAGAAGTAGGCGGAATGGGGGCAGGTGATGAGGGGCGACAGCCATGGTAGTGATTCTTGCACAACAGCTTTACTTTTTCCCTTTTGTCACACTTTAACAATTGAACTGTTAAATTTGAGGGGAAGGTGGGTGGTTTTAATGTAAACACAGTTTCTATAATCTGAACACAATAATTTTTCCCTTTTGAGAAATCCTTTTGTATTATGAGGGTTGATGGCTATTTCTGTAGTTTGAAAACATCTAACATAGATTTGCACTGACAAGATAAAACTGCGAGGATCTGGCCCAAGAATTGAGGGCCAGCTGTAACTTTTCCAAGGGAAGGTTTACATGATTTGTATCGATGTCTGCTATTTTGTATACGAATATATTGAACATCTGTAAGAGATTCATTTTCATGTATCGTCAAAGAGAAACCTATTTTACAGAGGAAAACTCTATGGTGTTGCTGCAGCATTCACAGAGGGGTGGCAGTTCCAATGAATGACTGAGTGGCCTGTGGGGGTGTAGCAGGTACCTTTTCGGAAGTGAGTCTGTACCACGGTGATTTGTGTGTAGGCTTCTCCTGAGATGCAGGGGGCACACAGTCGTTTCCGTGAGGCGCTGAGGCTTATGCGTGCGCATCACCCGGAGTCACTGGGCAGTCACACTAGTAATTCCTTTCGATTTGGCATGAAACCTGCCTGAGACAGCTTTTTCTTTTTTTTCTTTTTTCTTTTTTTTTTTTTTTTTTTGGTCAGGTGGACTTGGGAATGGAAATTCTTGAGGATTTCTAAAGTAGAAATCTTCTCAGAAAGCTAGTTTTTGGGTAAATTCCATGTTGACAGAATTCCTAGATAGCTTTCATTGACTTTGTGTAACAATACCGTTTAAGCCTTAAATCACAGATATGTGCCTTCTCAGATACAGTGATTCTCGTTCACCCAGTGTACATAACCCATAAAGAAGCCCCTTGCAGATAATGTCTGATGTGCTTGTTCCTTCCTTGGAAGGGAGCACTGTGTGCAAATGTTGGGTTTCTTTGTCCTCCTTAAGCCACATTTGAGGTTTATGGTGACATCGACTTCTGAGTTTGCTGTTTGGTTTTGCTGGATTCCTTTTGAGGAATGGGAAGAGCGACAGATGTTCCATGTGGGTAATAGAAGAGTGATGTGGGACAGAATGCGATCACGGAAGAAAGGGGCGTGGAAAGCCAGTAAGTACCGTTCTAGTTGCTCGGCATCCTTAGTTTCGTGTTCTGCGGTTGACCTGTCACTGTGTGCTTCTATCAGTAATGCAATCCTTATTCAATGTAAAATTCTTTTGGTTTTTGTCATAGGCATAAATTAATGTTTCGAGAGACGCCGCTTCACCTGTTCATTTCTTTTGTGTTGAAATGAAGTACTTAAAATTACTGTTATACATGAACTTTGTGAACTGTAAGATTCTGTTACGTATGTTCAGATGCCTTTTAGCTGGCTTTTTAATTAATATGCCTGTTTTGAGTGCTTAATACAATGTAATGTGATTGTAAATCATAAACGTATTTTAAATCATTCCCTCCTGTATATTTGTACTCTGAGAGAGCCTTATTTTATTCTTCCAGCAGAGTTACTACTTGTGATAGTTCATTCACATTCCCCAGAATGTGCCTCTGGTGTGGATTTTGTATTCTTATTAAAAGTGTTTGCTGCAGTACTCTCTCTGGCCCTTCATAGTTTTGTGGGATTTGGTTGGTTGGTTGGTTGGTTGGTTCTAATTTGGGAGTCAGAGGGACAGAGATAGCTGCCATCCACAGGTTTACTTCCCAATGTCCCCACCTTAACCTGGGTCTCCCAAGTGAGTGTCAGGTACCCAACTATGTAAGCCATCGTGTCTGCCTCCAAGGGTACACATTTCCAAGAGTACACATCCAGTAGGTCATTCTTTTCCCTCGTTCTGCATCTTTTATGGAAGCTGAACATGTCCAGTCATATGACATTTCAGTAACAGTTGTAGCAAAGGAACTAAATAGTTCCAGGGATTGAAGTTTGTTCAGAATAAACTTCATTGATTCTGAGTAGTGAGTACATGAAAGAAGTAAGTAAATTACTACATTAGCCAGTGGTTTGTTTACTTTGTTAGGGAAGGAAATCACACATTTGTTATAGAAAAAAATTAGAAAATTTCATAAAATGGAAGGTAATAGGTATTTTCCTAAGTGAATGAGTACTGCATGAAGCTGCCTAACTCTCCCAAAGGTGGTTGTTTTAATGGCCACTTTATAAGCTCTGGTTTGCATATCCCCATACACACACTTTGAAGATTTTTACATGTTGCTTGTTTGCTTTCTAGAGTGTGCCAGTTTACATCTCTTAAGTGTATCCACAAGTACCTTATTAGTGTATTTTCAGCCAGTCTGAGTGAAATGCACACAATGAACAGGCCATCGCTTTATAAATATTGTAGGTGGAAAGGAAAAACCAACAGGAAGATAGTTTGAGCAATCAGTTTGGAGAATTTGGTTGGAAATGGCAAAGTTTTTGTCATTAAAATAGAAATTATATGGGGCAGTGTTGTGATATAGAATGTTAAGCCTCTGCCTGCAGTGCCAGCAACCCATATGGGTGCCAATTTGAGAGCTCCACTTGCAATCCAGCTCCCTGCTAATGCGCCTGGGATAGCAGTGGAAGATGGTCCATGTCCTTGGGCCCCTGTACCCATGTGGGAGACCAGAGGAAGCTTCTGGCTTCAGTCTGGCCCAGCCCTTGCCATTGCGGCCATTTGGGAAGTGAACCAGTGGATGGAAGATCTCTCTGCCCCCCCCCCCCACTCTGCCTTTCAAGTATAAATAAATCTTTTTTTTTTTAATTAGATAAAATAGAAAGTCATTCAGGAAAATAAGGACACCGGACCTGGGCTAGCAGAAGCTACTTAGTCAGAATCCAGACTTCAATCTGCATATTCAGAACATGCTGATGATGTCAGTGAAGCTTACCAGAAGGTTCTTTTTAAAAACAATACCAATGCCCCAAAATGCATTGAACTGACTTAGCCAACTCCACATCTCCAAAGATAATATCAAAAAAGTATTTGCAACTAAATATGTGAGTGAATCCCCCTTTAAATCCTGCCATTACAACTGCCTAATTAAATCATTGTGTTAAAAGTGTCAAGTGCTTCTAAAGTTAAATACAATATATAGTTAATGTCTTCTCAATTGAAAAAGTAAAAATCCATCCACCCCTAAATAGATTTGTATTAGGTACACTGCAAAGTATATAAGGTGTTCGTGGTTTTTTTTTTCTTTTCAAGATTTATTTACTTGAAAGGTAGAGTGACAGAACGATGGAGAGACAGTGATATCTCACACCCACTGGTTCACTCCTCAAGTAACCACAGCAGCCGAGTCTGGGCCAAGTAGAAGCCAGGAACTCCCATCTGGGGCCTCCCACATAGAAGGCAGGGTCCCAGGTACTGGGCCATCAGCAGGAAGCTGGATCCTAAGCAGAGCAGCTGGGACGCAAACTGGCACTCTGATACGGGATGTGGGTGTCGGGTGGCGCTGAACCCACTGCTGCACAACGCCATCCCCATGATGTCATCCTCTGTCTATTGCTCTTTAATTCTCGATATTCTCCCAAAGAAACTGGATGATTCCAAAAAAGTGTTGTAGAAAGTAACATTGTGTATGTTGAAAAAAAAAAAAAACTAAAGATAAAAGTCTTTTAATTTTAATCATGGAACTGCTCATTTAAAGAGCAATGGATCTACCTCAAAATGTGCCCAGGCTCTTTTAATTTCCCCTGGGGACGATCTTAGGTGTGCAGAATAAAAGTGGATCATCTGAGTGGCTGCTTCAAGGCAACATTCTGTAATTTGTGCCATTTGTGAAGGGCTACTTAGAATGCCTGCATTTTGCAATAATCCTAAGTATCTTCTGCCATTAGCAACTTTTCTTCAACTGTTTAATTGTTCGGGAGAGTCAAGAAACTTCACTGAATTCTAACCAAATTTAGACTCCAACAAATTTGATTCCCCTTTCGGATAACAGATTTTTATGTTGACTAGACTATCCAGGAGCGAGCAGTAGGCTGTTTTCTGATGGAAAGCTAAGTTACATTTTACATTAGTTCAAAGCTTTTCTAAAGCCTGAAGTCCTTTACTATTTCTGCAGTATAGCAAGCCCTATTAAAATAGATTGGCCGCAGTTTTCCTCTTGACTTTTAATAAATGCCCTGTTCCCACTTGAAGGTTTCCTGCTTAAACAGGTTTCCTGGGATAAATGAGGCCTTATAACAAATTGCCAAGTAGTCCTAATGGTTAGGAAACTAAAGTTCAGCTTTGTTTTTGTGAAATAAAGTTTGACTTTAAATACTACACGTACATTAAGCAGAGAATTATTTGTTGTTCTGAGGTTAACCCTGATGTGGAACAAAGAGACCATCAGATGAGGAATGGAAGTCAGACCCTGTCTGAGAACTAACTCTGTTTCTGTGCCAGTGATTGATCAACATGCTCTCAGAGCTGGGAATTTCAGCGACCCCAAAACCTTTCCACAGACAACAAAACCCCCATTTGCTTCTGTGGGCCCAGCCAAGGCTTCACCATAAGCATGCTCTATCAAAGACTCTGAACTGTCTCCACTGTGGTTCACCATGAGTGGTTGATTATTTTTAAAGATTTATTATTATTATTTTTATTTGTAAGAGTTACAGGGAGAGACAGATCTTCCATCCACTGGTTCACTCCTCAAACAACCGCAACAGCCAAAGCTGGGCCAGGGGCAAGGAACTCCATCCAAGTCTCCCACACGAGTAGCAGGGATCCAAGCACTTGGGCCATCCTCTGCTGCTTTCCCAGGCACATTAGCAGGGAGCTGGATAGGAAGTGGAACAGCCAGGACTTGAACTGGCACCTGTGTTGCAGGCAGTGGCTCCACCCACTGTGCCACAGCGCCAGCTCCTCGGTGGTTTATTGGTAAGGAAACCATAAGAGGAACAGGATCCTATTTTGCTGATCTTCAAAGTAGCTTTCCTCTGCTTACACATCCAAAGCACCTTGCTTTCCGTACAAGTGTATGTGTTTCTATAAATAACCTAGGGATGAGATGGGCGCTGTGTACATCTTCCCAGGATATTGGACCACTGGCTGTAGAAGTTTTACTAGAAAAAAGGCAAGCTCTCACTATGCAAACTTTTTTCAAGTAGATGCAAGGTATTATGGAGTAGAGAGAAAGCAGCATTAATCCTTTTGGTTTTCATGAAAAATTTAGAAAGGAAGATGTTTTTAGAATAATGAATAAGAAAGTATTTGTGCCACTTTTTTTTTTTTTTTTTTTTTTTTTTTTTTTTTTTTTTTGATAGGCAGAGTGGACAGAGAGAGACAGAGAGAAAGGTCTTCCTTTGCCGTTGGTTCACCCTCCAATGGCCGCCGCGGCCGGCGCGCTGCGGCCGGCGCACCGCGCCGATCCGATGGCAGGAGCCAGGAGCCAGGTGCTTTTCCTGGTCTCCCATGGGGTGCAGGGCCCAAGCACTTGGGCCATCCTCCACTGCATTCCCTGGCCACAGCAGAGAGCTGGCCTGGAAGAGGGGCAACTGGGACAGAATCCGGCGCCCCGACCGGGACTAGAACCCGGTGTGCCGGCGCCGCTAGGCGGAGGATTAGCCTAGTGAGCCACGGCGCCGGCTTGTGCCACTTTTTATTCCAAATGGCTTCTGAGTCTATGTTAGAAAGCTCTTTTATGAAACCTACATGTAAAGTTTCAGGTAGATAATTACACTTCTTTCCTTTGAGGAATATGTACTTATTATGGCTAGACGCTAAGCTCTTGAGGACGGCACAGACTATGCTGTTTTATTCACCTTGTAGCCCTGACTCCTTGCACAGTTCTTAGCTCAAACGACTCAGGCATAAAAATCTGTTCATTTTTTTTTTCCAAAACTCAGTGCAGAAAAGTATTCAGTTGCAATGCTATTTCAGTTGAATGAGTTACAAAAAAGGCAGTACAGTTAGAGCTATTACAAAGTAATGCCAGAGTGTTACCTAAGATAATAGGATGTATCAAAAGTTTTGTTTTAATGTAGTAAGAGGGTTAATCCTTAACCTGCAGCACTGGCATCCATATCAAGTGCTGGTTCAAGTCCTGGCTGCTCTGCTTTGCACCAAGCTCCCTGCTAATGTACTTGGGAAGGCAGTGGAGGATGGCCTAAGTGCTTGGGCCCCTGCCACCCATGTAGGAGACCCAGATGGAGTTCCTGGCTCCTGGTGTCTGTCTGGTCCAGCTCCGACCATCATAGCCATTTGGGGGAGTGAACCAGAAGGTGGAAGATTCTCTCTCCTTTCTCTTTCTCTCTCTCTTGTGCTCTCTCTCTTTCCTTTCAAATAAATACAGGAAATTTGGAAAATTTAGGAAGAAAAGCAGAATGGAAAAAATAGCATTTTGCAGCCCCTATCAAAATAATTGATTCACACAGGGGTAACCAGTGGATGCTAAAATAATGAGGGGAAAGATTGAAGAAAAACAGTTTCCATCAAAGTATTCTCCTATACATTACTCAGTTTGAAAGGGGAATAGCACCATTAATAGGAAGGAATTTGTGTATATCATCTAATTCACATGACCAAATTTATCATCACTAAAAACCTGGTAATCAGGTGCTGCCAGATAAAATAGAAGTTATGCTGCATCAGTTCTGAGATATCCCTGCTGGAATTATTTAACATCAATCCAACTAAACCTTTTGTCTTAAATTCCAGTGTATAGAGGAAAGGGAATTAGGGACAAGGGAAATAATACTTCAAGGAATCAGTCAGACGTTCCACAAGATAATTGGGCTTGGTCTCTTCAAAAAGAAAAGAAAAAAAGTTTTTAGTATTACAAAAAAATTTACATCACAAGTTAAAAGTAGCTGCATAAGATATTTGAGGAACAACTGTATAAATACACAATTATTATTTGAGGAACAACTGAATAATTGTGTATTTATACAGATGCTTCCAGGGGTGTTAAATTTTTTTTTTTTTTTAAGATTTATATGAAAGGCAGAGTTAGGGAGAGAGAGAGGTCTTCCATCCACTGGTTCACTCCCCAAATGGCCACAAGGGTCAGAGCTACGCCGATCCAAAGCCAGGAACCAGGAGCTGCTTCTGGATCTCCCATGCGGGTGCAGGAACCCAAGGACTTGGGCCATTTTCTACTGCTTTCCCAGGCCATAGCACAGAGCTGGATCAGAAGAGGAGCAGCTGGGACATGAACTGGCACCCATATGGGATGCCGATGCCACAGGCGGAGGCTTAGTCTACTATGCCACAGCAGCAGCCCCTTGCAATCCACTTCTAAATGGTTTGGCAAGAATGCACACGTTCTTACATGTGCATTTTTTTTCCTCAGACCATTCCCATTTTGATACTTTCTGAATAACTGAAAGTCAAGGGACGTTAACTGTAAAAACACTGATTTTATTTTGGCTTAATAAGAATAGTTTCTTCTCACTTTTTTGTCCTTTTTCCATAAATAAGCATATTCTTACCTCCTTGTGGATCTCTTACAATTAGCTGTTTATAGCTTCGTTTACTGCAACAACTTCAAGCTGCTTAGATTACACTTTTGCATTGATCTTTTATAATAACTTAGTTCAAATCCAAAAAGATATTTGTTTAAAGATTTATTTATTTATTTGAAAGAGTTACACAGAGAGAGGGAGAGGTGGAGAGAGAGAGAGGTCTTCCATCTGATGGTTCACTCCGCAATTGGCCACAACGGCCAGAGCTGGGCTGGTCCAAAGCCAAGAGCCAGGAACTTCCTCTGGGTCTCCCACGTGGGTGCAGGGGCCCGAGGACTTGGGCCATCTTCTACTGCTTTCCCAGGCCATAGCAGAGAGCTGGATTGGAAGTGGAGCAGCTGGGTCTCGAACCGGCACCCATATGGAAAACCAGCACTTCAGGCCAAGGTGTTAACCTACTGTGCCACAGTGCCATCCCCCAAAAAGATAGTTTTTAAGAAGGCCATTTTCTCTAGTTCATACTCCCGAAATTAATGAAATAGCTTAGCTCTTTATAGTAGCCCCCAAATAAGCAATGAATGTTTACATGGTTCTCAGATTCTCTTTCTTATTCACCCACCCCTATCTCAGATAAGAACAAAGAAAATACTCTGGGTTAAAATATCCTCATTTATTTCAGTAATAGAAGCAGCAAAAAGCCTGGGCAACAATGTTTTGAGCATTGAGTTCTGTCATGGTGATGGTTACTATATAATCACTGATACTATCGAGGGAGTTTAAAAAAAAAAAGTGCAAGTTTAAACGGTCATGAGTATTTGCTGAATGACTGGCTGGCTTACCTGTGTTGACTTTTCATCACCTGATCCCACTAACATCCTGAATAGGTTCAGCTGATTCTAGAAGGGGAACTAATCATTTCTCCTTGGACTGGAGTTGGCCACGCGAGGGCCGCCCTCTCATTCCTCATTTCAGTATCCTATGAGATGGTCTTTTTAAAAGTAACCCGAAAGTCCTCTCTTTCCCCAAAATTCGTTTCTCTAGAAAGGCTCATTTCTGTTTTCTTTGTGAAGCTTAGGTGGCGTTTCCCTCCAATCGCATAAGCCATAAAAATGAGTTAGAAATTGCAAGTGAACAATTGGAAGTCTGACAAAAATCTGTGTGTGTATGTGTGTGAGTGTGTGCAGGAGACCTTGCCTAAACTCACAGCGGAAGGGAAAGTAAAGTGTAAAGCTTCGTAGCAGGCTCTGGTCCTAACATGCCTCTTTGTCCTTTTAAACAAAACAACACCAGTGACATCACAAGAGGCCGCTGTGCTGTGTCTGCGTTTTCAAGCTTTTGCAGTCACTGTTTGTGCTCGTAACTAGAGCAATGAAAACAAGGCTTTTTCCCCCCAAACACAAGTAGCTTCAGTCCAAGCCACTCCAGACTTCCTTGCCACTGACCTCAACACTGACCTGGATTTCTTCTAGGAGGAACTCTGCCTGTTTGGTCTTTTTAGCTCCTTTTAATGTGAATTCCCATTCACTCGTAGTGAATTGGGACCATGTGATTAGTTAAGGAAAACTTTAGTCATGATTAATTTCTTGTCTGCTGACTTTCCATTACTGTTAAATCATTTTCCCTCACAGTCGCTTCTTTGGAATCTTGTACGCCTCGCTTGTGGAAGCCGATCGGCGCGAGCAGTGGCAGAACCAGACAGCTGTCTTACCAAGGTTGTACTTAGTCTATGCTTGCTTAGAATCAGGAATCCTTGTCTCTCTGGTATGAAGGATCCAAGCTACACACTTCAATCCTCAATCCCCTTACCTGATCTCTTGACCAAATTTCAGATGAAAAAGCTCCATCCCCGTCAGTCTCCTTCCCAGACTGTCAAAACTGGAGCTGTGATCATCCCCTCCCCACCCCACCCCCCAGGCGCCGTTGCTCTGGGTCGAGTACCAGGCATGTCTCCTGCAGGGTTTCACCTCACGGGCCTGTTGCAGGTCCACCCTTTGTACACACGTCATTGAGAAATGTGACAGTGGCTCAGTGCTCTCACCTGCACTCACATCCTCTTCAGAGAGCTTCAGTCTGGTCCATTCCCTCCTAGACCATCATCCACAGCTCAGCCTGTGCCTGGCACAGAACAGGCTACTCCTTGTTTTCAAATAGCGATGATTGTCATTGCTGGGGCCTCCAGCCCTGCATGACCTGAGGCCCGCTGGTGTCGCTTGCTGGGGATAAGTGGCAGACTGACCGAAAACCACCGGAAGAGCCTTGGCAGTGACCGCTAGCGAGACACAGCAGAGTGAGGGACGCAGCCCTGGCCGCGTGCTCTTCTGTATCTTGAAGAGGAAGTCTATACACATCCAAGGAATGGAGGGCGTGGGAAGGCAGGTGCCACCGCGGAGAACTTGCTGGTCGTGGCTGCACGTGGCAGCAGCCAGCCTGCCACTCCAGATTTGGACGTCTGGATCCCGGGCCTGGGTGTTGGTGGGGAAGGGTGCATTTTGCCACTGTCCCACAGCAGCCTGGCCCATGAGGATGGTCCTGTGGAGGCTGTCAGGCTGAACCTCACATTAATCATAAACGTGACACAGATTCTTTCTCTGCAAACTTGGAATTGTAACACTTTTCCCTTCCCCCAGTCAAGCCAGTCCTTACCTGGAGGCACTAGAATGTATCTGCACGGAGTAGCAGGTTCACCTGAAACTTCTGGTCTCCGGGGAGAACTGTTAGCCAGTTTAGCAGTTTCATAGATGGCCTAGTTTTGATCTGCAGGTCAGCCTAAGTGCTGCCATTTTAGGAAAAGAAGTTAATAACCAGACACCCGGCTGTTCAGGTGTATGGATTATACTTGTGAGCACACAACAAAGACTGCAGCACAAGAGAGTTTCAGTGTCACCCCAGCGTGGCTTAGAATCTACCAACGAGGATTTCTGGAATTTGAAAACTGTTCCAGTAGGAAAGTCCTTTATTATAGTATGGGTGTTTGGTCTTCAGACGAAATTGGCTTACTGTAACAGGGAAGTCTTGCACAGGCAAAAAATGTCATTACTGATTATCTCAAGAGTTCCTTGCCTAAAGGTAGAGTAACATGTGACCTTTGTTAATTAATTTATTTTAAAGACAGAGAAAGAGAGAGAGAGAGAGAATGAATGCTCCCATCCACTGGTTCACTCCCCAGTCACACATGTGGGGCTGTGCCAGGCCAAAGCCAGAGAAGCCTGGAACTCAATCCAGGTCTCCCATACAGGTGGCAGGAACCCAACTACTTGGGCCATCCCTGCTGCCTCCCCGGGTATGCATTTGTAGAAAGCTGGAATTGGGAGCAGAGCCAGGACACAAGCCCACTTGGTGTGCAGGTGTCCCAAGTCGTGTCTTAATTGCTGTGCTGAATCCAGGAGCCAGGAGCTTCTTCCGGGTCTCCCATGTGCATGCAGGGGCCCAGGGACATGGGCCATCTTCCACTGCTTTCCCAGGCCATAGCAGAGAGCTGGATTGGAAGTAGAACAGCCGGGACTTGAACCCGTATTGGATGCCGGTGCTGGAGCAGGCAGCTTAACCTACTAAGCTGCAGCCCTGGCCCCCAACACGTGACTTTTGTTAAAGTCTGGGTGCTGATACAAATTTGGGGAAAAGGCATAATCTCCGTGGCTCCCTTGATGCTTGTACCCAGCCTCTGCGCAGTACAGAAGTCTTTGAACCATCAAGTGACTTCTGTAGACTCCAGCCCAGGGAGTCCCTGTGCACCATCACAGGGCTGCGTCTTTGGTGAGTTCTGCATGGAGCCGCCTTCTCTTCCATCCAGTAGACAGGGTTGAGCCTGACTTTGCTCAGGCCAAGCGGCAGGGAGCCTGCAGGGAGTGACCCTCTGGAACTGGACTCTGTTGAGATAAACAGTGAGGAGGGTATGCCTGGAAGGGAAAGAATGTAAATTTAGAAAATGCGTTCTGGGGCCAGCGCCGTGGTGCACTAGGTTAATCCTCCCTCTGCGGTGCCTGCATCCCACATGGGCGCCGGTTCTAGTCCCAGCTGCTCCTCTTCCAGTCCAGCTCTCTGCCGTGGCCTGGGAAAGCAGTAGAAGATGGCCCAAATGCTTGGGCCCCAGCACCTGTGTGGGAGACCTGAAAGAAGCACTGGGCTCCTGGCTTCGGATTGGTACAGCTCTGGCCATTGTGGCTATTTGGGGAGTGAACCAATGGAAGGAAGACCTCTCTCTCTCTCTCTCTCTTCCTCTCACTGTCTGTAACTCTACCCCTCAAATAAATAAATAAAAATACTAAAAAAAAAAATGCATTCAAACTTTGCAGTGGAGAGTATGGAGGGAGGAATGGAGATGTGTGAACATCAAATATTTTCTCTGCTTCCCTTTATTACAAAAAGTTCATGGAAAAAATGGAATTAGAAGAGGTTTATTTTGGTGCAAAAAAAAATTTGAAATCCATGCTCATGAGGGGGTTTCTTGAGAAAGTTTATGAAAAATGTGTATTAAGAAAAGCTGTGAGGCAGATACTTGACACAGCAGTGAAGTTGCTGCCTGGGATGCCTGCATCCCATATCTGAGTGTTTGGTTCCAATCCCACTCCTCTGTTTCCAATCCAGCTTCTGCCAGTGTGCAGCCTGGGAGGCAGGAGGTGATGGTTCAGGTATCTGGATCCCTGACAGAGGCTGGGATTGAGTTTCAGGCTTTGGTCTAGCCCCTCCCTGCTTGTTGCAGGCGTTTTAGAGTGAACCAGCCGATGAAGGATCTGTGTCTGTCTCTCTCTGCCTTTCGATAGCATGAAATCACATACAGTTTTTAAATGTATTTCAAACCTTTTTTTTTGCACCAAAAATAAACTTTTAATTCCTTTTTTATTTTTGAGACATTTTTGAAGTGCTTTTGGATACTCCTCTTTTAAATTATAAATGTGGCATGCCTTCATGATCCCAAATTTTGGGTAAATAAGAATTTCACAGCGAGAGGATTTTCATTTCTCCTAGAGAAATTTCACTGGGTGTGGGTGTGCACCACGCCCATATCTAGCATTGATGATTCTATTTTCCAGGGACAGGCGTTTGGCTTAGGGGTTAAGATGCTGCTTGGGATGCCGCATCCCATTATCAGAGTGCCTAGGCTCTAGGTTCTAGTCCTGGCCTCGTCCAGCTTCCTGCTGCTGGGCACCCTGGAAGGCAGCAGTGATGGTTCAAGCAGTTGGGTCCCTGCCACCCACACAGAGAGCTCAGATTGGGTTCCTGTCTCCTGGTTTCATTGTTTCAGGCATTTAGAGAGTAATCTGGGGAATGGGGAAACTCTCCATCTCCTTCACTTTCTATCTCTTCTCTGCTTCTCAAAAACATGTTTCAATTTCTTTTTAAAATCTCAACCTTCAGCACCCTGTACCCTCCACCCTCCCCAGCCTTGTAAAGCAGACACCCACAGTGGCACTGCTCATCGGTCACCCCAGAAGCAGCACAGCACAACCCAGATCTCCCGAATTCCCTTACCTGTGCCTTCCACAAAGGGTGGGTAGGAAGCCCAGATATTGTGTTGCAAAACCAGCAACATTTCAAGAAAAATTAAATGCAAAGCTATTTTCTCTTTTCTCTCTCCTAGTCCAGAGCCACTGCTGGAATATTGTATACATGTTGTACTCAGTTTTTTGTTATGTACAATTTAGTATCAGAGATACAAAAGTTGATCATATGCAAGAAGCACCGGATAAAAGTGATTTAGAAGTGTAAGGGAACTTTTTTCTCTGCATCCATTGTAAAATACGAGTGAGCTCGTATTTAGTATCACCTCTCTGAGTTGGATTAAATACGGACCCTCTTTTGTTTACATTGGGGACCTGCAGGTAGGAGAGAGGATGAAAGGCCCCTCTTCAGTTGTAACCTGGTAAGACCGACAGAGGGATGTCACTGGGGGCTAATGAGGATGTGTGTTTGACAGAGATCTTCCTCATGTGCAAGGCCAGACAGAACTTGAATAATACAGTATGTCCCACACAGAGCTTCTCCCCTTGACTTCCTCCAAAACTGATCCATTTAAATCATGGCTGCAAATCTGCTGGAGAAAAGGATTCTGACTGTTATGGGCTTGGTTCGTGATTTGCAACCATACTCAAAAGTGTTTACCTTCTTATTAAAAGCAGCAGCTTAGTGCAAACGGACTGTCCACAGCTTGTCCACTCGATTTCCAAGTGGAACAAAAAGTGCTTCATGAATTGCTAAGTCACCAGCATGTCCTTTCCCCAGTTTTTATTTGCCCTACAAAGCCTTGCCTTGCATGGGATGAGAACAGCTTGCACTAGAGGGCACTTCAAAAAGTTCGTGGAAAACAGAATTAAAAGGTAAGTGTATTTATTTTGGTGCCAAAAAAAATCCATGCAAAGTTGTTTCGTAATACACATTTTCATGAGCCTTTTGAAGGCTCCGTAAATTAATTCCCCCAGGGAAACACACACACACACACACACACACATTCTCCAGTATTGTTGATTCATTGGGTTTGTTTGGGAACTGCTCATATTGTGTGTGTTACGGCTTCAAGTTACTGTTTGCTCTTTTAACTTCTTAGTAGGGTAAAGAACTTGAAAACAGCTAAAAGCAGTAGCAAAAGAAACTGACATCTGACATGCTTTTTAACTGAATTCCTCCTACTCAGATTCGCAGGCTGGCTTTGGTCAGGGGTACTGAAAAGAAATCACACGCCTTCACCTTATATTTTAAAGTGGTTTTCCCTCGAGACTTGAATGTTACAACAGACCCTCCGTTTGCAATGAACACCAGCCAGTTGTCTAAGCACTTAATTGTGAACGAAAAAGAGGCCTAACCGGATGTTTCCTGGGTAAAAGCTCGGTGATATATATTGGCTTGGTCTCCTCTTCCATGCCCAGCCTTCAGAACACACTGTCCCACAGACATGCATGCACACTTACACACGCCCCTGGAGCAGGAGGAAATGCACAGTTGGCTCTAAGGAGATCTAGACAGGTGGGGACAAGGGTCATCAGGAGTCTTATTACCTCATTCCTTGTGTTGGGTAAGGGCCGCCGTCTTTTTCTCTCCTACCCTCAAACAAATCAGGCCCTATACTGACCGAGTGCCTGGGTGTACTTCTGGCAAGGGAGGTGCTGTTGACGCGACCATGTTTACTAACAGCAGGTGGAAAAGCATTTTCTATTTAAAACTTTCACAAATCACTGCTGCATATCCAGAAGGAAAAGCTTCCCCCTCATGATGATCAGAGTGGAGTCATATTTACTATATTTAGAAGCAACTCAAGCATTTAAATTTCTTAGCCTGCAAAAATAAGATAATTTACCAGTTGAAAAGTTGTTTGGAAAATCATAGCAATATGACAGTGGCATTTTGTCAATAGGCTGTCTGATGCAGACTTGCATTCCTGGTGACAGTCACAGTTCTGCTGATTTTATTTATTTTACACTTTGCACCCTTAGAAGGAAACCACATCAAGCAAGTTCTCTCAGAAATGACTGTTTCTGGAAGGCGGGTTGCTGGACTCTGCATTTGTCTGCAAGTCTGTTTAACTACAGAGTTGGCAGAGTTTGTTTCTCCCCAGTTTCCAATTTAAAGAGGCACTGACACAGCCTATAATCTAGCCACTGAACAACTGATCTCATCAGATATGTTTTAAGAAGAATAAAGATTAAGTCAAGCTCCGTGTATATCACAAAAAGAAAAATGGAGAGGAGAAGGAAGGGAGAGGAGGATGGGGAGATAGAGGTTGTGGGTGAGATTTAAACCTGTGCCAGAGGGGACCGTCTTCAATGTGTCTGTCCCTAGAGGCCCGTGAAGTCGGGTCCTGGGTTAGATCACTCCTTAAGCAAGTAAGGCTGTTTTAGAACTGCAGTCCGCGGAACGGATCCTGAAATTGGTTTCCTTTGGGTATGAAGGCTTTGTCTGGTTCCTGATGACAGATTCAGATACAGAGTTCTTAACACAAAAGTTAAAAGCTGCTGGGGCCTGAGGAGGTGGAAGCAAGAGGGAAGAAAATGAAGGAAATGGGGCTCTCTGGAGGAGAGCGGAGTTGTTCTTGGGGCTTGCTGCTGCCCCCTGGCCACAGCCTTACCTGGCCACACTGCCTACTAGCACACCCTCCTTGGAAAGTGAGTGGGGGCCACACCACCCACAGCTCACGAGCCACCTCCGAGCCACAAACCCCAGTGTCTGGGCTGACTTTGGGGTGCTCCAGGCACATTTTTGGGACACTGAAGCTCTTTCCTCCCAACCTTAGGTGAGATGAGGGTGTGTTAGGAGGTGAAGGGCAAACTGCCTTCCGGAAGTGCAGCCTGGGTGATGGTCTTTCCCAGCTGTGTGCTTTTTGACCACTCAATATTTACAATACCAAAAAAAAAAAAAAAAAAAAAAAAAAAAAGTCAAGCACCACATTCGATGGGGCTTCAAATTTTAAAATCAGGCCGGCACCGCGGCTTACTTGGCTAATCCTTCGCCTGTGGCGCTGGCACCCTGGGTTCTAGTCCTGGTTGGGGCGCTGGATTCTGGCCTGGTTGCTCCTCTTCCAGTCCAGCTCTCTGCTGTGGCCCGGGAGGGCAGTAGAGGATAGCCCAAATGCTTGGGCCCTGCACCCGCACGGGAGACCAGGAAGCAGCATCTGGCTCCTGACTTCGTATCGGTGCAGCGCAGCGGCCGTGGTGGCCATTTTGGGGGGTGAACCAACGGAAAAAGGAAGACCTCTTTCTCTCTCTCTCACTAACTCTGCCTGTCAAAAAAAAATTTTACAGGGCCGGTGCTGTGATGTAACAGGGTGAGTGACCACCTGCCACACTGGTATCCCATGTGGCCACCAGTTTGAGTCCCAGCTGCTCCACTTCCGATCCAGCTCCCTACCAACGTGCCTGGGAAAGCAGCCGGAGATGGTTCAAGTGCTTGGCCCCTGCCACCCTCGTGGGAGACCCGAATGAAGCGCCTGACTTGGGACCATTTGCGGACTGAACTAGCAGATGGAAGATCTCTGTCTCTCCTTCTTTCTCTGTAACTCCGCCTTCCAAATAAATAAATCATTTTTTTTTTTTAAATCAGCTGTTGGGTAAAGGTAGGGAGAGAGTGCTAGTTTGGACCTGAGCTATTACAGGACAATATGGACTGGAGAGCCCCTGACACAGAGGTGAAAACAGGAGATTTATGGGAAGTGCAACGTTCCATCCCCCTCGCTTCCCCGGCCCCTTCCTGGATGCACACCCAGGGCTGTGCACGTCTTCACTGTTTCTGCGTAAGAAGCTCCCTCGTGCAAATTATATGCGCTTCAGGCCCTACAAAGCCGGGACAGATCTGGGTTGGAGCCAAAAGACAATAATTCCCCAGGGGAGGATGGGAGCTCAGGAGAGGGAAGACCCTTGCTGCTGTCCTCAAATGAAAAGAAAGGTCAGCAGAGAAGCAGAAAGAAAGCCGGCCCGCCAAGATGCTGCAGGGGACAGCAAAAGCCCCAGCGACGGACGATGGGTCACCGGGCTTGACCCCGCCCAGAGAGATCAGAGTGTGTGTTCCGTGTAGACGGGGGCCCGGAGCCCGCGGGCGCAGGGCTGCAGAAATGGAAGCATGCAGGGCCCAGGGTCCCAGTCTGCCACAGGGGGTGATGCCATTGCCGACTCCCTTGGGACGCTTGCCTATGCACTCAGTATCCCTTTGGGATTCGCAGTAACGTGGAGTCCTGAGCGTGGAGCTGTCTTCCTCCCGCTGCGTTTTTTTCCCACCCCGTGCGCGTTCCTGCGGGCTTGGTCGGACCCACTGCACGCTCGGTGTCCAAGGAACTGGGCTGGTGCCCGACGCCAACTTTCGGTTTGTGCTTGCTGCCCTCGGGACGCGCGCAGCTCCTCTCCTTTCCGTCGCAGGCCCGCGAGTGGAGGTCAGGGATTCTGGGGCTGAGGCTCCGGGGC
The DNA here is from genome assembly GCF_051225735.1 of Oryctolagus cuniculus. Classification (NCBI taxonomy): domain Eukaryota; kingdom Metazoa; phylum Chordata; class Mammalia; order Lagomorpha; family Leporidae; genus Oryctolagus; species Oryctolagus cuniculus. The sequence continues at coordinate 41,160,870 of NC_142874.1, read as the reverse complement.
GAGGGTGGGGAGGAGGCGGAAGTGCTCGGGCCCACGGGCGGGAAACGCCAAGCGCAGTGGTTATCTTAGCGAGGCAAAGGTGGCGATGACTTCATCCCCGCGAGGGCGTCTCTCCGCCCCTGCTGCCCGCGGCCCGCCGGCCAGTGTGCTCGGGAGCCGTTTGCCCGTGACCAGGCGACTCCGCGCCGCCCGGGGACGCGAGGAGTTTCGGGGAGAGTTGCGGTCACCCCGCCTCCCCTGTCGCCTCCTGCGAGTGTGAGGAGCCCCCTCCCGCCCCCAAAAGCCCGTGTATTCCATGCATCAAGCCCTGCAATGCTCCTGTTCCGGTCACGGAACCGAACCGTGCGCAAAAGAACAGGCAGCCCACTGACAAGCTGGCCGGTCCTGCGGGGAGCTCCGCTGGCCAGGACTCGGCGAACTGGGGACAGCGGGCGCCAGCGCTGCCCAAGGCCCCGGGGAGACGCAGGTGCGGGCCCGACGGTGGCCGGGCGCGCGTGCAGAGGGGTGTGTGTGTGTGTGTCCGCGCGCGCGCGCGCACCCGCGCGCGGGGAGCAGGGACCGCTGAGGCGGCTCTTTTGTGGCGGACGCCGGCCGGTTCCGAAGCCAGCCCGGCCCCTCCCAGAGGACACCTGGCTCTGCTTCGCAGCCCGGCCGTCTCCGTTTCCCCGCAGCCCAACTTCCCTCGGGGGCCCCCGCGCCCACCCTGTGCTGGTCTTCGGGGGCCTGGAGCAGCGTGCCAGGTCCCCCCGCGCAGGTGCAGGCGCGCGCAGGGAGGCCCGGGGAGGGGGAGCGGGGGCCGGGCAGGAAAGGGCGTGCTGCCCTCTGCGGCGCGCGCGGGGCGCAGCCTGGGCCGCAGCATTGTTACCTGAGGCAGCGGCTCCGCCCCGCCGCGCCGCCCTGCCCCCTCGCGGTCCTAGGCGGCGGGGCCTGCAGTGGGCCGGGAGGAGGCGGCGGCGGTGCTGTGAGACGGTGGCTGGAGATTGCAGGGGTCCGCACCTAGGGTGAGTGTGGGTCGCGCGGCCCAGGATGGGTCTCGGGGGAAGAGCGGCCGAGGGGTGCCGGTGGTCGACAATCTTGGAGCTCCGCTGGGGAGGCTGGGGGAGGAGGTTCGAGCTCCCATACGCGACCGCGTAAGACTCGCCGGGCCGGACCCGCGTCCAGAGGTCGGGACCTGGGTGGCCGGAATCAGCTTCGGACGACACTTTTAGACCCACCGTCCCCTATTTACTCGGGCCGATCGGTGAGGAGCCCCGCATAGGACGCACGGTCGGGGGGCCGGGACCCCAGCCCCTGTGACGGTGGGTGCGGGGTGCGCGGGCACCGAGTCCGGCGATGCTGACCGAGGACCCGGCGGCTCCCGCTCCGGCCGCGCCAAGTTCAGGGTAGTAGTTGCGCCCCGCGCCGGCAGCAGTGAGGGGAGAAGGCGGGTCGCCCCCCGGACACGGCGGGATCCCCAGCTCTTGGACAGCGACTCCCTCCTTTTAAAACTCCGACCGCCCGTTGCAGACGCCCGGAGTATCGTGTGTGCTTTTCCCGCCGGTTCGTCCTGGCTACTTTTTGGTTAAGCAGCCGCAGTGCGTCGCCAAGGCTTTCAGTCCCGCGCCCGCTGCCCGCACCGGAGCCCCGGGAGGCGTCGCCGCCGACGCTCGAGGAGGGGGCGTAGCTGCGCGCGACCCCGCATCCCCGAACCCGGAGACTCCCCCCGCTTTGGCTTCGGGCTCAGGGACACCTCCCCGAGGTGCCCCCCACCCCACCCCCGCGCGCACCCGTCTGGGAGCTGTGAGCCGCACCTCCGCAGAGGGGCGGGCACCCAGGGCCGGCGTGGCAAGGGCGGGCGATGCGGGCTCCAAAGCTGGGAGCTCCGCGGGGCGAGGGGCGGGGCCCACGACCCCCTCCCCCCTCTCCACGGCCCGCCCCGACCCGAGGAGCCCCGGGAAGGGGTTGGCCGAGCCGGCGTGGCTGCCGCTCGGGTCGCATCTGCCGGAGGAAGGGAGGACGCCCGGGGCTCCCGGGAGGCGGAGGGTCCAGTCCTCCCCGGGCGTCGGCTGCCGGGGCAGGCTGTGCGGGCTCAGCCAGTGCGGCGCGGCGCGCGTGGGTGTCCCTCTCCGCCGCGCACCGATCAGCACCCGGCGGGGCCGCCCTCTCGTCGCCCGCGCGTCCTCCGGCGCCCCGGGATCGCGGCGAGCGCAGCCGGGGTGGTGGCCGAGCCCGCGGCGTGGCGGTGAGTGGGCTGGGGACGGAGGGAGGCGGCGGGCCGCTCGCCAAAGCCAAGACTTAGGGAACGCCTGCGTGTCTCGGACTGACGCTAAAGCAGCCGTGCCCTGCACCGTACCCCGCACCGACTTCCTCGGCCCCGGCGGGCCGGTTTCTAGCAGCTGTTCGCGGGGAAACTGCCGCCAGCGCTCGGCCGCCCGCAGGCCCCGCTGCCTGTCCTGGCAGGGCGGCTGCGTTCCCTGCCCTCCCCCCAGAGAGCAGCATCCTTTGGCTCCGGGGCGCGTCCGCACCTCGATTTTTGGACGCAGAGGAACGGAATGCGTGCGTTCCGAACGAGCCTCGCTTGCCGTGGCGAAGATTTGCTGGGTGACCTGCAGCTGTGCTGGTTGACTTTCTGATCTTGCCGGTAGAGCCAGAAACTCCCTGTTTGAAGATTGCCTGAACTTCCTCCACCCTGTTCTTCCCGGTTGTTGCTCTCTCTGCCTGTCCTCTCTCCAAACCCGGCCTGCCCTGTCCGGACTTCGAATGGGACCCACGGCAGGAGCCCCCGGGGCAAGACCTTCTGGTCGGTTTTGCTTGGTGTGCCTTCTAATTATTGTTGGCCGAGGGGGTGAGCGACCAGCTGGGCCTCAAGACCCCACTGAGCCCTTAACTGCGTTTCAGGAGCGCGTTTTCTCCTTAAACACGCAGTTGGAGGAAGCCGGCCTCGTTTCTTTTGTGTATGTGTGTGTATCTCCTGAGCCACCGTCTTCAAGAGAATGGAATTTCAGGGATGTTGCAAGTACTGTGGGCTCTTTAGGCCAGAGGGCCTAGGAGGGGGGCAGGGGCCTTCTTTGAAGACGCTCAGGAGCTGGTCTCCAGCCTCCAAAGATGTGGCCCCTGCCACTTAAGTCCGTGAACTTTCAGGGCTTAGGAGGCCCTCCGTGGAGGGGCTGTCACTCAAGCACACCTCTGATGGGTCATGGTTAGCACGTGACAGCTCTGTGGTTTGCTCCGGGCTCTGGTGGTTGTCGGCCTCCGTGGCAGAGATGTGGATTCCAAGCCCGTCCATAGGGGAGATTGATGGGACACCTGTCAATTCTCACACGGAGCTGGGGCGTGTTCCATGGTCCCTGCTGCCTGCTGCAAGCCATCCGCTGGGTTCTCCCAGCGCACTTTGGCTGTGGACTGGCGCTGTAGTGCATGGAATGTTCTTTGGGTATCCTCTGTCTCGTGGCTAATCATTGCTGACAATCTGATGCATGGGAAGCAGTTGGGGGCTCACACCCTTGTGTGTTACCCTGGGGGAAAAATGAACCAGATGGCATAGCAGGGATAATGCTGTCCATTTTTCTTTGGTCCCTTTCACTTTGGAAGAGGACATCCTTTCTCAAGCTGAGGCAGCAGCGAGAATCATGCCAGTCAGTGCCTGACTGCCACACGTCCCTTTTAACTTTTTTTTTTTTTTTTTATTTTTTGACAGGCAGAGTGGACAGTGAGAGAGAGAGACAGAGAGAAAGGTCTTCCTTTGCCGTTGGTTCACCCTCCAATGGCTGCCGCGGCCGGCGCGCTGCGGCCGGCGCACCGCGCTGATCCGATGGCAGGAGCCAGGAGCCAGGTGCTTTTCCTGGTCTCCCATGGGGTGCAGGGCCCAAGCACCTGGGCCATCCTCCACTGCACTCCCTGGCCACAGCAGAGAGCTGGCCTGGAAGAGGGGCAACCGGGACAGAATCCGGCGCCCCAACCGGGACTAGAACCCGGTGTGCCGGCGCCGCTAGGCGGAGGATTAGCCTAGTGAGCCGCGGCGCCGGCCCCTTTTAACTTTGACAAGCTTTTATCTGGTCCCGCCGCCTCTGTGCACACCGCTGTCCTTTGGCGTGAGCAGGTAGCGCAGCCTCGGAGGGTGTGGTCATTCTCTTTATTGGCACCTCTCCGTTTGCTTTACGAGGTCTAGTGGCACGGTGGTACCTACACTTGGGCAGCACGAAGTGAGCTGCTGCTTTCTAGGTTGGAGACTTCAGCTTATCAGCGTTCTTAAAAGGGATAATCTGTAAACTTGTCAGCTATCTGGAGTCGGAGATGAATGGGGGATTAGCAGCTCTTCTGTACTTGAGGTGTTCAGAAGTATTTTAAAATCTGTAAGAATCTACTGCCAAAATTACCTGTGCAGTCTTGAAAAAAAAGTTCAAATATAACTATAAACTATAATTGACAGTGAGTCATTTGCTCTAGGGATGCCAACTGTGAAAACAGCCTAGTTATGCCCCTAATGATAATTGTGAAAACTTCTAAACGCCAGTTCCATCTCAAGCAAACTGTAACTCAGTGTGGATAAATATTTTCGATTTTACTTACGTAAAAGTTATCCCACGGTGATAGCTGCATAGCACTGTGAATGTGCCTCCTGCAACTAAATTGTACCTTGAAAGTGGTTTAACTGGAAAAAAAAAAAGAGTGTGCAGTTGACAGTTGGAAATGCCATCTTCTGCCTGTATGCAGGCAATTTTCAGGAGTCAAAGTTTCTTATGATTTACAGATAATCTTATATAGAAATATACGTAATCACTGAGCATTGGAAAAGGGCAAACCTAACTTTGAGAGCAGACAATAGAAATATTAAAAGTATATTCCTAGCAGCCAGGAGTAGCTTGGCATTTTATGTATAAAGCCAATGCATACATTCAGGCAGATGTAACTCCTGGGCGACTACAGGGAAAGTATATGGTCCTGTGATCCCAGTGTGCTGTTGTCACTGATGGCTGCCTCTGTACCTGGCATTTTGGTAAGGACTGTGCGTGTGTTAGCTCATTTGTTCTTACGCAAACCAATTAAGCAGGTATATCGTCAGATCGTAGGTGAGGGTGCTGAAACACAGGTTACATGACCTCCCCCAGATCAAGTTATGTATCGAAGAGGTAGCCACACTGGATTCTGAGAAGAAACTGTCTGTTTTAGAATCTCCACTTGTTTGTAAGGGAGTCTTGCCTTTTATGTGCGGCTCTGTGTAAAACACTTCAGCATGTTTGGAAATGGTGATGGCTGATGGCTGACTCTTGGATAATGCAGGGTGGTTTGACTGGCTTGTGTGTGTGTATGGGCTGGGCCCTGACCCCATGGAAGGATCCTTGCACCCAGAAATCCAGAGCGTGGAGCTCCTCCAAACGGCCCCTTGAGAGCTGGAGGACACTGCTCCCTTTGCCCGCTCCCACCTCAAGGAGGGGTGCTCACTCGATACCCTCCCCAGGGTCCCTCCTCCACACCCCCTCGCTCACCTGCCCTCATATCCGACCTGTTTTCATGTCAGGTCAGCAACATCCCAACACCGAAAGCAAACATTACAGGCCCAGAAATGTACAAGTCACCAAAATAAGTCGGTGGCCGTGTAGATAAGGGAGAGACATGTGGCAGACGTGATATGGGCCTTGTGGGTATCTCTTCTTTGCTAATACTGCCACAGAAGAGGTGGCTAAGAAATTCTGATGGTTTCCAAACCATGACTTAATTAGAATCCAGGATGACAGCGTCGGAAGGGGTGACAGAGGCCAGTAAAAGTATTCCCCTTGGGAGAATCCAGTGAGCAGAACAGCGCGTCTGAGCTTGTCAGTGGCAGGAACCCGGAATCCTCACAACTGCCGTTCCCTTCCCTGTCTGCTGGGGGGGAAGGCACATCACCAAGTGCAGCAGGAACTTGGTGGCCCTGATTCCAGGAAAATGAGCGAGGCAGTGATTTTGTCATCTCCAGATGCCCTGCCTGCCCTGTGCTAGGGGGAAGATGCCTCTGACCCACTGGTCGGTGGGAGATGTGTCCGAACTGGAAGAAGGCAGGATCACGGACGCCTACTGCTTCAGCAATTTGGGCAGATTCCCTAGGAGCCGGGCATGCAGTGCCCAAAGAGAGAGAACTAGGTAGTGAGCAGGGAGCTCGTTCATCAAGGGAGTAATGCTTGCGGAACCTGGAGCCGGCTCTCGGGAAGTGGGTGCTTTCTTGACTGCTGGGAGGCGTCCACACGGGCTCTGCTGCTCTGGCAGTGTTTCGGGTGGGAAGACGTGGCTCGCGGTCGTAGAAGTGGTCGTACCTTTTAATGCACCGTAGGATGTGTTGTACCCCCCCCACTCCCACCCCCCAAGGGTTGACTTCCGGGAGGACAGAGCCTGGCCTCTGGAGAGAAGAGCTGGGGTGAAAGGCTTTGTCTGCACTGATCTGAAACCCGTTGTATCCCGGCAGGTTCGGCAGCTGACAGGCGGCGTGCTGGCCTTTCCCTAGGGCAGCTGATGCGCCGGCGAGAAGCTGTGACCCGAGTTGGATGGCTTGTGTGTGCTTCCCCGCGGTCAAGCAGTTATCTCCTTAGAAGGCAACAGTACTATGCATGTTATGAATTGTGTCTCCTTGGCCAGTGATAAAGAAAATGGGAATCCTGCCACGGCAGCTGGATTCATGATTGAGCAGACGCCCCCGCCAGCTCCTCCTCCTCCACCCCCTCCTCCTCCACCATGTCCATTTTCGGGGCAAGGGTTTCTTCCCTCCCCGCCGCCTCCCCCACCGCCTCCACTGCCTGGGGGGCCTCCTGCCCCGCCTCCCCCTCCAGGACTACCCCCAGCTCCTCACATCAATGGCTATAGCCAAGTGGGTAAGAAAAAGCGGATGAGAAGCTTTTTTTGGAAAACCATTCCGGAGGAGCAAGTTCGTGGCAAAACCAACATCTGGACATTGGCGGCCAGCCAGCAGCATCACTACCAGATCGATACCAAGACCATCGAGGAGCTCTTCGGGCAGCAAGAAGACACGGCCAAGCCGACCCTCCCCAGACGAGGGGGCACTGTGACGTCATCCTTCAGGGAGGCCCGCGAGGAGGTGAGCATGGCCTGGCAGGTGCACTGCTGTGCGTCCTGCCTTGTTTCATGTTTTTTCTTTCTTTTAAAGATTTGTTTATTGATTTGAGAGGCACAGTCACAGACAGAGGGAGAGACAGAGAGAAAGGTCTGTCCATCTGCTGGTTCACTCCCCAGATGGTTGCAATGGCCAGAGCTGGGCCGATCTGAAGCTAGGAGTTTCTTCCGGGTCTCCAGTACAGGCACAGGGGGCCCAAGCACTTGGGCCATCTTCCACTGCTTTCCCAGGCGCATTAGCAGAGAGCTGGATGGGAAGTGGAGCAGCCGGGACTCGAACTGGCGGCCCTATGGAATGCCACTGCTGTAAGCAGAGGCTTAACCTACTCTGCCTGCCACAGTGCCGGCCCCCTTGTTTCATGTTAAGGAGAGAGAGAGAGAATGCAGGTGAGCATGCGCTGGAGATGAGAGCCAGGGCCTCCTGTGATGAGCTTGAGCTGAGAGGCAGAGAGGGAGAAGTGTGCAGGCGGGTCTGCCCCGAAGTCCCAGGGCTTATGCCTCCATGCAGCACCCTTGCCTCTGGCCTCTCAGCACTGCTCTGTCTCTGGCACATTTGCTGCCTCTTCCCCTGGCACAGAAGTTCTGCTGTAGTCCAGTGTTGCTGGTCTCCACTGGAACAAAAACCAAGTTCCTGAACTCCGATCCTGGGACAAGCTGCAGCTGTCAGGGACGGAAAGCCTCCTGTTAAATCACACGACCAGCTAATATATATTTACCCTTATTGTCCTTTTGACAAACGTCTCGAGACAGCCTTCCTTCCTCAGATCTCTGAGCTAAGTCATGGCCGTGTAGAGCAGAAATTTTGAGAGCCAGAGCAGAAAGCTGTTTGCAGATAAGCCTGTAGGAAGCATGTTTCTGCTTACCACTAACTGTGTCACTCAGAGAAAATCAAGCTGTTAAACTCTCAGAAGGGAACTGAAAGATAACCCCAGAGCCACCTGGATTACAGAGACCCCATCAAAAAGTGCCTTTGCAAGTACGCACAGTCAGTTGAGAAACTAGGAGCCCTAAGCAGGAAATCAGAGATCAAAAGCAAGGAACGCTGTCAAGGAAGGAAGGGAAGGTAGACAGATAGGAAGAGAACATGCATCCTTCATTTTTAAATCTGTCGTGAGTGAGCAGAGAAAATGGGTCACAGATGGCGGTGACGAGATAAGAGAGTGGGCGGGGCCCTGGGCTGAGGAATCGGGCGCAGCGGGTTGTGGAATTCTTGAACCATCTTCCCTCCTCATATTCGCTCCGTCTCACCACCGGCCCACTTGCGGGCCCTTAAGGTTGATTGCGTGATCCCCTGGTAAAGGAGCCAGGAGCTGGCTGACGGTGAGACGCACAGAACACAGGTGTTAGGACTGTTCCCATGTAAACCGAGAAGCCCTTGGGGCCCCTACACAGCCCATCCTTTCTCCTCCTTTCCTGGAAAGCCATCTCCTTAGCACCTCGGCCCTTGCCCTGGCATCTGGCAGCGGTCTCCCGGGAACAGTGGACCATTTCTCACCGTCCCCAGCTGTCTTGAAGTGCAAGAGTGCTGGAGTAGTGAGCAGGTGGACGCGTGTGAGGCAGATGTGTGTCTGGGAGCCCTATTATGGAGGGGCTGTCTCCCTAACGGCCACTGGCAGGTCAGAGCAGGTGGCCCCGTGGGCCCACAGGGAAATTCTACTTTCTGTCCTTAAAGAGAGCTTCAGGGCCGGCACCGTGGCTCACTTGGCTAATCCTCCTGGCGCCGGCACCCCAGATTCTAGTCCCGGTTGGGGCACCGGATTCTGTCCCAGTTGCTCCTCTTCCAGTCCAGCTCTCTGTTGTGGCCCGGGAAGGCAGTGGAGGATGGCCCAAGTGCTTGGGCCCTGCACCCGCATAGGAGAGGAGGCACCTGGCTCCGGATTGGTGCAGTGCTCCGGTCATAGCGGCCCTTTGCGGGGTGAACCAACGGAAGGAAGACCTTTCTGTCTGTCTGTCTCTCTCTCACTGCCTAACTCTGCCTGTCAAAAAAAAAAAAAAAAAAAAAAAAGCTTCAGAACCATCCCGCAAGGGAGGAAAGTGGCCCTGAGTGTGGCGTGTTTCCCTGGCTATGGCAGAAACGGAAACACCCATTTCCAGGCCGGAACATTAGTTTTGCTTTTTTTTTCTCCTTTAACTTTTAAAAAAAGATTTATTTATTTGAAAGGCAGAGTGACCGAGAGGCAGAGGCAGAGAGAAAGAGATTTTCCATCTGCTGGTTCACACCCCAGATGACAGTGACATTTGGGGCTGGGCTAGGCTGAAGCCAGGAGCCTGAAACTCCATCAGGGTCTCCCACGTGGGTCAGCCCAAGCACGTGGGTCCTCTGCTGCTGCTTGTCCAGGCGTCTTAACAGGAGCGTGGAGCAGCCTGAGCAGCTGGGACTCGTACTTCATTGTGGGACCCGGCGTGGCAGGCAGTGGCTTAGCCCACTGTGCTACAATGCAGGCCCTGTGACGTCGTCGTCTTTTTTTTTTTTTTTAAGGAATTATTTTTTAATAGTTAAGATATTTTTAATTTTGGTAAAATGCATGTAAAATAAAACTAACGGCTTTTTCGCAAACCCATGCAGATCAGTTGCTTTAAGCACGGGCGCATGGCTGTGTAGCCAGCAGTTTTATCTCAGAGCTGAAACTCATCGACGTTAACTTCCCTGCTCCTCTCCCCCCAGTCTCTGGCAAGCAACCATCTGCTGCCTGTGTCTGCAAGACTGACTCTGCTGGGCGCCTTTCATAAGGGAACCATAGGAGCCTGAGCTTTTGTGGGTGACTTATTTCACTTCGCATGATGTCTTCAGGGCTCACCCAAGTTGTAAATGTGTTAGGATTTTAAGGTTGAGTGACATTTCCCTATTTGTCTGTATCACATTTTATTCAGTCATCTGTTCAGGGACACTGGAGTTGCTTCCACTTTTTTTTGGCTAGTGTCATAATACCGATGTGACCATGAGTGTTACAAAGATCTTTGCATTTTCAAAATTTTATTTTTTAATTGTATTTTTGATTCACACATAATTATTCACACTACTGGGACATAATGTGATGTTTTGATGTTAAATACATTTTTTTAAAGGTTATTTTCTTTATTGGAAAGGCAGGGTGTCTCAGAGAGAGAGGGAGAGACAGAGGGAAATAGATCTCCTATCCACTGGTTTACTCTCCAGATGGCTACAATGGCCCCGGGCTGAGCCAGGCCAAAGGCAGGAGCCAGGAACTCCATGTGGGTCTCCTGCTTAGGTGGTGGGAGCCTAAGGACTAGGGCCATCTTCCACTGCTTTCCCAGGCCATAGCAGAGAGCTGGATGGGCAGAGGAGCAGCCAGAACTGGGATGCCAGTGTCTTAAGCAGTGGCTCAACCTGCTGGGTCACAGTGCTGGCCCTGATATTGTTTTTGAGATGCAGAGAAACAGAATGACAGAGAGACAGACAGACAACTCCCATGTGCCTGGTTGACTCCCCAAACGCCTGCAGAGATCCTGGGCCAGGGGCCAAAGCTGGGAGGAGTCAGGAACTCAATCCAGGTCAGCATGCGGGTGGCAGAACCCAAGTACTTGCGCGACCAGTGCTGCCTCTCAGGGTTGCTTGAGCAGGAAGCTGGAGACAGCAGCCGGAGGTTGCTATTGAACCCAGCTTCTCCAATGGCAGACACAGGAATCTCAACTACTAGGCTGAACGCCAGCGCCAGGGTCTTTACTTTTAACCCTTATGTGTCCCAATCTGAGAGACAGCATGGTAGGAAGAAAAACTGATTCACTTCAACTGCACATCATAAGATAGTCTAAGTTTTCCGTACTCAGATATAATGAATAGTTTAAGCTGATCCATTGAAATGCATGTGAGATAGTGATGTCGCGTAAGAGAGGTGATCTAGAATTCTTAGCAGTTTTGTCATGTTGTCTCCCACTTGGCTAGAAGCACTAGGCACAGTCTTTTTCAGTAAGAGAACGTGGTACATGCTGTTTTCTTCCAGCGTTAGACTTTCTTTTGAAGAAGTTCTAACTCAGCAGAGTTCTAGCCTGACAAAGATCAGTAATAAATCTTCCAACTCTGAAGTCCAGGGTCAAAAGTAATAGTCCTCCCCACCTACCCAGCTGGCCTGCAGAATACCCTGCGCGGTGCCACCAGTGGAGGCACCGACCCTGAGCCTGGACGCATGGCCTTGGCACACGCTGTGATCCTGGAGGCCCACACCTGCCAGGGACCAGCGTGTGTGCTCCTGAAACAGCGTAGCCTGTTACGAGTAAGTGCCACTAAATTCCCAAGGAAGGATTTGCTGGACGATGGCAAGGGTTCGAGTATGAGAATGGCTGAACTTAGGATAACATTGAGAATATTAATTAGAGCATTTAATAAGGGGGGAAAGGTTATGAAATATTGCTATCCTTGTATCTTTGCTACCTAAATATTAGAGACTATAGGTGTGATGGGACAATAGTAATTATGTTTTTTTTAAAGATTTATTTACTTGAAAGAGTAATAGAGGGAGAGACAGAGATAGAGATCTTCCATCTACTGGTCACTCCCCAGATGGCCACCAGGGCTAGGGCTGGACCTGGAACTCCATCTGGGGCTCCCATGTGGGCACAGGGGCCCTAGGACTTGGGCCATCTTCTACTGCTTTCAGGTGCATTAGCAGGGAGCTGGCTTGGAAATGGAGCAGTGCGGACTTGGACTGGTGCTCCAGTGTGGAATGCAGGCAGTGGCTTAACCCGCTGTGCCACAGTGGCAGCCCCAGGACAACAGTAATTAAGCTGCAATAGAATAATTAGAGATAACAGTGATCCACCACTGAGAATAATGATAGGAGCCAGCTCAGACTCACCTTCTTTTCAGAGTTTGCTTTCAGATTTCAGATCTCGTGCCCTGAGAGCTCCTGCAGCTCCCTGTCCATCCAGACCTCCTGCTCGTGACGCCTCCTACGATCGGACCAGCTCTTAAGGGCAGGGATATGTCTTAGCCATCTGGTGTCCTCCAGAGGAAATCAAAGGTCACTGAACTGGATAGAACTGGATGCAGGGACCAAAGGAAGAAAGGACAGTCTCACAGGATACTGAAAAGTCAGAATTGGCATTCACAAAGAAAATGCAGATGTTGAGAAATGCTGAAAGTCATTTACAGCGATGTCTATAGCAATATTATATTGGCCATAAAGGAAGTCCCTAAGATACCAATTAGAGAAAGAGTTACAGGAGAGAGAGAGAGAGGAAGGAAGGATAGAGGAGAGGTTGGTTTTACTAAACCCACAGGAAGTCATGCTTTATCGTCCTACACTGTGATTCAGATACTGGTCATTCTTTCTCAACTTTTGTTCCCATTCCAGTATGTTCTAGAACTCTGGGGCATTCAGACATTCCAGAACTATAGAATTAGAGTATTTAGGGAAAAAAAAAACGTGCTTGGTTTCGATCCTCCACACTGCCCCCATCCCTGCTGTCCCGGGTGAGTTGAGAGAGGAACAACTTGCTGCTGACAACCAACGACAACGAGAAAGGCAGTGAAGAACAAGTGATCAGAACCCAAAAGCTGAATCCACCTGGGAGGATGGAGGAGGATCTCTACAATTGTGCTTTCTAGAATTTGCGGTGGGATTGAAAGAGCCACTGTCAAGGGTGAGCTTAGGAAGTCTGGAGGCCCTGTGCACCTGTGGAAATGAAAGTGTCACGAACGTTTCTTCTTCTACCTTGAGGACATGAGTGTCGCTCCCCGTCTTCGTGGAGGAACGACACAGGACCCTGCGTTGTTCTTTCGTCTGCTCGGCCCTCCCCGGGTTTGCTGCTGGTTCTTCCCGGGTTGGCTACCATCCCTTCCACCTCTGTGGAAGGGCGGTTCCCCCTGGCCACTTTCCCCACTTCCGCAGGGGAGTGGCACACCGCCGGCCGGCTCTCTCGGGGGCTGCACAGGTGTTCCTCTTAGATGTTTCCCTTAGATGTTCCTCGTGCATGTTGTCTCTCTCCTCCTTTATAGTCCTCTTCCACCAATCCCAACTCTGCTACCCACACGCCGAGTATGCTGTTCTCCTTCAATCAGGAGCAGCTCCTGCAGCTTGTCAAGTTGGTGAGAGGCAGCTGTGTAGAAGCTGTTTCCTCCTCTCCCAGCGCCATATTGTGGGAGAGCAGATGCATAGAATAAGTCTTAATTCCAGTAACTTAGTCTAGTCCGAGTTGCTCCCAGTTGCTCCCCACAGATCCCCCTTTCTTTTTATTTTTTGGCATTGATATGCGCCTGTCTTCAGTGCCCCGTGGCACACACTCTGCTCTGCTTGCTAGAGTTGCCCACAGGTGCTTACAAGCCCTACCAATCAGGCAAACCGAATCCGGGTCCTCTCTTCGCCATGTTGTGAGGAGGTTTTTAGGCGCTGATGCGTGCCTGTGTTCGGTGCCCTGCAGCTCATGCTCTGCTCTGCTAGAACTGCCTGCAGGTGCTTACAAGCCCTATCAGGCAAACCGAATCCAAGCCTTCTCATTGCCGTATTGTGGGGAGACTTATTGATGTTAATTCGTGCCTGTCTTCGGTGACCTGCAGCCGCCCACAGGTACTTATCGTCTTACTAATCAGGCAGACCAAATCCAAGCTCTCTCACTGCCGTGCTGTGGGGAGGCCTTACTTTTCTCTATTTCTCTACCTCCGGGCATTCCTATTTCTCCTATTTTACTTCTATCTACCAGCATTCTTATTTCTCTCATTTTACTTCTAAACTTCTGTTTCTCTTATCCCCGCGGCTTCATCCTCCCTAACATTTTTCTCTACCCGGTATGTTTCCTAACTTTTCTTCCAACAATATTCCCCTCTCATTTCTCCTGGCTTCTCCCCACAGTCCGTATCCAAGTCTAAGTTTCTTCTAGGTTTCACTTTCACTTTCAACCTGCAGTCCGTATCTGAGTCTAAGTTTCTTCTTGCTTTCACTTTAAATCCTAACTTCTTTCCCACAGTCCGTATCTGAGTCTATGCCTAGGCTTTCAATAGCTTCTTCCGGCACCTTTTCCGTCCGGCTTTTCCCTAGGCTCTTTGCTAGTCTCTCTCTCTGGTATTTTCCCACTTCTTCCCGCTTCTTCCCTCCTAGGTTTCCTATCCGAGTCACGGCACCATTATGTCGCTCCCCCTCTTTGTGGGGGAACGACACTAAGCCCTGCCTAGGCTTCATATCCGAGTCACGGCACCATTATGTCGCTCCCCCTCTTCGTGGAGGAACGACACAGGACCCTGCGTTGTTCTTTCGTCTGCTCGGCCCTCCCCGGGTTTGCTGCTGGTTCTTCCTGGGTTGGCTACTATCCCTTCCACCTCCGTGGAAGGGCGGTTCCCCCTGGCCACTTTCCCCACTTCCGCAGGGGAGTGGCACACCGCCGGCCAGCTCTCTCGGGGGCTGCACAGGTGTTCCTCTTAGATGTTCCCCTTAGATGTTCCTCGTGCATGTTGTCTCTCTCCTCCTTTATAGTCCTCTTCTGCCAATCCCAACTCTGCTACCCACACGCCGAGTATGCTGTTCTCCTTCAATCAGGAGCAGCTCCTGCAGCTTGTCAAGTTGGTGAGAGGCAGCTGTGTAGAAGCTGTTTCCTCCTCTCCCAGCGCCATATTGTGGGAGAGCAGATGCATAGAATAAGTCTTAATTCCAGTAACTTAGTCTAGTCCAAGTTGCTCCCAGTTGCTCCCCACAATGAGGCATGGGAGATAAGCCCATCTCAGAAAGACAAGTCCCATATAATTGCAGTGGCATGGGGTCCCTGGAGTAGCTGGAGTCACAGACAGGTCGCAGGCTGCTTCCAGGGGCTGGGGAGAGGTGGGGAAGGGGCCCAGGGTTTCAGTTTCACAGGATGAGGTGGGCTGTGGAGTGGATGGTGGTGGCGGTTGCACAGCTGTGTGAATGTGTACACTGAAAAAGGACTGCAATGGTAAATGTCAGTTGTATTTTTCCACAACTGAAAGAAAAGTCTCTCCTTCCTCTGAAGCGAATGGGAGGCAGGTTTTGTGGTGGGTAGATGCTAGCTGAAACTGCAGGAATCACAGCAGGAGAAGCTGGGAGAGCTTACTTGGAGTTGGTAGCAAGATGGGGATCATACAGCCCCGGAGTAGCACAGCACTGCTGCGTCCGGTACCCCCTGGCATCCATGGCGGGGCTGGTAGCCAGGGCCCCTCCCATCCCAGCAGGAAATCCTTGAACTGCGAGTTCAGTGCCTTTCCCTCTGCTCCCTCTCTGGCCGTAGCCCGGTTCAGGGGAGAGCTAGCGAGCTCTGGAGTGTATCCACCGCACCTGCTGTTGCAGGCACTGGCTTCAGTGGCAGACCTGCCTGCGTGGCGCAGTGAGTCCAGAAGAGCAGCGTGCAGGTGGTCTGGAGCTGCTGGGAGGGGCAGCACGTGCAGCTCAGGCACTGGTCAGGCTGGGGCATCCCTGTGCTCTGAGCCACTGGTCCCATCTGACTTCTCAGCTTGCACAGCCAGCGAGTCTCCTGGGATCCCTTGGGCAGATTCCACCGCTGTGAGTGATCAGCACCACATCCCACGGGGACTCTTCTGTGAATGGCCCCCGCTTGGAGACGGCCAGCATTTGGGAAGGGAGATAAGCTCACTTACGCGTGCAGTGATAACCCCCTTGAGAGAACTTTGTCACCAGCACTCCTGTCTCTTTGCTCTCGAAGGATGAAGCACTGTAACATATGAGAAAGAAAACTCCACATGCGCCCAGCCAGTCTGCAGGTGCACAGTCCTAGCAGGGTGGCAGATGTCTGACACGGGCTGGCTTCATGTTCTCCCATGAGATTCTCAGTCATGGCCAGCCCAGGTTCTACCTGAGAGCATCCTGGATTCTCTTAAATGCTTCCAGCTTGCTGCAGGCTGGGGTCTATGCCTGGGGGGCCAGAGCTCCTTCTCCTGCAGGTTGTCATACCTGTGACCATGTGATTCTAGCTGTCAGTCCACAGATCCAACCCTGGGGCCACCTGGGGGACGAAGCCAATCCGCCCATTCCTGGGTGAAACCGCCGGCTGTGCAGCTGTGCAGCCCTGGCTGCTGGGCGGTCCTTTGCCACTTCTCCCACCCCTACTCAAACACACAGGAACTGGAGTGAAAAGGGAGCAGGGGGCCCTGGCAGGCAATTCGCGTTCCTGTACTGCTTTGGGGAAATGATGAGATGACATCTCTGAGGCTCAGTTTCCTTGTCTGTCAGCTAGGGATAATAAGAATCACTTTTCCAGGAACAAGAGCTGCGGATCTCAGCCAAGTGTGCAGAGCCCCAGAGAGCCCAGGGGTGAGCAGGACGAGGGTGGGGCTTTGAAGCATGTGGGAGCTGGGAGGATGTTCCAGTCAAAGGTTAAATATAGCAGGAGGTGGCAGCATAGTGTGGGGAATATAAAACAAGTTATTTCCCCATTCTCAACAGAGGGAAACAGCGAAGTTACAGAACTTTGTTCTGACTTGTGGCGTTCTGATTTACACAGTGTAACCAGACTGTAGTTTTCTGCCCTAATGAATTTGAGATTCCTGTCTGTGGTATGAGCTTCCCCTGTTTCAAGGGTGTTAAGCTTGGTGAGCTTTATTCTCCCGCTTTCTTTCTCCCCTCCTTTAATGCTGAACTTGAGCTACGGTTCCCGGGAACTCCGATAAAGAGTCTGCCCTGTTTCTTTGGAAGTTCATTTTATGGCTGGCAGATGATTGTGTTAACAGGAAAAGCACACCTAGGTTAGTAAGTCATGTAATTCTTCAAGATGAGTCTGCTAAAGAGGGCAGCCACACGCTCATCATATTTTAGCCTTTTCACCTTATAGCCAGTGACATCAACGCTGCTGCCACTTGGCTGAGCAGCCGACCCGAGAGCAGGAATTCGTCTGGAACCTGGTTGTCTTTCGTTCACCGTGAATCCCATATGTTTGGACAACACTCCTGTTCTCACTAACCCTCCTCTGCTGAAGAAACAAATGGAAAAAATCCCAGCAGTTACAAAATTCTCTTTCTCCACTCTTCCTGGGTGTCTACTTCCACAGATGGGAATGGCTTCTGTATCTAACAACCACATAAGAAGAACTTCTCACATCTAGTCTGATTATTTTAGAAACCCTCCCAAATTCTTCATTTTGACAGCCAAAGGCAAAATGTGGGTTTTGGTGGTATATTAGATGAGCTATGCCATATTTCGTTCAATCAGGTTGTTCTTATTGTGAGACATATTCTGATTCCAGAGATGTTGAGGTACAGGGGGGAAAATGCATCTTGGACTCGGTGAAATATATTCACTGCTCTGAGTACAATGGAGGACACGTCTCACCTCCTCCTTAAATGGGCTATGGGACACATAGTCTTTTTCAGTAAAGAGAAATCTTGCTTTGAGGAAAAAGGGAGAATTTTCTGATGTTTCTGAAAGCAGCATTTGTCTCTTACATCTGTTAATCAGGGTCAGGACTCCCATCTGATTTTTTTTTTTTTTTAACTTTCTGAGTTCAAACCTGGTATGATCTGTGCTATACCAACACATCTGTATCCAAACTGAGGCTTTCAAGCATGAGTTGGGCTTTGGGACTCGAAAATGAACTCACTAGATAGAAACAGTAGTTAGATGCAGGCATCGTGACATAGCAGGTTGAACTGCCTCTTGGGACGTCTGCATGGGCTAGAGTTCCAACACCTCCACTGCCACCCAGCTCTCTGCCAGTGCACCCTGGGAGGCAGCAGGTGATGGCTTGAGTGCTTGGGCCTCTGTCACCCATGTGGGAGTCACCGAGGGAATTCTGAACTCCTGACTTTGGCCTGCCCCAGCCCTGGCTGTTGGGGCATTTGGGGAGTGAACCAATGGATCAGAAGATGCGTTTCTCTCCTCTTCTCTCTCTTTCTCTCTCTCTCGTGCGTGCCTTCAAGTAGATGAGAATAACAGACTTTTAAAATATATCTTTACAATTGCATAACACTGAGGCCAAGGCAGGCATGTGGCACAGCAGGTGAGGGCGCCACTTGGGAGGCCCGCATCTCCTTGGAGTGCCTGGGATCAAGCCCCACCTCCACTTCCTATCCAGCTTCCTGCTGATGTTTCTGGAAGCAGCAGGTGACCTTCTAAGTACTTGTGCTCCTGCTGCCCACGGGGGAGACACGAATGGATCTCTTGGCTCCTGGTCTCAGCCTGGCCCAGTCCCGGCTGTTACAGGCATTGGAGGAGAGAACCAGCAGATGGAAGATCTCTCTCCTTCTCTCTCTGTCTCTCTGCCTTTCAAATAACTAAATAAGACTTTTTTAAAAATTGCATACTACTGGGGCTGGCACCGTGGTGCACTAGGTTAATCCTCCGCCTGTGGCGCTGGCATCCCATATGGGTGCTGGTTCTGGTCCCATTTGCTTCTCTTCCAGTCCAGCTCTTTGCTGTGGCCCGGGAAGGCAGTGGAAGATGGCCCAAGTGCTTGGGCCCTGCACCTGCATGGGAGACCAGGAGGAAGCACCTGGCTCCTGGCTTCGGATTGATGCAGCACTGGCCGTAGCAGCCATTTCGGGGGTGAACCAATGGAAGGAAGACCTTTCTCTCTGTCTCTCTGTCACTGTCTATAATTCTACCTATCAAATAAAAAAAAAATTAGTATTGTGCTCTGATGGGGCTTACTTCTCTATTTTTACTTACACTTTAACAATCTTGATGTGACTGGTTCTTTTCCCCCAGATTACCCTCTTGGATGCAAAGCGGAGCATGAACATTGGAATATTCCTTAAGCAATTTAAGAAGTAAGATTTTTCCCGCATACCTGAAACCTTAGTCACCCCCATGCTGTCTGTAGGCACAAGCCAGCTGACATCCCGATTCTCCTAGGAGTCCCAGTTGGTCCCAAGTGCACTGGCTGGTGTCTGTCACTTCCTACTGTTCTCCCCCATAGAAACATCATCTAGTGGTTTGGCCCCCACAGGGAGAAATCAGCCTGGAGGGACTTAGGGGTTCCTCCTCAGGGACGCCCCTTCAGGGACCGGTGGTTGCTGCGACCCTTGGAGGCTGGATTTACACGGAGGAGGAGGGGGCGGCTCTGTGAGGACTCCGGACCCCAAAGGGGGTCGCCTCTCTTGCCCCCCAGAAGACTCCCGGTGGTGACTCCGAGCCTCTCTGGGATGCCCGAGGCTGGGCGTCGGGGGGCAGGGTCCCCATTTCCTCCGACAGGGGTGTTTTGAGCGTTGCCACCAAGCGCCCATCCGTGGGGAAGAAGGCCAGGTGGAAAGGGTGGAGGAGGATTGTCCAGTCTCCATGGGCTTGGGTCTTTGGCACAGCGCAGGAGGGGACGTGACCAAGTCTCTCTCCCAGGTCTCCCCGGTCCATCGTGCAAGACATCCATCAAGGAAAGAGCGAGCACTACGGCTCAGAGACGCTGCGAGAGTTCCTTAAGCTTCTGCCCGAGTCAGAGGAGGTAAGAGACGCGTGGCGTGTGTGTCGAAGAAGTCGGGCGCGGTGCTCAAGCTTCGTGTGCGCGCGAGCTGCGGGAGCTTGCGTGGGAGTGGGCAGGCCCAGAGACCCAGAGCCGGAGGTTCCCCCTCCCCGTGAAAGTAAGACGTGAGCCGGGGCGGTGGCGGCAGGGTTCAAAGGCAGGTCGCACCTGCAGAAACCTGGGCACGGCTCTGAACTCCTGTGAGGTGAGGACAATGGCCCTGGCCTTGTGGGCTTGTCAGGATGACTAAACCCTGCTTGTGCATGTGACCTGGTGCTGGGCACACGGGCGTGCACTGAGTGTTCATTTTCTTTTCCGTCATCTCAGAGTGAACTTTGCCCAGGGTGACTGAGGTTGTCTCATAATACATACACTTTATTTTATTTATTTATTTATTTATTTATTTATTTATTTATTTATTTATTTTGACAGGCAGAGTGGACAGTGAGAGAGAGAGACAGAGAGAAAGATCTTCCTTTGCCGTTGGTTCACCCTCCAATGGCTGCCGTGGCCTGCGTGCTGCGCCCGGCGCACCGCACTGATCCGAAGGCAGGAGCCAGGTGCTTCTCCTGGTCTCCCATGGGGTGCAGGGCCCAAGCACTTGAGCCATCCTCCACTGCACTCCCTGGCCACAGCAGAGAGCTGGCCTGGAAGAGGGGCAACCGGGACAGAATCCGGTGCCCCAACCGGGACTAGAACCCGGTGTGCCGGAGCCGGTGTGCCGGATTAGCATAGTGAGCAGCGGCTACGGCTAATACATACACTTAAAAAAAAAAAAAAAGAAAAGAAAAGAAAAGAAAAAGAGGAGGACCACTGCTGCATAAAGATGCTCTAAAACCTTGCAGAGATTGGTAAACTTCTAACAGATGCCTTCTGCATAATTGAAAGAAACTGCTGGGGCAGCAATACGGCTCCTTCCCATCAAGTTCTTTAACTTGTTTAGACTGAATTAACTGAATTGTCGAATGGCTACAAGCCAGAAGGGAACCAACAGAATAACAGTTGTATGAAAGCTTCCCAAATGGTGACGTTGTTTATTTCTAAAATAATTTGAGAAGTAGTGAACATTAATTATTATAGTCTTAATTTTTTTTTTACTTTGTAAGTACAATGATACTTCAACCAGTTCATGGAAAATGGAGTTAAAGATGTTTGTTGTAGTGCAGGCATTTTTTTTTAAAATCTGTGCATCATTTTTTCATAATACGCGTTTCCCGTGAGATTTGTGAAGACCCCTCATTAAAGGACGAGTTTGGGGTGAGCTCAGTTTAAGAGTGGCTTTTGGTGTCCGTCAGCCTTTTTACCTAGATGATGGGCTCCTCGTCCCATCCCATCCCACTGTGCTTTCCAGACACACGACTTCTGAACTTGACTTTTACTGACATTGAATAGCAAGAGTGAGATAATTGTGCCCTGTGATGTTGACCAGTGTTAAATTCACAATGCCAAATCAGGGTGTTCCCCGGGAGCCAGGCCCCAGGTATGTCCAGGTGATTCTGCAGAGCTGAAGTTCCCTGCCGACCTGGGGTTTTGTTTGCACGTTGTGTGTAATTTTCCTAAGCCTAGATTAATCAGTGGCATCTGTCGATGTTGGTGAAGGGACTTAAAGTCTTAAAGGAGAGGTACCTTCAATCCTAATCTTCTCTGGATCCTCCCTACTGGACAGTCCTTAATCGTTGTTTGATGTAAGGAATGGGAGTTCCAGAACCCCTGTGGGGAGGGTTGGGGCTTAATGAACTTGAATTTTTAAAAGATTCATTTGCGCTCACAGTCTATACGTGGCTTTCCTCGGTGAGGAGCCATCGTGCTGGCGCGTGGGCCGGCGCCTTGAAAAAGCTCTCACTTTCTGACTTAGTGCAAGTTAGGCAAGAGTGGAAGCTGCCAGCTTCGTGCCACGAGGAGGTGGGAATGTGATCTTCTTAATATCGTCCTCTCTCATTTACAACGCAGAGCTGATTGGAAAATGCAGAGGCGTTTTTCAGAAAGGCAGATGAGCTGTCAAATGTCGCAGGTGTTAAAGAACTCTGTGGGATGTGATCCTACAGGAAGAATGTTAAGGGCAAGGTGATAGAAACCCACCCAGGGCCTGCCCCTGGGCCCTGCAGCTGTTGGCCCCAGACCCAGCGTCCTGCGGGGATGAAGCCCTGGTGTGCGATTTGGCCACCTCAGCCCCTTGCTGCAGGGTCACCCCCAGCCTGCGTGTCTCACAAGCTTGGTCACTCCTGTTTATTTCACTGCCTCACCACACCCTCCAGGCTCAGCTGGGAGCTTCCTCCAGCAGGAGCACCCTGACAGTCCCTCCATGACACACTGGGGATCCGTGCTGGCTGCCGGGGCCCAGGAAAAGCCACAGCCACCACAGCTTGCCTGCTGCAGGGACACGGTGGCTTTGCTGGCTCTGCTTGGTGGTCTCTGGGTACCCCCAGGACCCACGGCTGGCTCTGGAATCTTCAGGGCTCCAGATGGAGGGTTGGAGGCTGGGGATGAGGCCAGGGACGCTACAGGGCCAAGGAAAAGAGGGTTTAGAACGTGACAGCCAAACACTGGGAAATTCATAAGAGTGCGTGTCCCCACGTATGGTCTCGCCTGTGGCATAAGGAAAGGACCAGACACCTGCCTGGTGTCACCATGAATGCTACGAGATGAGGTCAGGTGTTTAAAGCGCTCCCCAGTGCCTGGCTCCTAGCGAGGCAGCAGGCCAGAGTGATGAATTGTGTGTGTGTGTCTGTGTGCATTTTTTCATTTAACTTTTACGGCGAGGTTATAAAACGTTACTCACTTTACAAATAAGAAAGCGAGGCTCACAGAGGTTAGATAGAACCTGTCTGCGTGCCTGGTGTCACACGATGGCTAGGTGGACTTGAACTCTGATCCCTCCGGCCCTGGAGCGATCCTGCTCCCTTCTGCCAGCTCCCCTAGAGGCAGGAAGGGCAAAGGTTGTCAAAACTCTGCCCCACACGGCGGAGCTGGCCCGCCCACCTTTTCATCACTTCTGCTGTCACCGCATATCGCGGGGAGTGTCACCAGAGTGATTCTCTAATCTTATTAACGCGATGAAAAGTACGAACGGAAGCAGCCCTTTTCACTCCTGCCTTCTCTGCCGACAAGCCAGCCGAAGCCAAGGTTACCTTGTCTGTGCCGAAACCCTCTGTCTGATTTTGTCTTTCCTCTGAAGGGCGGTTGACACTTGCCGAGGAAGACTGTACACCCAGAAATGAAATGCGGGGAGGGGCTTCTTGACCAGCAAAGTGTCTCCGTGCCGGAGGGCAGCAGTGAGAGGAGCCAGGGAGTACCCCTCCCCCACCCAGCCCCACCAGCCCCTGCTCCTTGCCCGGTGCCTGACCTTGGGCCCAGGGCTTGGAGAGTCTTGCGACTCTGGAAGCAGGCGAGGTGCCTCCTGGTGTTACGGCATCCCTGTCTGGAGGGAAAGTGCCAGGGGTCTGCCGTTGGGGGCTGTGTTTGTGGGGAGTCCTGCCGTCTGCAGGCCCTCCGAGGCATGAAGGTGCCCTGCCCCCTGGGACTGCAGGGTGTGCTCTTGCTATCATAGGATGGAAACCTGGCACAGCCGGGCATAACGAAAATTACGCCTTAATGAGGTTTAATAAATGCTTTTTGGTGATGATGAGGATGCGTAGTAATTATAGGGTGCCTTCACCTCTCCTTTTTACTTCCCTACCACTGGGAAGGCCCGGTAATCCCTCTTAATGAACAGAACTCTCGTTTTGAAAGAGAACGAAGAACCATGTCCGTGGTGTTTACATTAAATACTGTCTTTCATCACCATTCTCTTGAAATCTATAAACATTTCCAGGCTCTTACATAAGTGAGGGAGATTAATCACTGCTTGGTTACAGCTTAGTGCATGTTTAATAGCAGGAGGCACCAGGTTTACTTAGCGTGACCTGTCCCTGCGCTCTGCACCCAGCACCACGCCGTCCCTTCCAGCAGCTCTGCGGGAGCTTCGTGCCTGGGCCCCGGCTGCACGGTGGGAGTTGCTGAAGGGAACAGGACCCCTCCCCCCAACCAGTATCTCAGCTCAGATTCGTTTTAGCTAAAATGGAAGTGCCCCGTGCCTTCATATTTAATAAGACCAATTGTGCTCAGTTCATTTACAGGCTGTAAAGTAAGGGAAACACAACTCTGAACATGGCTGTATTCTGTCCTAAAAATACTCTTTTTTTGTCCTAAGAAACGTCTATTACCAGTATATAAATTGCGCTGTTTCATTTTTTAAAATATTTTATGTTTTTAGAATTATTATTTATTTTATTTGAAAATCAGAGTTACATAGAGAGAGAAGGAGAGGCAGAGAGAGAGAGGTCTTTCATCTACTGGTTCACTCCCCAAATGGCTGCAATGGCTGGAGCTGAGCCAATCAGAAGCCAGGAACCAGGAGCTTCTTCCAGGTCTCCCACGTGGGTGCAGGGGCCCAAGGACTTGGGCCATCTTTCACTGCTTTCCCAGGCCATAACAGAGAGCTGGATCGGAAGTGGAGCAGCCGGCACTAATATTTTCAAATAGAGATAGGTATTTCAATTTGTAGCTCTTGGCAAACACTTCTTTCTTTATGTCCTTGAACTGTGATTTTTTTTCCTATTTTTCAAGGGACTTGAAATCATATTATTAATAATGTAGGGGTGGAAGAGAGTGAGCTTTATAAAGAAGAGCAGCAAGCAGTAAGCACTCAGTAGTGGCAGTCAGATGTCAAGCAGGTGACTTGTGTCACTGGGGTATTCAGCTGCCACCTAACAGGAAGTGCTCGTCACAAGACTGATGAACAGTGATGCACAGTGGCCTTCAAAGTGGTTTTGCCATCAGCTTGGTCCAGGTTTCCCTCCCACCCCGTTCCAGAACTTTCTCTGCGTGTACCCCCACCTGCCAGCTGTGGCTCTATACCTGTAGCCTAGCTCTTCTTGTTTTCCTTTTCTTATAATGGAAGGGATATTCGTGTGCTTTAGTTTATATGAGTATAATACAGGTTCATTGTAGATGTTGTGGAAAGCACAAATGAGCAGCAGAGGAAAATATAAGGACACCTTAGAAAGTGCACGGAAGAGGCTGGCACCATGGTACAACAGAGGAAGCCCTGCCTGAGACGCCAGCTTCCCCGACCAAAGCACTTGTTCGAGTCCCGGCTGCTCCACTTCCAGTCCAGCTCCTGCTAATGTACCTTGGAGGCAGCAGATGCTGGCCCTAGTCCTTAGGCCCCTGCCACCCACTTGGTAGATCAGGATGGAGTTCTGGGCTCCTGACTTCGGCCTGAACCAGCCCTGGCCGTTTGGGGAGTGAACCAAACATTTGAGGATGGAAGATCCCCCCCTCCCCTTTTCTTTCTCTGTAACTCTGCCTTTCAAATAACCAAATCTTTAAAAAGTTCGCAGGAAAATGGAAGTAAAAGGTAACTTTTGGGGTGGCTGTTTGACCTCGTGGTTGATTCACTGCCTGGGAGGCTCACCATGTCCGAGTGCCTGGGTTCGAGTCCCAGCTCCGCCCGGGATTCCAGCCTCCTGCTAATGCAGACCCTGGGAGGCAGCAGTGAGGGCTCAGGTAGTTGGATCTCAGCCACCCACAGGGGAGACCTGGGTGGAGTTCCCAGCTCCTGGCTTTGCCCAGCTCAGCCCTGGCTGTTGTAGGCATCTGGGTAGTGAACCGAACCAGTGCCTGAGAGCTTGTTCAATGTCTCTGTCTCTCAAATGAATAAAGTAAATCTAAAAAAATTTCTAATTATGATACATAATTTTTAAAAAATATTTATTTACTTATTTGAAAGTCAGAGTTATACAGAGAGAGGAGAGGCAGAGAGAGAGAGAGAGAGAGAGAGAGAGGACTTCCGTCCGATGGTTCACTCCCCAAATGGCTGCAACAGCCGGAGCTGCGCCGATCCGAAGCCAGGAGCCAGGAGCTTCCTCCAGGTCTCCCACGCGGGCGCAGGGGCCCGAGGACCTGGGCCATCCTCCACTGCTTTCCCAGGCCACAGCAGAGAGCCGGGTTGGAAGAGAAGCAGCCAGGACTAGCACTGGCGCGCATATGGGATGCCGGCACCTCAGGCCAGGGCGTCAACCCGCTGCGCCACAGCGCCGGCCCCAGTACATACTTTTTTTTAATGTTAAAATTATTTTTGTGCAAAAAAAATGTGAAATCCATGCATACTTTTTTCTCAGGAGCTTTTTCTATGAACTTTTAGATTCCTCATATAGACAGATTCAAGAATTTTTGCACAAAAATAAGCTTATCTTGTAATTCTGTTTTTCACAAGCTTTTTGAAGTATCCTCATAGCTAAAGCTACCTAAGTGGCACTAGCCTCTCTCCTTCAAATTTGTAGTTTTTTTTCTTCTAAAAAAGTAGTAGGTGTAATGTCCTTTTTTTGTGGCTTTTTAAAAAGCTTTATTTTATTTACTTGAAAGGCAGACTGAGAGAAAGGGAGAGACAGAGAGAAAGAGAGAGAGAGATCTTCCATCTGCTGGTTCACTCCCCAAAGGGCCTTAACAGCCAGGGCTGGGCCAGGCCAAAGCTAAGAGCCAGGAGCTCCATCCCACTCTCCCATGTGAGTGGCAGAGACCCAAGCCATCTTGCACTGCTTTCCCAGGTGTACTAGCAGGGAGCTGGATTGGAAGTGGAGCAGCCGGGACTTGAACCGGCGCTCCAACCTGGGATGCTGGTGCTGCAGGTGGCGGCTGGACCCACCATGCGATGCCGCCACCTCAGTGTGATCCCCTTTCCTGTCTTCCCTGAGGTCTACATTTTTATTCCATACTGAAAGTCACATTTTAGTAGAATTCTAAGATGACATGAGAAATCTCAGATTTTAATTGCAACTGATTTTTCTTTCTCTGCTCCCTTCTCCATTTGTCTCGTAGGTGAAGAAGTTGAAAGCATTTAGTGGGGATGTGTCCAAGCTGTCCCTGGCAGACTCCTTCCTGTACCACTTAATTCAGGTGCCAAAGTAAGGACAAAGCCGCCGATCATTATTGTTGGCAGAGGGAAGTTTTTTTTTTTTTTTAAAGAAATGACCTTCCATTGTACAGTGTGCTCTGTCTCTTTCAGCTATTCACTTCGGATTGAAGCCATGGTGCTAAAGAAGGAGTTTCTGCCTTCTTGTTCTTCTCTGTACACGGATGCAACGATTTTAAAAGCTGCTATGAAAGGTCAGCAAATGCACGCTCTTCCTACTATGTGTTGTTATTTGTTGTGATAGCAGTTTATTTGTGAAAAATTCAAATGAAATCAGAAATAGAAAGTCCCATTTCTGAGGTACCCTAAAAGGGAAATGAGGCATTACTGTGGATGACCTGGAGTTATATCTATTGGTGCTTTTATTCCCCATAGTGAGTATTAATTTTTATGTTCTTCCATGAAAGAAAGTTTCTTTGATCTCAGGCTTTGGGGTAAACCTGGCTGGTGGTAGCTCTCTGTGTTCCTCTCCTAGGTTAGCTTTCTGTTTGTGTCCATATAGTGTCCGTGTGTGTGTGTGAGTCTCTGTGTGTGCGTGTGTGTCTCTGTGTGTCTGTGTCTGTGTATGTGTTCATGTGTGTGTGTCTGTCTCTGTATGTGTGGTATGGCTGTATAGCATAGTGGTGTGATGTGATGTGTCTCTGTGGTCTCTGTGTGTCTGTGTGTGTGGTATGGGTGTGTAGTGTCTGTGTGCTATGTGATGTGTCTGTGTATGGGTGTGTGTGTGTGTGTGTGTGTGTCTGTGTCTATGTGTGTCTGTCTCTGTATGTGTGGTATGGGTGTATAGCATATGTGGTGTGATGTGATGCGTCTGTGGTCTCTGTGTCTCTGTGTGTGTGGTATGGTTGTGTAGTGTCTGTGTATGTGTGTGTGTCTGTATATGTGTGTGTCTGCGTGTGTGTGTATGTGTCTCTATATGTGTGGTATGGGTGTATAGCACATGTGGTGTGATGTGACGTGTCTGTGTATGTGTCTCTGTGGTCTCTGTGTCTGTGTGTGTGTCTCTGTCTCTATATGTGTACTATGGGTGGATAGTGTCTGTGTGCTATGTGATGTGTCTGTCTCTGTGTGTGTATGTGTGTGTGGTATGGGTGTATAGTATATGTGGTATGATGTGTCTGTGTATTTGTGTGTGTCTCTGTGTCTGTGTCTATGTTGTGTGGTACAAATATACAGTATCTCTGTGTGTGGTGTGATGTGTCTGTGTATGTTGTACAGGTGTGTGCTGCCTGTGTGGTGTGTGTTTCTGTGTGTGTGTGTGGTGCAGTTGTGTGCTGCCTGTGTACTGTGGTACAGTGTGTATTTCTCTGTATATGTGTGTGTGTGTGTGTGAGTGTGAGTGTATAGGTGGTACAGGTGTGTGCTGCCTGTGTGCTGTGGTACAGTGTGTGTTTCTTTGTGTGTGCATATGTCTGTGTTGTGTGTGTGTGTGTGTGTGCATGATCAGCTGCAGGCCAGCTGTTTCTCTCCTCCCTGCTGCAGCCTTCCTTGGTGGCTGGGGCCCTGCCGGCCTGGACAGACACTGAGGGTCCTGTCACTGTCTCACTCCATGGGGAGGGGGCGTTGGTGTCTGGCATCTGCCCACTTCTGGTGGGCTCCCGGCGCGTCAGCACACCTTCCCCGCCCCCACACTCAGAGCCAGCCTGGCTTCTCTCGGTCGTCTTCCGGTTCTGGGACTCCCCGTTATCGTCACAGAGCTGTGTGTTCCTAGGTGGTGTCTTGATGCGTGCTCTGCCCTGGGTTGAGATGAAGTTTCTCTCTCTGACCCGCCATCTTTTCTTCATTGAGAGACTAGGCTCAGAAAGTTTTCTGCTTGTGATGAGAGACCTTTTCACATTTTTCCCATAGCAAGAGCATATTGCAGCAACTCTGTAAGTGTAGCTCTTTCTGCTCAGAGAGAGGTGGGGGGATATGTTTTCTTATTCAGCAATGCAAATTTATGGGCCTGGTGGAAACATTTCTTATCTGGTTACCCTTCCCAAACTGGCCTGCTTAGATAACAAAACGCAGGCAGTGATCCAAGAGTAAGGTGGAGTTTTTTTTTCAATAATACTGACTTCATGGAGGATATCACTTGAAAATGCCACAGGACACATTTTATGTGTATATACCCTAATTTTAATGATTGTTTTCCTCTCAGCTTTTCAAATATATTTTTAAAATTCTAAAATTTGTTTCTTTGCGTAGATGTACAAAGGACTTGGTAATAAATAAAGAACTAGTTGACCAATATATTACAGTAAGGTCGTTTTTAAGTTCTTCAGCCAAGCCAAGTGAAATGTGTAGCTTTTCCTCTTAGCTCCTGGGCCCTGAGATCTGGGTGCTTTGCAAGTTATTTACCTTATTCACTCAGTCTGTTTCTTTTTTATCTCCTCGTAACTTACTGGCTAAGCAAAACTTGCTTGCTGTTAGTTTTCATATTCCATAAACACGTTCCCAAAGACTCATGGGCCTAGAGAAAAAAAATCAAAGTGTTGTAGCACAATATACTGCCTCTCAATAGCCTTTTATATTTTTCGCCACTTGAAAATTTTCATTATTGAATGATTTTTGTGGCAATAGACTGTTGTATATATATACATTTGATTCCCAAACACTATGACACAGATTGCCAGTGGCACATAATACGTTAGGTTACAAGCGTTCTTTGAAAAGTTCGCAGAATGAAACCATGTTTATTTTGGTACAAAAAAATTTTGAAGTCCATGTATATGCATTTTCCATGAACTTTTTGAGCACCCCTCCTATGCATGGACTTTACAAAACTTCTGTCCCCAGTTTAAGGTCAGCGCCCACTTCAGGAACCCTCGAGCTTGGCTCGGGTAGCTCTTGCGCCTTGGGCAGCGGAAGGCTTCTCTCAGGGCCTGTGTGTGTTCTTTTCGATAGAGCTGATGTCATGTGAGGAGCTGCACTCGATACTGCACCTGGTGCTCCAGGCCGGAAATATCATGAACGCAGTAAGTAAGATCTAAAGCAACTAAAATGTTGTGTCTTCAGCTTGGTCCATGGCTGCACATACCCATAAATATTTCTTCCCTTTGCTTTGTCTTCTGCAGGGAGGGTATGCTGGCAATGCGGTGGGATTTAAACTGTCATCTTTGCTCAAACTGGCAGACACAAAATCAAACAAGCCTGGCATGAGTCTCCTGCACTTCGTCGCTCAGGTGTGTGGGAAGCGGTGCGCGCAGAGACAGAATGTGTAGGAAGCCCCTCGGGCACGGGACAGTTTTTCCCAGGCGTGAGGTGGCATCAGACAGAGCCGGAAAAGGGCGTGGCAGAGCTCCGAGGAGGCCCTGTCTGCAGGAGCACCACCAGGGATACCTGTGTGGAGCTGTGCCTGGGGCTGCGGGGAGGTGGGGCGGGGGCGCCGCTGTCACCACACTCAGCTGTCAAAGGCAGGGGTGGGGGGCTGGGGTGGATCTTATGCTGGAGCCACCGGGAGCCCACAGAACTGTGTGCGCCACATGATGGCGTGGCCAGGTGTTTTGTTTTTGGAAAAATAAGGCTGGGGGTACGTCTCAGCTTGTGGTGGGGGCTCAAGGGCAGAGAGGAGAGGATGTGGAATTGATTTGTTTTCTGCAGAGAAAACTTGTCTGTGAACTGTGCTTTGCAGGCCTGGAGGCTGTGGCTTGCTTTTTTTCAAGGGGGTCTTTGCGAGCCCAGGACAGCTGGGTGCAGGGTGACAGAGCAGCCGAGCCGCTGTCTCTGCGGAGTCACCCCCTGGTTACACTGACTGCCTCTCCTCCGCTGGCTCCCCTCGTGTGACACTGGTGACACGCACCGAGCCCTCACCCAAGCAGGAAGCCACGCCGCCTGCTTGTGCTGGGCGGGAGCTTCAGAACGGGAAGGGTCTCAGCGTCCTGCGTCGCCTGGACTTCCTGGACAAGCGGCTCAGGCCTTCAGCCCCTCCAGTTTTTCACCGAGTGCAGGGGGTGGTGGTAGCTTCCCTCAGAATCAGGTGACTGAGACAGGGTTGGGAAGGGCTCAGAGCGAGTGTGGTGCGCAGCAAGCCCGCCTCAACCACACGCACCTGCATCGCTGTGTCCGCGGAAGGCAGCGGGCCGTGTCCAGCTCCCCGCCTGATTGGAAAGTCAGCTTCCAGGGCATAACAGCAGGGCTGTTACCGACCCATGCGTCCAGTCACTCTGTGTGACCTGGTCCCTGCCTGTGCTGGGACATCTCCCCAGTCCGTCGTGGCTCCCCTCCCCCCACTCCCTCTCACCCTCTGAACAGGTGAAGAATCCAGACACCCCCACGCTTGTGCACCTTCTGGTTACACTCAGCTTGCAGACTGGTTTAGCAGCCGAAGGCATCTCGGCCATTCAGAGGCAGGCTCCCGGGTGTGGGCGGCATTCAACAGGAGGATCGGGTTCCCCCAGCAACAGCGGGCTCTGCGGAGCTGGCACCTCCCTCCACCAGGGTCACCCGCACACAGGTTGGGCTTCCCGTCCCCATCAATTGCCCAGCAAGCTAACTGGATCTTGAGGGTCAGGAATTTCTGCTGAATCTTACTGTCAGGGTTCGTGTCCCAGCAGTCGCTTCGAATGCAACAAGCTGAGAAACAGGAGCAGCAATTTGAATGTTCCTAAGTCCCCAGAAAATGATTGGCTCCCAGTTGTAGCCATCCCGTGAGAAAAAATTCTGGTTTTGTTCCAGGAAGCCCAAAAGAAAGATGCGGTTCTTCTCCAGTTTTCAGCAAAACTGCAGCACGTTCAGGAGGCTGCTAGGTAAGCTGGGGCGCTGGAAGGCAAGTCCTGAGGCTCAGCGTGTTCCAACTCTGCCTTCCTAGGAAAACGCAGGCCTTCTTGCAGATTTGGAGTCAGGTTCGAACTCTGAAAAGTTTTGTCTTGTTGAGCTTCTCAGGCCCTCTACTTACTCATGGACTCAGCAGAGGCGTGGATGTGTGTGCACCTTTGGAATTTGGGTTTTTTTAATAATCAATCTTGACTTTCAAACATTTCAGCGTCCTCCAATGAATATCATTAGTATTAACAAAATATATGGATTAAGAACTTCAAATCCCTCCACACCCAAGAGCTAGAGCTCAGTACTCTGGCCTGTCAGACTTGCAGGCCATCCGTCACTGCTTCCTCGTAGAAGCTAACATGGTACATTTATTTTCCATTGCACTAAAAGGGATTGGAACCGTACCAAGTGCTGGGAAAGGATTTATTTTGAATTAGTCACTCTGCTTCACAGAGAAAGTATCCACCAAACATAAAGCTCTGATTATTACATCACTCCAATTTGCTTCTGATCCTAATACAGATATGTGTTTTAATGTAGTTATAATCTCTGTGTGCCTACTATTCTGAGTTCTGGGTTTGATGGCATATAATATGTATCTCCATGCACCCTGAGGCAAATGTCCAGTAACCAACCAGCTGCTTCCTAGCCCCTGCCGACTTCCATGGTCGGTTTTCAGTCAGCTGCCGAGGTGGCATTACTGAATGCAGAGCTGGGAGAGACCCCCCCCCCCCCATCGGCCCCGAGGAGTTGGCTCAGCACACTTGTGGGGGTTGACTCAGTTCATGCCACACACTTATAATTTGAGAGGCTCTGTCCAGCTATGACAGCTATGAGCCGTGTGATGTAAACAAACGAACCCTAGCTCGCAGCCCTGTCATTGATGGGTATCTCGATGCGATCGACTGCGAAATCTGCCCACAGATTATACATCTTTCCCAGAGTGGGACTGTCAGCTCAGAGGTGTCACCCATTCATAATTCATGTTTACAGATGGCCAAAGTGCCCGCCCGAAAGAGTGGGTGGCTTACGGGCCAGGAACTGTTTTTGTTTTGAATGAACAAAGTTTACATGGGAACAGTTTTCCTCTTAACTAGTATGGAAATATAACTAGTAGAGATAGAGAGAAACTGCCATTCTGATTTTTTTTGAACTGGCATTTCTGGTCAGGGCTGGCTGAGAAGTTTGGCTAGATACTATCTGAGAAGCGCTCTGTTTGGTCAGGTTGGTTGGTTGGTTGGACATGGGAGGTACAGTAAGCTTCTAAAGTACAGACAGATCACAGATGGGGGCAGGGGACCTTCGAAGGTGGACTGCTTTACTATCCAAAGAAAGACTTTTGGAATCCACAGTGGAAGTGTTAGTGCATCTTAATTTATGAATCTCACCTGGATTTTAGATGTTTATCTCCCCACTTTCCAAGGTGATGAAACCTTCATTCCTGTTCTTTCCAGTCTGGACTGGATGTCTGTAACAGAAGCATTGCCATGAATCCAAGTATTTATTTGCTCAAGAGGGAGCTGTGTTTCAGTTCTCCATCAAATATGTGGAGCCTGCCCTGGCTGGCTGTGGGGAGAGGAGGCCAGCCCGGTAACCCCGAGTACTGGAGCCTGGCCGCTGCCCCCCACCCAGGAAGCTCGAGCTGGGAGAATCTAACCTGGCGCTCAGCTGCCGGCCCTCGGCTCTTGGTGTGTAGTGCTTTCTGCGTGCAGCCGTCCAGAAACTAGTTATGAAAGCCCTCAGGTCCCAGGACTCTGACCATCTCCCCGGCAGAAACGAAGTTACTGCCTGTCCTCTAGGAATCCGCACCAGTCTGCAGGAAGGGATCACCTCTTAACACAACAAAAGGGAACGCGGGAGCCCTCGGTACAGGGATGGGGAGGGGGCGTCCCGCAGGCGCCATCCCTTCTGTTCCCAGAGCTGGCCAAACGGTCATTCCCGTGTGACGTGCCACGCGGCTCCCTCGTGCCCACTGCCCGCTCGCCCCTGTCTCCTTTCAGATTATCCCTGGACAGCACCGAGGCAGAGCTGCGCTCCCTGTTCGTCAGGACGCGGTCGCTCCAGGAAAACATGCAGCGGGACGCGGAGCTGGGCCAGCAGATGGAAGACTTCCTTCAGGTCTGTAGGCGACTCCAGCCGTCGGCAGGGGCTTCCGTGGCTGCTGCAGGCTCCTCCACTGCCGGGTCAGGAAGCAGAGCCGCGTAGTCCCCCGTCCGTATTTGACAGAGGCCGTGGCTGAGTCTGGGGACCGGGCCTCTGGTCTTCCTTGGGAGGCTGCACCATGGCGCTGTGCTCAGTGGCTGGCCGCCGGTGGCTTACCGGGCTTGCTTACCCTGGACTCGCCCTGGCAACTTGGGTTTTGTCTCTGCACACCCAAACAAAGCCCCACAGACATCAAGACAGCCTTAGAGCTCGGGGTGTCCTCGCCACTTGCATGTGCCTAGCGTGCTTTCCCAGGGCAGCTGCAGAGGCCACGCCCATCAGGCCCCCGGGGCCTGTCGGGAGCTGCCTGGAAGGGCTTCGCCCAAGCACGGCGGAGCGGACCTGTGTGCGGCGTGACTCACTCATCACTTAGGCTGACACACTTGTCTCTCCCTTACTGAAGAAGGAAGTGACACCGGCCGTGCTTTCAGCCCTCAGTGAGACAGGAGCCACCCCAGGTGCCGGGGGTGCTCGGCGTGCGAGGGGGCACTGGGTGCTAGAGAGGAACAGCAGGTCCCCAAGGCTTGTGCCAGCAGAGGCCTTTGCTCACGTGTGCCACCAGAACAGCAGTGGGCCTTGCTTGGTGCCCAAGTCCCCACCACCGGTACACAGGGTTGCAGAAATACCACCTGACCTGTCCTAATTCTACTTCTGGACGTTGCCTTCCCCCGAGTAACGATTAGGCCCCCCAGACTAAATGCCGACACAGCCAGGCTCAGGGTACAGCTGCCTGTGGAGCAGGTGAGATGAGCTAGGGTCAGGCCCTGGGCACAGCGCTGAACTCCGACCAGACCTCGCAGCATGGCTCTGGGCGGGAGGCGGCAGGAGGCCTGTTCGGCAGACCCTTCCGGTGAGAACTGCCGAGTTACCTGTGTGGGCCTGGGGCCCCTCTCAGGCAAGCCGGAGACGTGGCATGGAATGGAGTGTGTCACAGAGCGCGCGAGCTTGGTTAGGTTTTCTGAGGTCCTAAGGTGGCTTCGCTGCGTTTCCGTTTTTCCCTCTGCCCATCTGTCCGTCTGTCCCCACGGGCCCTGGGAGGTGGGGCACGGTTCCCGTGGAGATTCTTGTCAAGGGGCCTCTTTGCACAGCTCAGGGGCCCTTGGCTGCCATCCATGCCCCCTCCCGCCCCCGTAGAGGAGTGACAGGCGGAGATTTATTCTTTGGATAATTCCTCCTGCCCGCCAAGAGACACGCAGCGGGCTCGCGGGCTGCCTGGGGGCCCTGACTCCCAGGGTCGCTTTCTCTGCTATTTGCTTTCCTAAATACTTTTGGTTTCCTGCTACCTCTCACGTGTGTTTGGTATGAGGGAAGGGCCTTCAAGGGGGAAAGGGGCCGGGGACGCGACTCCCAGGGGCTGGGCCCTCTGTCTCAGAGACGCTCTTCCGAAACCCGAGCCATGTGGTCTCATGGCATAGCATACCTCGCACACGCCATCTTCAAACAGACCACTTGCCCATGGGACCGGAAGGCCGGACGGGACTTGAGTGTGGACCCCAGCCCTCGGTCTCCTGTGGGGCTGTGGCTGCCCCGGAGTCCCTGTCCCTCCCGTGCCGTGGTGTGTGGGACCCTCGGAGGTGGAAGACTCCATCTGGAAAGGCGTGTGGACTCACTGCAGGACAGGAGAGAGAACTTCCTTCATTCCCACACCTTGTTGAGGCAGTACCAGCTTCTGTAGGAGCTCACGGATGTATTCGACCTAGAAGAAGTAGGGCAAAATAGAGAAGAGAGTGGGCTTGTAGGGAAAGTAACTTCTTAAAAAAAAAAAAAAGACATTTTATTTGAAAGTCAGAGCTAGAGAGAGAGGGAGAAAGGGTCTTCTACCCGCTGGTTCACTCCCCAAATGGCTGCAATGGACAGAGCTGAGCTGATCTGAAGCCAGGAGCCAAGAGCTTCTTCCGGGTTTCCCATGTGGGTACAGGGGCCCAAGGACTTGGGCCATCTGCTGCTGCTTTCCCAGGCCATAGCCGAGAGCTGGATTGGAAGTGGAGCAGCCAGGACTTGAACCAGTGCCCATATGGGATGTCAGCACCGCAGGCAGCGGTTTTACCGGCTATACCACAGTGCTGGCCGCAGGGCAGTAACTTCTAACCACAAGGAGCCATCAGAGTCTCCTGTTGGGGGGAGGGGGGCTAATAAAACATGAAAGCAGAGCTCCCACAAACCCATTAAGTTGCATGATAGGGGGTGTCAGCAGGGGCTGCTGCCTGGGGCGTCTGGCTGCCTTGGCCAAGAATCCCGGCTTCAGTCCTGTGGCCCAAGTCAGGGGTTAAGTGTGAACTTTCTGTCAACAGGGCTAAGCTGACAAGTCATCAATCCAGCAAGTGACTTCAGGCACCCTATAGTAGACTCTAGGCCAGTGTAAGACAGCTTTCTAAGAAGGAAGGAGAGGTGCAGGGGGAGATTTCTTCATCAGATCGACTGTAGGCCCGTGAGTTTCCTCAGCGACATAAAGGTGACATCTGTGTCCATGGCAGGTTCTCAAAGGCATCTGCCCGCTTGCCCGAGGTTGTGCTTGGGTTGCATTATTTGCCCTTGGCATTGCCCTTGGGTGCATCGGCCTCACAGGAAGCCTGCGGGTCCCGGGACCTGAGCCAGAACATAGGAGCGGGCACGTCCTGGGCCCTGAGGGGACGCCCAGCGCCCGGCCTGCTGCTGACCTCCGCCTGCGCCCGCTTGTGTTCCGCAGTTTGCCGTGGAAAAGCTGACAGAACTGGAGCACTGGAAACAAGAGCTGCAGGACGAGGCCCACACCCTCATAGACTTCTTTTGCGAAGACAAAGAAACCATGAAACTGGACGAATGCTTGCAGATATTCAGAGACTTCTGCGTCAAGTTCAACAAAGCAGTTCAGGTACGGCTGGGGGCACCTCCGTGTTGCCCGAGTTGTTTGGGTTTTTCTCCACCCCGCTGCTGGCCCCATCCTCTGCCCACAGCACAGTTCAGCATCTCCAGGGTTTCAGGGACTTGTGGCCCAGGCGGCGTGACCAGGCTCTTGGCTCCGGGAGTCATCGGGAGACTGGCGCATGGCCGCCTCCCATCCTGTGTTTCTCTGACCCAGGCTTGCATCCAGCATCTGGTTCTTTATGACAGCAGTAGTTCTCGTCCCCTCCTTGGAGGAGACTGTCCCCTTCCAGGGAGACTCATGTTGCCATGGGAACCATGGTGTCCTTGGCCAGAGCAGCTGTGGGATTCACATCCACGTAGGATAGGGTTGTCCTCCTTTGGCCGCCCAGCCCATGACCTCCGAGTTCGGGGCAGGAGCCAGAAAACTCTGTGGGATGTTTGCAGCTGAAACTTTATCTGTCAGTGAAGAACCAAACAGCAGCCCCAGGCCTTCGTCCCGGGTGGGGATGCGCTCCCAAATGCGTGTGAGTCACGTGTTCCCCCATGTTGAAACTGCAGATCTGTCCACAGCCGTGTTTCTCAGAGGGACCGGTCACGCTCCCCTCAAGCCCCAAATCACTTTGCATTCTTGGCCACTCCTTTCTCTGTCCTGTGAAAGCGGGGGGCCCAGGCTGTAGCCACGTTCACGCTCCCTGGGCCAAGCCATGAGCTCAGCTGTGGGGGGCTGTGGTGGGTGCTGGAGGCCAAACGGGCTCCCCGTGAGGGCTCCACGCCCATGAGCCACACCTGTGTGATGCTCTGAGCGGCCCAGCCTGGCCCCCCTCCCCCACTCCCCACCGCCTTGAGGGGAGACAGCCTGGGAGACTTGGGGACCTTGCGGGAGGCTGAGGCCAAAGCTACAGGAGGAGCCAAGAGTCCCCGGCTGGAGCCTCACAGAAACTTGGAAAGTCCAACCACTGGAGGAAATCGATATTTAAGTCAAAGCTGCTAACGGGAGTAGATTGGGGCTGGGAAGGCCACGTCATTAAGGGACACTAACAACAGCCACGCCCCCACACCCACGGGCCACAAACCCATGGATTCAACCGACAGTGCGCTGAAAATATTTCTGGGGGAATTACATCTGTGCTCAACATGTACTGCTTTTTTTTTTTATTGTTTATTCCCTGAATGATAATGGAGGAACGGCTGTTCACGTAGTACTTACATTGCATTGGGCAGTGTAAGTAAGCCAGAGGTGATCTACAGTATACGTGAGGATAGAGGGCGGCTTTTATGCAAAAAGTGCCCCATCTTATAAAAGGGCCTCGTCGACCTACTGTGGCATCCCAGGGGGCGTCCTGGGACCAGTTCCGCGTGGACAGCGAAGGGCATCTGTCTGCTGAAACCTGTGGCCAGGCGAAGCGTGCTGTGGTTTCGTCACGGAGGGCTCTGTGTGCTTTGGAGCAGGGTGGAAGGGTTGAGGTTTGTAAAGCAAAACTGTTGCTCCTTCTCGTCTCTGCGCACAGGCCCGGCACGCTGGGCAGAGCTCTCACAGCAGAGAACAGAGCTGAAAGGCGTCCCTTGCTCTGCCTGCTACAACAGGTGCAGCTGTGGGTCCTCCAGGTAGAATGGGCTGCACTTGAATGTGTGCCCAGATAACATCCATGCAGCACACAGAGGCCCAATTGTAGGCTCACTCATACAGCACCTGGGGCATTTTTCTCTCGCCGTTGCCTAAACAGCACGGTCCTGGAATCCTCTCAGCTTTTCCCTGCTTGGAAACCAAGTCTGGGGGGCCGGTGTTGTGGAGTCCTGCGATAAGCGGCCACTTAGCTTGCTGGCATCCCACATCAGAGTGGCAGTTTGGGTCCCAGCTGTTCTGCTTCTGGTCCAGCTCTCCACTAATACACCTGGGAAGGTAGTGGAAGACAGCCCAGGTCCTTGGGCCCCTGCCACTCGTGTGGGAGACCTGGATGGAGCTCCCGGCTCCTGGCTTCTGCCTGGCCCAGCCCTGGCTGTTGGGAGCATTTGGAGTCGCCGGCATGGGTGACATCTCGCCTGCACTGAGGAAGTGGGGCCCAGGGATCAGATGCATGCTGATTGGTGTGGCCGGATGGTTGGGGCCAGGCCTTGGGAGAGCCCCCCCCCCCAACACCTGCACACAGGCACACGTGCGGGCACACAGTCTCCTCCTGAACACTGGCTGTGACCGGGCTCTGCATGCAGGGTCTCAGGGAGAGAACACTGGAGCTGCACAGGTGGGTCCCCTGTCTCATGCTTCTCTGTACCCCTCATGCAGGACAATCACGACAGGGAGGTCCAGGAGCTGCGGAAGCAGCAGCGGCTGAAAGATTTGGAACAGAAGCGACGGTCGTGGACGGCTGGAGACCTTGGGGGCTTCGGCCGGAGCAGCAGTGAGAATGACGTGGAGCTGCTGACTCAGAAGGGCTCGGAGGACCTGCCCCCCTTCCTGCACCCCAGACCCAGCAGCCCCTCCTACCGGCCCCCCAGCAGCCGCCGGTCCCGCCACTCCCTGGGCCTGTCTGCCGATCGGGAGCTGCTGACCTTCCTGGAGAGCTCCTCGGGCAGCTCCGAGGAATCCAACAAGTTCAACAGCTTGCCCCGGAGCAGCCCCCGGCAGGCCCGGCCCACGCCGGCCTGGACGGAGCCAGGAGCGCCCAGGCGCCACGACTCCAACATTGCACCCAGAGCCGAGGCCTCAGAGAGCCAGGAGAGAGCTCCCAACCCCTGCTCCGACGGGCAGAGCCAGCCTCCGGCTCCCCCGGGGCACCAGGAGCCTGCCTCGGCCTTCCCGCGGGCTCGGCGCAGCGGGGCCAGCGTCCTCAGGAAAAGGAACAGTGAACCTGTGTGCCTGGGCCCGGCCTGGTCCCCTCCACTCTCGCCCCTGGCCCTGGGCATCAAGGAGCACGAGCTGGTGACCGGGCTGGCCCAGTTCAGCCTCCAGGGCCACAAGGGCCTGGAGGAGCCGTCCAGGCTGACCCCGAGTGACTCCAGCCCTGAGGGACAGGAGTCCCCAGGGGACAGGAGCCCTCCGCAGCCCCTCAGCTCCGAGGGCAGAAGGTCCCCCAGGGCGCCCAGCCCGGCCGTGGAAAATGGCGGCGCTGCGCCTGAGGAGCCCAGCGGTGCAGCCCTGGTGTCTGCGGGGAGCAGCGACCCCGAGAATAAAGACCCCGCGCCTATATTGTACATCTCGGATGCCACCGACTGCTCCCTGACCCTCGACTGCTCGGAGGGAACCGACTCCCGGCCGAGCATGATGCAGCCGGAGGAGGCAGGGGACGAGGGCGCCTCCGAGTCCTCGGGGGCTGGGACGACGCCTGGCAGCCAGATCTCCTCCTCGAACCCCGCATCCAGCCCCGCGGGGGAGGCACCTGCCGTGGCCGTGAAGAGTGAGCCCAGCGCCAACGGGGGCCTTCCCAGGGTCAGATCTGCCAAAGGGAAGGAAGTGGCCACGCCGAAGAGAAACCCGCCGAGAGAGGCGGCTCCCAGCACCTGCAGGCCGGCGAGCGTGCGGCGGGGCCAGGGCGCCGCGCCCAAGCCCGTGCGCACCTTGAACGCTTCGGAGAGCGAGAGCATGCGCAAGGTCGTGCCCATCTCCAAGGCGAGCCGGGGCCCTGCGGGCTGGAAGCGGCCCGAGCCGCCGCCGTCGCGGGCGTCCCCGCGGGACTCGCCCGGCAGCGTGGACGCGCGGCTGTCTCGCCGCGGCTCGGCGCTCGGCACCTCGGACACGTCGCCGCGCAGGCCCTCCACGGGCGCTGAGGCGGTGGTGGCCGTGGAGGAGCCGAGGCCGCCGCGGAGCAGCACCCGGCCGTGGAGGGAGGCCCCGGTGCCCTCCAGGGGCTCCCTGAAGAAGCCCACCGCCAAACCCCTCAGGAACCTCCCCAGGCAGAAGCCCGAGGAAAATAAGGTGTGCCGCTCGAGCTCCACCTCGGAGGGCGCCGACGACGAGCCCAGGAGCCCGCCGGCCCCCAGCGCCCCCCGCGCCCCAGCCCCCGTGCCCAGCTTTGCCCGCAACACCGTGGCCTCCTCCTCTCGGTGCATGAGAACCGATCCCCCGGCCGCGTCCAGAGCCCCCGGCCTCACTCGGGCGGTCTCGCAGCGGCAGCTCAGGGTGAAGGGGACCCCCGAGGAGGAGGCCTCCAAGGACAGCGGCACCCTGAGGCGGGCCGGCAGCGCCCGGAGCCCCCGGAAGGGTGCAGACTGTGCCGAGGCCCCCGGCGCCAGCAGGGAGACCCTTCCCAAGGGCAGAGCGCTGGGGGAAAGGGCCTCCTTCAGGCTGAGAGACGCCAGTCGGACCACACTGGGGAAAATCCTCGACCCGCTGTGGAAGTGAGGAGTGCGGAGGGGTGAGGACCGGAAGAGGCCGACACAATGTGCGTTTATTCTGTGCAGGCGGCACCTGCGGGATGGCGCCATGGTGGCGCCCGGGTGACTGCGGGGAGGCCAGTGCGTAGCCCTGCCCCCCCAGACAAAGGTCCCATGGAAGACGGACGGCTGCGTAAGATGACATTCTTACACGTAATTCTTTTACTGGCCAGTTTTTATATATCAAAGACTTATTTTTTAATATTATGCAAATAAAGGGTTTTAGTTGACTTTTGCAAAGTGAAATGCCTCCCAGGGAACCCAACGCCTGAATAATGGAGACGCTTGTACCTGCCTGTGTCCTCTGGCCTCAGGGTCCCACCTGCCCGCACACCGTCCGTCGCTGGACCCCCAGACCTTCCTGGAGCCCCTGGGTGTCCTGGGAAAGTCCGGCCCGCGCCGTCCTCTATGAGTGACTCAGGGAGGGCTTGCGTGTGAACAGGTGGGAGTAGCAGACTCAGGGGGGCGCTGATCAGATGCTCCTGTGTCTTCAGTGCAGGCGTGGAGGTGGGGGGTGTCCAGTTCCCCTGCAGGTGCCGGCGCCCTGGGGTAGGATGCTGGGTTTTCCAACATTTGGAAGTGCCATGTTTTCGTGGAAAGGGGTCCAGGGCTGTTTGGCTGAGCACCACGTTCCTGTCCTATTCTGTGTCTCCCTATGTGTGTATCTGTCAGAAAACAGAGTGATGGCAGCTATGACAGGTGTTCTCTCTGATCACAGGGAGGAACCAACCCTGCTCCCTCCCAGCCTTTCTGCCCCCTTTGCCTGCACGCAGTCCATCCCAGTCCGTCCTTTTTTGGTGAGGCAGGAAGCCCTGACTGGCTCTTGCTCTGCCTTATTCTCTTGCACGCCTCTCTCTCTCTCTCTCTGTCTCTCTCCTTTTCTCTGTGTCTCTGTCTCTGTCTCTTTCTAGGGTACTTTGAAATGTTAACTTATCTTCTTTGGTGCAGCAGTTTTTAAGTCTTGGGAAAAACCAGTCAAGTTGTTAAAAGCAGCCTCCCAGAATGAAATCGCTTTCAGAAGACTTTATATCTTAAGGAAACGTCTGGAAGAAAGCATTAAGCTATTTCTACCCAACGCCCTTTCCACTGCTCCTCTCTGAGACTGAGAAGTGGGGGGACTAATTTAAGCTTTGGGTTTTTAAAAGTTGTCTCACACCTTCCCACCTGGGATCACTTGTTTTAGATCTGGCCCTGGAAGGCAGATGGGGGTAGGCCCCTGGGAGGCAGGTGTGGGGAGTCCAAGAATGGTTCCTTTTTATCGGGATCGATTGGAAGCTCTGAGCTTCCGCCAGTCAGCTGGGGTGGAGAGACAGGTGTAAGGTGAGCACTTGACCTCAGACCTTTTGCAAAAGTGGGTCCCGAGGGAGTATTTCCAGGGCTCACGAAGATGCTTGTGGGAATCCAGAGCTGCTTTCGCCATCTGCAGAAGCCTGAGGAGCCACATACTTAGCCAGGTGGGCAAGCGCTTGCCAGTCAAGGTCCTTGGGTAGATGGGAAGTGGCTGGAAACTGTTGTGAGTTTGTGGGCTTGCGGATAGTGATGGGGTCGGGATGCCTTGGAAGGCCCCTGGGAACTGAGGTCCCAATGCCTACTCTCTTCCGGCCGCTGGGAGGACTGGTTACCTTCCCAAGCCTCTGCTTTCCAGCCCAAGGACGTAGGGGCAGGGCCTCGATGACCATCTCGAAGGATGTGAGACCTGCTCTGCCCCGGGCCCAGCTTCATGAAACCCATCCCTAGCACCCCTAAAACCCCCCCACCCAAGACGAGTTGCTGCTGTCAGATCTGGGAAGCAGGGTGTCGCGCGCCCTGCGGGCAGCCTCTGTGCGCATCTGTGTGAGCAGGTGATCATTCTATTACCTTTTATCGGTAGTAAGCTTGGAAAGATAATTTAAGTCTACAATGGAGAAATGTACATACGTTTCTATATAAATGTGTTTAAGATGAACTGAATGTATTTAAAGGTCCATTTATATGCTCTTTTACGTAACAAGTAGTTTAATAAAAGTTCCTGTTTATGGGAGCTGTGTCCTATCTCAGGTGCTTCTGTTGATGGGTCTGGGTGAGCCTGCTGGGAGAGTGAGTGCCTGAGGCCCCATGGGGAGAGGAGGCACACACAGGGGCGAGGGAGCTGAAGTGGAGCTGTGAGCAAGGTGTCCTCCCCATGGGGCACAACCTGCACCTACGGAGGACTCAGGCCTGGGTCTTGTGCCAGGTCGGCGGGGAGGCAGGTGCACGGGACGACTGGTGCAGGAACGCTCATGTCACTCCATGCAGGGCCGGGCTTGGCGTCATCTCCGTGGGGCCACGAGTCTAGATCAGCTTCTGTGTGCCCCGTGTGTTGGCTCAGGCAGGACACCACTGGGAAGTCACGGCCCTCTGTGGCTGGCTGAGGCGTGAGCAGAGCGGGGGGAGGGAGACGCTGCTTTATTGGAAGGGCGATGAAGATTGTGTGTATGATGCGCCTCGTCTCTTGGGCTTTCCATCAGTGCTGGTCCTAGACACTCTCTGCTTTATCTGCAGGTGGGTGTGAGCTTGAGGCCTGTCCGCGGGTCAGACCTCAGCAGATGGGAGAGTACACGGTGTTGTTGTGGCTGCTGCTGGGCCTCGGCAGGTTGGCAGCCTGGTTTGGGCTGTGTTCAAAGCACCTTGGGACACCAGCC
Source organism: Oryctolagus cuniculus (assembly GCF_051225735.1). Lineage (NCBI taxonomy): Eukaryota > Metazoa > Chordata > Mammalia > Lagomorpha > Leporidae > Oryctolagus > Oryctolagus cuniculus. The sequence goes on along the minus strand of NC_142874.1, from coordinate 41,117,652 downwards.
GCCTCCCTGCTATAGGGGGACTATAGGCAAACCAAAACACAAAGTGTTTTTTTTCTTCTTAGGGGGCTTGAGTAATTTTACCCCCTTACTCTCTGGCATTCACCAGGCACCTGTGTTTCTGTCCTTCTCAACATGTTTGTTGAATTAAAGAGGTCACAGAGTCCTAAGTGTTCACTCAAGAGCCTGTGTAGCTGCATGAAAGGCCTTGGGAAAATGAATAATTCACCTTTTAAAAAAGATTTATTTATTGATTTGAAAGGCAGAGTTACAGAGAGGAAGAAGCAGGGAGAGAGAGAGAGAGAAGCGGGGGGTAGAGAGAAAGAGGTCTTCCATCCACTGGTTCACTCCCCAAATGGCCGCAACTGCTGGAGCTATACCGATCTGAAGCCAGGAGCCAGGAACCTTTTCCAGGTCTCTCACAAGGGTGCAGGAGCCCAAGCACTTGGACCATCCTCCACTGCTTTCCCAGGCCATAGCAGAGAGCTGGATCAGAAGTGGAACAGCTGGGACTTGAACCAGCACCCATATGGGATGCCAGCACCACAGGTGGCGGCTTTACCCGCTACACCACAGCACCAGCCCCAATTAAGCTTTATACTTAATTCTTCATTAATTTTTTTCATGTGCCAACCCTGCCCCCCAGATAGAAGAGGGGTGTATATTTGGCATGATTAAGACCCCACGTGGAACACCCACATCCCATACTGGAGCACTTGGCTTCAAGTCCAGGTTCCACTCCCGATTCCAGCTTCTTGCTAATATACACCCTGGGAGGCAGCAGGTGACAGCCCGAGTGGGTGAGTGCCTGCACCCATGTGAGAGACCTGGGTTGCGTCCCTGGCTCCCGACTCTGGTCTGATGCAGCCTCAGCCGATCCAGGCACCTGGGGGAGTGAACCCGTAGGTGGGCACTGTCTCCCTCTGTCTTTCTCTCTGTCCTTCCAGCTCTCAAATAAATGAATAAAGTGTTTCTGGGAAAATGGAAGAGGTTCTGGGGAAAATGGGTCCCCAAACGAAGTATCAAAGAGAGAAACGAAATTTGAAGGAGCAACGTTGCAACTGGACATTTGGTCACTCTGTAAGGGCTTACGATGCTTTGGGCCAGGAGCACGATCACAGTGGGCCAGCATGGGTCTGCCCAGCAGCTGTGGGCAACAACACGTAGCTCAGACTAAATCCGCGACAGGGCTGAACACAGAACCTGGAGCCCCCTTCCTGGGGGACTTTGTCGTCTGCAGACACCGTCCAGTTAAAGCGCCCGTGGCTCACCAGGCCACCCGAGGGAAGATAAGAGCACCACTCCTGCGGTTGAAGAAAATGGCTTTTCTGTCCTCTGGACCAGAGCTGTGCAGTGGGGTTTTGGCTTCTTGGTGGGTGGCTCGAACAACTGGACTCCCCTTGCCATGGGGGTCACGGCCCCAAGCAGCGGACACGTCCCAGCCACCAGCCCGTGGAGTTAAGGCAGCTGAACAGGCGGCCCTGCCTGCTTGGTGGCCCGTGGATGGCCGCACTCATGGCTCCTGGCCTTCTGAGGAACATTTCAGGGCTGAGTCCCAGAGGCTGTCCCTGACCCGAAAGCAGGTGGCGTCCCCGCAGTGCGCAGGTAGATCTGAAGGGGTTCAGAATGCACCTTCCAGGAGCGACTGTGCTGCAGGCATCATGGGTGGCTCTCCGGGGCAGCACAGCAGAAACCTGCCTGACCCATCGGCCATGGCCCCAGTGTTTGTCCCCACAAATGCATGGGTTGGAACCAGTTCCCAGACTTCCGGCCTGCTGGTGCCTTGATCTCGCCAGCACCCAGACCTGGGAGAAGTAGACACCTGTCTGCTGTGTGCCAGCTGCTCCTTTGATGGTATCGTGTTACAGCAGCCCAGACGGACGAGGACAGCACCTGTGGGTAGCTGCATGGGCACCCACGTCCCTTTAGAAGAGCCCCTCACACACAGCAGGGCTGCTAGGAGAAACACCAGGTGGGGTGGGGGGGTGCCTGCGGCACCTCTCCCTTGCTTCCTGACACCATGTAGAGGCGACACCAGGGCTCCACCGTCCACTGCTGCATAACAGATGGCCTCTTCGCGCTGTTAGTGGGTCCCTCTGGCTTTAGGCAGAGGCTGACCCCAGGGTTCCTACATCCAACGCCCCCTCCCTGGGGGGCTACCTCTGGTCTATTCCAGCGGAACGTTGTACACCCTCTGCCGTCCATTTTCCACAATGGAGTCTGGCTTCACCCCCTGGCCCTCTTGGACCCCCAAGGATTGTGGGGAGATCAGCTGAGTGGCCAGGGCCCTGGCCTCCTGCGTCCCAGTGGTGCCACACAAATGGGCCCCTAGTGAGAGCCGGGTCACCCGCTGCAGGTGCCTCCCAGAGCTGGTGATCCCGGGTCCCACCCTCAACATCCACCAAGCCCAGCCAAGCCAGGCTATTCAGAGGGACCCCACGTGGGGCACTGCCCACAACCTTGCACGGGGTCATCTTTCAGCCTGCTGTGGAGAACCAATGGGCTGGAGAAAGGCCAGGCAACCGACTGTGGAGAATTCCCGGGGCAGGCGTGGGGTAGGGGAGCTGCATTCTGGGCTGTGCCCCTCAGAGCCTGTGTCAGGGCCACGTAGGTGCGTTTCTGTGCGCGGTGGGGTTTGGAGGGCTGCGTGGATGCTGGTCTGCTTTGCATTCTAAGAAGCGCCTTTGAGGCTTGGCAGTTCCTGGGGTCCGCAGCGCTCCGTGAAGCAGCGCGCGAGCTTCGGTCACAGCGGCTCCGGCGCAGCAACGACCCCCCTTCAGAAAGCTTGTAACCATGCGAAGCCATGGGCCCAAGTGCCGAGCCGTGCTGCGCGCGCACACTGCTGGAGCGGCCCTCTGGAACCCTGGCCGCTGGTCCTCTTAGGTCCTGGGACTTTCCCCTGCTCTCAGGAGTTGGCTTCCCCTCGGTCCTCGGATGCTTTGGCCCATCACTGCATGCTGGGCCGGCTGGCCAGTGTCTGTGCTGACCTCAGCGGTCAGGAAGTGGGTGGGGTGCAGCTCTCCAGGGTGCTGACTCAGTGCAGCCTGGGGCCCTGCGTGCTCTCACAGGCAGGCGGACCCCCACCCCCGCCCACCCCAGCGCATTATGGGGTGTGGAAGTGCTCCTTGGAAGGAGCACTGGGCCTGGATCCTGCCAAAGCTGTCAGTGTAGAATAATTTCCAAGGCATTGCTTCTGCGCCCCGTGTGGCTCCCCAACAGACTGAGAAGGTGGTGAAAGAATCCGGCCGTTCTTGCTGTTTTCCAGGATGACTGTTTTGCCAGAGCGGGCATGCGCAGGAGAGGGGTTTGTGATATATTTTGGAGAAAGTGGTGGTTCCTCCTCGTGAGTTGCCGCAGCAGGAAGAACAGTGCCTCCGTTCAGCTCCCTCCCCTCTTTCCCAAGGCACCAGAGCTTCCCATCAGCTGATTCATCCCCGGGGGAGGAGGAGGAGGAGGCAGGTGGGCTGCCCGCGGGGCAGGCTCTGCGGCCACTGCAGAGAGGCCATGGGGCCTCCCGCTCCCAGGTTCAACACTGACTCCAATGCAATAGCAGGAAGAGTCACGAGGCAAGCAGCTGCGCTCGGTGCTTAACCACTCAGAGCCCTTTCCCAAGGCCCTGCTCCTCTACAGGACTGGCGCTCCGCCTGGAGCTTGTCTCCTGGGCCGTTCATGGCTTTGCAGCCAGGTACTCCCCATACTCCCGTGCTGTGCCCGCATGCAAGGTCACTCCTGCTTGTCAGTGGGGGAATTCACCCTGGGGGAGGGGGTCGGGGGAGCCAGGGATCTCGTAGCTACCACAGGCACCATCTCTGGCCACACTCAGGGCGCAACTTGGAGCTGGAGGCCCTGCTTGCCTGTCCCCGTCTGGATGCTGTGTTCAGCCCTGTCACCCACCTCTCAGCTGGAGCGCACAGAGGGGAAGGACCCGGACAACCCAGGGTGTGGGCAGCCGGGACCAAGGATGCACAGCTGAGGCCACCACGATGGCTCCCAATAGAGGACTCTGGACAGGGGGAACTCGTGCCAAAGCGATGCGGCTTCCTCCCAGGCTGGAGGCTTCGCGGCCCCTCCCCTGCAAGATTCTGGAGCTGCTCTCATGAAGCGGCCCCCGGAGGCCACTTCTCCCTTGCAGGGGTCACGTTCTGGGAGGGCCAGCCTCACCTCACCACACCACACCACACCACGAGATGAAGTCTCATGGCACCGTCACACCTCAACGCACCTGCTGAGCTGCCCCTGGCTGGAGGGCCGATGGCGGCCTTGGCCAGCACCTGTGTATTCCTCTGGCATTTGTCCCCTTGTGATGGGTCCTTGGCGAGTTCAGGAAAGCTTGGAATTCTAGGGAGCTCTGCTTGGCAGGGATTCTGAAATGGGATGCTCCGGCCTGTCTTGTCCAATGGCTCCTGAGAACCCCCACTGCCCTCGACGCCCATCCACTTCCAACAGGCCCCAGCTTTGATCCTTCTGTCCCCTGAGCTCTCAGAATGTGTGGGGTCCCCACAAGGACCCCAACCTATGTGTCCAACATTTGTTTGTTTGACTTGTGACCTGGGCTGTGAGCACCACAGGGTGTGAATATGTGTGTTGGGTAAAGGTGTATGTGTGTGTGTGTGTGTGTTGGATGAGGGTGTGGTGCGTGAGTGTGTTGGGTGACTGTGTTATGTGTGTTTGGTGTTTGTGTTGGGTGATGGTGTGGGTTTGTTGAGTGAGGGTGTGTTGTGCATGTGTGTTGGGTGAGGGTGAGTGTGTGTGCTGGGTGAGAGTGTATATATGTTGGGTATATGTATTGGGTAAGCATATGTGTATGACGATTGGTAAGGGTGTGTATATGTGTTTTGGGTGATGTGTGTGTGTTGTGTGAGGGTGTGTTGGGTGTATGTGTTGGGTGATGGTGTGTGCTTATGTATTGGGTGAGGGTAATGGTAAGTGTGTGTACTGGATGATGGTGTGTGTGTTGGGTGAGGGTGTGTTGGGTGTGTGTGTTGAATGATGGTGTGTGTGTTTGTTTTGGGTGAGGGTATGTTGTATATGTATGTTGGGTGAAAGTGTGTGTATGTTGTGTAAGGGTGTGTTGGGTGTGTGTGTTGGATAATGGTGTGTGTGTGTTTGGTGATGGTGTGTGTTTGTGTTGGGTGAGGGTGAGTGTGTGTGTTGAGTGAGGGTGTATTGGGTGTGTGTGTTGGGTGAGTATGTTGTGTGTGTTGGGTGAGGGTGTATTGGGTGTGTGTTAGATGATGTATGTTTGTGTTGGGTGAGGGGATGTGTGTGTGTTGGGTGTGTGTGTTGGATGAGGGCAGGGGTGTATTGTATATGTGTATTGGGTGAGGGTGAGTGTGTGTGTTGAGTGAAGGTGTGTTGGGTGTGTGTGTTGAGTGAGGGGATGTTGGGTGTGTGTGTTGGATGATGGTGTGTGTTTGTGTTGGGTGAGGGTGAGTGTGTGTTGAGTGAGGGTGTATTGTGCATGTGTGTTGGATGAGGGCAAGGCTGTTTCTTCATCTGTGGAGGCCTCCAGGACCTAGTGAGAGCCGGCTACACATGGGTGCTCAGCACATGTGGGCTGACGGAACTGTATGAATGCAGGGAGGATCTGGGGATCCCTAGGCCCCAGGGAAACCACCAATCAAGGACACAAGGCTCATGTCCCCTCCCTCACTCTCAGGTCTCTGCCTCTGCCTGGGCTTGGCCCAAGTAGGTCAAGGTGGCAGCCCCAGGCGTGGAGGGAGCAAAAGTTACACAGAGGCCAGAAGAGGGGCAAGAGCAAAGCTGAAGCCAGCGTGGAATGCCCAGGCCTGTGGCCCATACTGTACATAGCAAAGAGGAGCAAGAACCTCATGGCTTTCCTGTAACCCTCAGCCTTGCTGTGAGGCAGCTCTGGGCTGGCCACAGGCCCCTGCACCTGCCCTGGATACCCCTAAGTCACACCCCAGGCACCGAGAGCAGGGAGACACAGCCCTAGGGCATGTCACACATGCCCTCACCCCCACAACCCTGGTGGGGTCCAAGGGCCCCAGCGCATTCTCAGGCACACTGGCCAGGTGCCCTCAGAAGCTGGGCTCCCGCCAGCTCTGCCACTTGTTAGCTGTGTGACCTGAGCAAAATCACGGAGCATCTCTGCTGGGAACCAGAGCCGCATGTAGCTGCAGCGTGGTGGAAAGGGGTGAGCCCCTGGGTGTGAGCACACTGAATGCTTGCCACTGCTACTCTTCTAGGTCAGGGCCAGACGTGGCGACTGCCTAGCACCAGCACCGCGAGGCCAGGTGACTCAGGCTGGCCCACAGGGCTCTGCCTGTGGAGGGACAAGGCCTCAGAGACCCTGTGTTCCTGTGTCGGGCAGGGAGGCCACCAGCTCCACAGCTGCCCGATGACTCAGGGCCCTGGGCCCTCACCTTGACAGCTTCCCTCGCCGGCAGGTGGCCTTGAGCAGCTGTACCTCTAATTCTGCTTCCTCCTCCAGCAGAGTAAGCGAAGCAGGATCCGGTGCCACCTGACAGTGCATAATAGCCAGTTGTTCCATTTATTGGATCTATAAAAGGCATTTGCTTGCAGAGTTCATGATCTCACCCTCGAGGTCAATGTCTCGGTGGGTTCCTTCCCACCCAGGCCTCCCTTCCTCCTGGATATATTTGCCCAAGATGTACCAGGAGGCGGGTGACCTCTCCCTAGCAGCCGGCGCTCTGTCTGCTCAGGGAACAGCCCAGGGAACAGACTGTACCCAAAGCTCCTTCTCAAACTCAACAAGGCCCAGCAGGAGCATGAGAAACGGGCGGCTCTGTCTCAGGGCCCTGCTCACTCCCCACAGGCTCGACCTGGGCCACCTGCTTCCCTGTGGCCTCCTGAGCTGGTGTGGCCTCCACCCACCTCACACCTGCCAGCCCAGCTACAAAGGAGGCAGTACAGACCAGGGGAGCGACATCAGGGGCCCCAGGGGCTGCAGGCTGCTCGGGAGAGGCAGAGACCTGGACTGCACAGGCCCTCCTCGCCCGGACCTGGGCTGACCTGGGCGAGTTCCACTCCCTCTCCAAACATCGCTTCCCTCATTCCCCCCCAGGAAGGTGGGGCTCGGTGATGTCCCAGTTCCCACCCAGGCTGCAATACTTGGGGGTCTCACAGTCCAGTTCTCAGGATGAGTGTTAGGGACATGGGGCCCACTCGACAGCCCGTCAGACGTTATATTTATTTGAGAGGCAAAGAGAGTGAGAGAACACTGTCACTACTGGTTCACTCCCCAGAGGCCTACAACAGAGGCTGGGCCAGGAGCCAGGAACTCAATCAGATCTCCCACATGAGAGGTGGGAACCCAATAACCTGAGCCTTCACCACTGCCCCCCACCCCAGGGTCCACACTGGCAGGGGAAACTGTTGTTAGGAGCCAGAGGTGGGTATCAAACCCAGGCACTCCAGTGTAGAACATGGACGTCTTAACTGCTAGATCAAACGCCTGCCCCAGGTACTCACAACCTACCCCAGTAACCTCTCCCTATCTCCTGGAAGGGTCTGCAAAGAGCCCACCCATCCCTGGTCTTTGTGGCTGCCCCTACAGGGCCTTTCAGAGGCCCCCTGGTGACTGATGGGGGAGCATGGACTTTGGAGCCAGGTAGACCCACTTCAAATCCCAGCTCTGCTATGTATGGCCTGAGTTACCTCGGGCAGTCTCAGTTTCTCATCTGTAAAATGGGCAGAACTGCGCCTACCTTTCAGAGTGGTTACTCAAATGGAGGCTGCATCCCGGTACACAGAGGGTGCTGAGTAAATGGCACCTGTGCTGTTAAGCAAGGCTGCTCGGTGATTAGTCCTGGTGGAGTGATTGGTGGGGCTCTGGGCTCTGATGGGAATGCATGTGAGAAAACTGGGGGCTTGGTATGGGGTGGTCCAACAAGCTTGAGCCCCTCTCTCATCACAGATGCATTGCAAACTTAAGCCCAAAGATCTATTTTCTTATCACTGGCTCCCAAAGAGAAGTCCGAAGAGCAACTTGAACCAGACCACCACTTCTCACGTGCAGCTCCGATGCAGGGATGGTCCCAGCGACCTCACAGGTCTGCGGCACTCTGAGGCTTCTCACCACTGAGGTTCCTGGAGGAAATTGCCAGGAACTCATCCCAGGCCCCCACATCTGAGGTCATCCCAGCATGGCCCATGAGGCTCAGCAAGCGCTATAGCCGTTGGATGCCACCCTGCATGGCAGGTGGTGCAGGGCATGCTGGGAGCCAGCCTGGGTTCCTGGGTGACTCCCTGTGGGACTTAGAGACAAAAAGTAAGTGTGCAATGTTCCCTTTGCTCAGCTGCCCCTGGGTGGGGGAACCTGGCCAATGACCTGCCCACTTGACTGGACCACCACAGGATCAAGAGAGCTCCTCTGTGTGCTTTTTTAAAAAAGGTTTATTGTTGAGGGGCTGACTCTGTGGCATAGCGGGTAAAGCCACCACCTGCAGTGCTGCCATCCTGTATGGGTCCCAGTTTGAATCCCGGCCGGTCCATTTCTGATCCAGCTCTCTGCTATGGCCTGGGAAAGCAGAGAAAGATGGCCCAAGTTCTTGGGCCCCTGCACCCGCATGGGAGACCTGGAAGAAGCTCCTGGCTCCTAGCTTCAGATTGGCCATTATGGCCATTTGGGAAATGAACCAGTGGATGGAAGACCTTTCTTTCTCTCTTTCTCTCTCTCTGCCTCTGCCTCTCTGTCACTCTGCCTTTCAAATAAATAGGTAAAACTCTTTAAAAAAAAAGATTTTTATTTATTTATTTGTAAGAGAGAGAGAGAGAGAGAGAGAGAGAGAGGTCTTCCATCTGCTGGTTCACTTCCCAGTTGGCCACAATGCCCTGAGCTGCGCCGATCTGAAGCCAGGAACCAGGAGCTTCTTCCACGTGCATGCAGGGGCCCAAGGACTTGGGCCATCTTCTACTGCTTTCCCAGGCCATAGCAGAGAGCTGGATCAGAAGTGGAGCAGCCAGGTCTCGAACTGGTGCCAATATGTGATGCCAGCACTGCAGGTGGTGGTTTTACCCACAACACCACAGTGGGGGAGGGGGGAAAGTCTTCCATCCACTGGTTCACTCCCCAAATGGTCTTAACAGCCGATCTGAAGCCAGGAGCCAGGAGCTTCATCCGGGTCTAATATGCAGGTAACAGGGGCCCATGCACTTGGGCCACTTCCACTGCTTTCCCAGGCACATTAGTAGGGAGCTGGATTGGAAGTGGAGCAGCTGGGACTCGAACCAGCACCATATGGGATGCCAGCACTGCAAGTGGCAGCGTTACCTGCTACGCCACAGCACTCCTTTGAAAAGAGTTTGACTAGAACTGGCTGATGATGGTGACATCACTTGAGGATTCCTTCCACTCTGGTTGGCATTTTGCCATGGATCCAACCTGAATGCAAACACAACCTCCAGGGAAAAAACGTCCTTTATTTTTTTTTCCTTTTTCATTCTGCTGGTCACCAGCTCGATCACTAACTTGGGAGATTTTCCAGACACTCGATTGCATCTCAGTGTGGAAACAGATGGACCCGGCGGCGTGGCCCAGCCATGGCAGGGAGACGTTGCCCAAAGCTTCACATCCCAAGTCAGTTGGGAGCCCAAATGTCGAGCTAAGCCAACAGGCATAGGTTTCCCTGGCCGCTGTTGAAACTGGGGACACGAAACTCGTCTGTGCAGGGAAGAGTCAGGACAGTGGCTGCCCAGTGGTGCGCAGGGGGTGGGCGTGATGAGGAATCTTATGTGGTTTGGGAATGCCTGGCTCATGATCAGGGTGCTGGCAATATGGGCTTGTGCAGGGCTGAAAATCCATTCTCACTGGAGCCAGTGCTGTGACGTAGTGGTTAAGCCGCCACCTGCAACACCGGCATCCCATATGGGCATCGGTTCAAGTCCTGGCTGCTCTGCTTCAGATCCAGCTCCCTGCTAATTTGTCTGAGAAAGCAGCAAAGGATGGCCGGAGTGCTTGTGCTCCTGCACCCATGGATGAAATCCAGATAGAAGTTCCTGGCTCCTGGCTTCAGCCTGGCCCAGCCCCAGCTATTGTAGTCATTTGGGCATGAACCAACAGTTAAAAGATCTCTCTCTCTCTCTCTCTGCATCTCTGTGTGTGTGTGTCTCTCTCTCTCTTTGTAACTGACTTTCAAACAAATCTTTCAAAAGAATGAAAGAAAATCTACCTTATGAGAAGTGGGTATATACTGGCCTTTAACAATAAAAATACCTGAGTCATGTGTCTTTGGGTGCAGCGGAGACAGAAGCTCCCTGGGAAGCCACTCTTAGCAGAGGCGCCCTGGCATTACTGCGCTCTCTCTCTCTCTCTCTCTCTCTCTCCAGGAAAATCACTGTCTGAAAACTTGACCAACTCTTGTGGGTCTGTGGGTTTGCTGCAAAGCCCTTGGTAGGAAGACGTCATCCCCACGCAGGACAAGGGCTTCTCTGCAGGTCATGGCCAAGGCCGATGGTGAACAGGCTGTGGGAAAACCAGGAACTGTGCGATCACTCTTCCTGCCCTCCGCACCACGGTGACATCATCCCCTCCCACCTGGCTTCAGGCTCGGTTACAGCCCCAGCCAGGTTCTGCGCCTACCTGCCCAGGTGAGTCAGTGAGCTCATCAGAGCTTTGGGGCAGTCGTCCTGGAAGGAGAATACATTCAACCACAAAGAGAAAGCAGTGCCCGGGCCGCCCCACTCCCTATGAGGTCTTCACCTTGAACTCCACACAGGAAGGGCCCCGGCGCATTGCTTCAGACTGGGGGCGCCTGTGCTCAGGTAAACACAGCCACACCCTTTAGACAAACGGCGGCAGTGTTGGATTGAGCCTCCGGAAACAGAACCTGGCACAGGAAGGGTGCCAGCTGGCGGCTGGAGCCCGCTAGAACCCCCTCTGCTCACCACGGAGGAGCTGTGTGATCAGGACAACTCACATGCCCTCTCTGGGCCTGGGCTCCTTAACCCTAAAGTGAAGAGTTGAGCTGGAACAATTCATGAGGTCACTGAAAAAGAAAAATGGGATAAAATCATTGAGGCCCCATGAAGTCAGGACCTGTGCAGGTTTCTTTTCTTTCTCTCTCTCTCTCTCTCTCTTTTTTTTTTTTTTTTTTTTTTTTTGCATTTCATAAGTACAACTTTAGGAACATAATGATCTTCCCACCATACGCATCCTCCCACCCTCACTCCCACCCTTCTTCCTCCTCACTCTCCTATTCCCATTCTTATTTTTGAATAAGATCTATTTTCAATTAACGTTATACACATATGATCAAGTCTATACTAAGCCAAGAGTTCAACAAAGGGTATGGAAAAAAAGAGAACTGTTCCTCATCAGTCGAGACACAGGCTGTTCAAAGTCATTGCATCTCGAAGTGTTCATTTCACGTCTGTAGATTACCTTTTAGGGGCTCTGTTGGTTATCTCAGGTCAGGGAGAACGTATGGTATTTGTCCTTTGGGGACCGGCTTATTTCACTAGGTATGATGGTTTCCAGTTTCTTGTTTTGTGCTGGACCCCAAGAGCAGAGAATGAAGCTGCCACAATCCCACTTCCTAGTACATAGTCACCATCTGCTCGGGCAAAGCCAGCAGGTTAAGCGGCCGCCTGTGATGCCAGTATCCTGTACGGGGGACAGTTGGAGTCCCAGCTGCTCTGCTTCTAATCCGGCTCCCTGCTAATGCCCCTGGGGGAGTAGTGGAAGTTGGTTCTGGTACTTGGGGCCCCTGCTACAGACCAGGATGGAGTTCTTGGCTCTTGGCTTAGGTCTGGCCCAGCCCCAGCTGTTGTGGGCATTTGTGAGATAGTGAGTGAAAGATCCCCTCTCCCCCGTTACTGCCTTTCAAATAAATAAATTTTTTTTTTAAAAAAAGGTATCTCACCCATTCCGCTCTCATCTGCACTCCTCATCTCTTCTCCCAGCAGGTACCCCGAGTGTTACACTTTGTGTACACGTGGGGCGTGTGTCTACCCGTAACTCCATGTTTCTATATATAATTACATCCCCATAACAATACATCACCGATTGGTGTGTGTGTGTGTGTGTGTGTGTGTGTAGAGGTGCTGGTGATTTACATGAAGGGGCGCGTGCTATGAATCTTTTCCTCCAGGCTTCACCCTGCCTTTGTGATCTCTGTGTTACTCCATGTGCATCTGGCTGCTCAGCTGTGATGCATAGGGCACGTGAGCGCGTGGCCGCCACACTGTTCCACTCCCCTGCCGCTGGACACCTAGGTTACTCACACGCCCTGCACTGCACACAGCTGTGCGGTGACCACTGCCACGCTCAGCCCCTTGAGGACGGGCAGGAACGTTTCCTGAGGATGGCTCCCCTCAGAGCGGCTGTGCAGTCTGTGTCACTGGGTGCAGCCACGTTGTGCTGGGGGCGGGGCAGGGGCCACCGCTTGGCTGAGGCGCTTGGTGCAGGCTCTGGGGACCGGCGCCTCTGTGAGGAGCCACACCTCCCCTTCCTGACAGCCCGCCCCATGGTAAGTGGGCTTGACTTACATCATATTACACGGATCGTCTGCTTCTCCTCCTAGACTGCAGGCTCTCTGAGGACAGGCATGGTGGTGCTGTGCCCAGTGCCCGAGGCATGGCGGACACCGCAGCCAGCACATAGCCCCTGAAGCTAGCTGTCAGTCAGGGGGCAAACTTGAACTTGAGCAGTGGGCGCTGTGCAGGAAGCCTCAGCACCAGAGGGAGGGGAGGAAGAGACAAGGGCATACATCTAAGGAGGGCTTGCTCCCGGGTGCCTGCCTGTCCACGTGGGGCCTGAAATCGGGGGCCCCCCTTGCTGTCCCCCTGAGCCTCGGGCAGAGCTTCTGTCTTAGAAAAGCTTTGGGCGTCATTTAGCATCTGACCTGGCCCCTCCCTCTTCCTTGTCTTCCTGTCCCCTTCACCGAGGGTCAGCCAAGTGCCAGCGATAGGCTAGGACCTGCGCTAGAGAAACACTCAGGAAGCCACTGCCCAGTGTTAGTGTGTGTGTGTGTGTGTGTGTGTGTGTGTGTGTGCTGGCAGCTGACAATCAAGCAGCATCACGCAGTGGAGAAGAAAGAGGGGCGTGTCTTCACCTGGGAGGCAGAGAAGAGGGGCTCACCCGGGCAGCATCGGGAGGTGATGCTTGTGTCTGAGTTTTGTCCGACCAGAGAAGCTGCATGGGGCCAGCGCAGGGCGGCCAGGGGCCTGCGAGAGGTCTGTGTTTCTGGAGCATCCGTGTGGGTCAAGGCCAGGAGGCAGGTGGTGGCCTGGGTGGTTGGGCAGGGAGCAGAGATGTGAGGCTGTAGGGGGAGGGGGGACTGGGGGTGTCTGAGGGACCCTGTGGACTCTGCATGAGGGGGCAGCCACTCAGCACAGAACGCACGCTGGGCAGTGGTGGGGTATTTCGGGAGACTGGAGGTGTGGGGTGAGCACAAAGTCTGGGGGCGGACAGTGGTGGGAGGCTGTGCCCTGGGCAGGGGTGGTGGGGGTGAGGCTCTGACTGAGGCAGGAGGAGCAGGGGGAGGGGTGGTGACCTGAGTGCCCAGGTGCGAATTCTGTGGTCCTAGTGTCCAAGTGTGAATTGTGTGGTCCTGGGTGTCCGGGTGTGAATTGTGTGGCCCTGAGTGTCCGGGTGTGAACTGTGGGCCCTGGGTGTCTGGGTGTGAAATGTGTGCCTTGGATGTCCAGGGAAGCCCTGTGTTGCCAAGTAGCTGGGACTAGGGTTTCCCCTTGGTGGAGAGGAAGAAAGTACCTCCAAGGCCAAGAGGGGTCTTCCCCAGAGAAGGGACCCCAGGCTCATACAACAAACACCCCCCAGGCGAGGCATAGTCCAGACAGAAGAGAAGGCCACAGGGCAGCTGGTCAGCCTTGCCTGGGATGGAGGACATGTCAGGCCCCACCTAGACACAGGGAAGTCACCAAAGCCAGCCCTCTGACTGCCCCTCTCCATGCTGGGGGCAGAGAGGCCAGGGCTGGCGGGGCTGAAGGGCTGTGGGGCTGTGGGCACTGTCCCAGGGAGGGGCAGCTCTCACAGACACCTGGCCCCTGCAGGGGCTCCCCGGGCACGGTGGGGAGCCTGCTCCTCGCCTCTCCTGGAATGACCCCCTAACACGCGGGCTTGGGCTTGAGCGGCAGGGACGGGCTGCCCGTGCCATCCTGGGGATGCCTCACTCCTCACTCTGCTTCCTCTGCAGCCCAGCTCTGTGGAAGAGGACTCTCTTCTCTCCGCCCATGCACCAAACTGGACTTGCAGGCTGGGCGACTCTCTGGGAAAGTGTGTGGGGGTTTCCAGTACTTCAAGTCAGTTTGTTTGAATCTGTCCTGTGTGCCGGGCCTCAGAGCCATTGCCAGCAGCAGCCTCTGCTCCCCTCCTCCCCTCAGCCCTTCCACTCCCAGCAGCCACAGGGCCATGAAACCATGAAACCTGCTGTCCACACAGCCCAGGCTCCGGCCGGCTTCCTGGCACTTAGAGACGGTGCCAAAAACTGACTTCTGGTGTTGTCTTGGTGCTGGTGACTTGCATGTCTGTCTTGTAGCCCACCCCTACCCCCCAGTACCCCCTGCCCCAGGCCCTTCCAGAAGGAGGCCCTAGGGTCGTAACAGCCCATGGAAGCAGGATTTGGGGAGTTGTTCAGCCCAGCCTGGTTACAGTGACACCAGCTGTGGATCTTTGCGTAGCAGGGGTGTCTGAGTCCCTGGGCAGCTCATGACCTAGAATAAAGACGCAGGGGCCAGCATTGTGGCTCAGTGGTGTGAGCCCCTGCCTGTGACACTGGCATCCCATATAGGAGTGCCCTTCCAACCCGGCTCCCTGCTATGGCCTGGGAAAGCCGTGGAAGAGGGTCCAAGCGCTTGGGCCCCTGCACCCATGCGGGAGACTGGGATGAAGCTCCTGGCTTTGGCCTGGCACAGCCTGGCTGATGAGGCCATCTGGGGAGTGACCCAGTGGATGGAAGGTTCTCTGTATGTCTCTGTCACTCCACCTTTCAGATAAACACATAAACCTTTTAAAAATAATAATAAAATACAGACACGATAAATTCAGTTGGTTTTTTTAAGGCGTTCACTTCCTTCTCCAGCTCCTCTGTTACCCTCTCACCCGGTGCCCTCCCTGGGCTGAGGTAGACCCCAAGGGCTCCCGGTGGGGTGGAAATGAGAGAAAAGCTCTCGAGGGGGAGTCGGACACAACCCAAAGTCTGGGAGCCCCCAGCTTCCAGCAGCGGGCAGGTTAGTGCAGTCAGGGCCTTGCAGGTTTGCTGTGGGAGGGGCCTGTTGTGGAGACCCGGATGTTCACTTTCCAAAAGAGTGAAAGCCGAGACAGCAGGTTGTAAAACAGCCAGGGATTGTCTGGGCTTGGAGGGGGCAATTTGTGTGCATGGAGCCCAGTGCTGCTATTTTGCCAATGACACCTTTGACCTCATGCCTTAGGGGGCCGACTAAAGACTTGGAGTCAGGGCCTCCCTCTGTATCTTTGGATCTGTCCACTGTGCCACGGGTTGAGCCGTAGTTTGGAGTTGCTAGGTCTGTGTAGGCAGAACAGGAAGAAAGGTGGAGGAGGAAGTGAGAAGGCGGTGCAGGTGGGGATGGGATACCTATTTTGGATTCTTCAGTGAGCGGAGGAGAGGATTTTATTTTTTAAAGTCTAGGCACGGTAGTTTTCATTTCAAACACTTGCATGATAAAAAAAATCCACACTGGACAAAGTAAGCATCTCCCTCCCTGACCACCACACCCCAAACCAGTCCCCCAGTTCGTGGTGCTCCCTGCAACACGCGGGTTTCCCCAGGCCCCTCTTCTCTGCACCTGCACACGTGCACCAGCGTGCACCACGCACCCCTGCACCCCACGCGGTTCTGCCGCTGCCTTTGGTTTCTCAGCACCACTGCGAGGCCACGCAGAAGGCACTCCCAGCGGTGCCACACTGGCCAGCAGTGAGCAATCCCTCAGTCCTTCCTGCCTCGCGGTGGGTGAGGTCACCACTGTGTGTGCCAAGCCTCATTTGTCCAGCTGGGGACCAGTCAGGTCCACTCATCAAGAGTCTCAGGAGGAGACTCCAGGAGTCGTCCCCAGGAGAGTCTCTGGGGCTTCTTCATAAACCCTCGGCTCGTGGCACCACTGGAGGCCGGTCAGAGTCTTAGAAGGGGCACTGGCCGGGTCTATCAATCCATCAGCGACTATTTGTTGAGGTCCTACTATGTGTCAGCCATGTCCAGGCGTAGGGAAGTGGTGGGCATGAGAGAACCCACCACGCCCCAAGGAGCTCCCCTGCTGGTGGGTGTGTGGGCAGCAGACAGGGGCACTCGTGTCGATTTCCAAGTAGTTTCAGACACTGCTCACTGCTCTGGATTTAGCACAACCTCAGAGCGGATGATACCTTGAAGGAGTGACTGGGAACCAGCAGGCACTGGGGTGGGGGCCGGCTCTGGAGACTGTGTGAGCTGGAGCGAGATGTTCCCCGCCCCTGCCCTCTCTTTCCCCTGCTGGTCACCTTGGGGCTCCTCCTCTCCGTGGAAGCAGACACGATGCTCTCCGACTCTTTGCTCCCAGGATCTCTTTGCTGGGTTGCAGCCGCTATGTTCAAATCCTCCATCAAATAGTGGTGGGCGCTCGAGAGAATGCACAAGTGGGAGGAGGACCCAGCCTCGGCACCAGCACATTCGCTGCGAGTTCCACGCGGCTCCGTGCCCTGTGGGCCGGTGCCGGGAGTTCAGGTCCGGAGGAGGAAGCACGGACACAATTGAGAGCACCCAGGCACCTGGGCGGGCAGCAGACAGGAAGTGGCTCTGGGGCAGAGGGCAACCGCAGCTCCCTTGTCACATCCCCAGCTCCACCAAGTCAGTCCCTGTGGGCATGGCTCTGCCACCAGCAGGGCGAGCAGATCGGGTTTGCTGAAGGCTCTCGGGAGCCAACCGGAAGGGAGACCGGAGTTCAGGCACCACCAGGAAAATCCTGCTTTGCCAAGATGATTAGTGTCGCCTTTGAAAGCCAGCGCGGGAGGGAGGAGTGGAGAGAACCCCCAGCTGCCTGTCGGCCCACCCTCCCTGACTTCTGATCCCTAGGCTCATGTGTCACTCAGAAAGTGGACCCTGGCTGGGGGCCCTGGGCCCTGGGCCCTGGGGTTTTTTGGCCCCCAACAGGTGTAGCACGGTGGAGCTCCATCAGTGCCTAGGTTTTCCCTGTCTCCGCGCGGCAGGTGGGACACGCATCAGAGGACACGGAGGCCTTGGTGCTTTTACTTGGGGGTGGGGGGGTGGGAAGACTCCCAAGGGCCCCTCTCGCTCATCTGATTCATGAGCCTCCATCAGGCAGCAGGCCAGGGAGGCGTGAATAATCTTACTGCAAGAAAGCAAGCCGGTCTGACCGACTCATTTATCACTGCTGCTGGGACGCCCGGGCCGGCGCTCTGAGCCCTGTGACGGGCGAGAGGCAGAGGCAGCCTGGGGAGACGCCCACTGCAGGCTTCTGATGAGAGGGAAGTGAACTGGTGCCAAGTGCAGGGCACAGTGCGCTCTGACTGTGAGTCCTGGGACGGGCACTGTGACGGCCAGAGGGACTCAGCGTGACAGCAGACAAGCGACCAGTGCGGAGGGACCTCAGGAGCACAATGGGCAGGCTGTGGCCAGCGCTCTGTGCAGTGCCCCGTGCTCAGCCAACGCCCGTTCCAGGCCCGAGGCCTCAGGGCGGGGGGGGGGGCTGATGGAGCCCATGGAGAACCTTCCTTGAAATTCTAGAAAGGACTAGGAGTTTCTCCACTGTTCCACTCCGAGAAATAATGCAATGTGAAAGATGTGTATTTGATGTGTGGCTAACAGAGATTAAGACAGGGGCTTAGGGGTTGACTAGGGGTCCAGAATCATCTGGCTACAGCCTAAGCCTTTACTGATGCAAGTATGTGCCAGGTTCTCCAAAAAGTCTCGAAGGCAGTCCCAGCACTGATGTGAGACAAAAAATTATGCAGCTGGGGGCCCCGAGGCCTTCACTCTGACTCTTAAAGGCTCAGTGGGGTTTCTTGGGGGCCTCGGGGCGTGGTTTATTTCCAAGCTGCCCTGGAGGAAAGCTCTCTGTGCAACATGGCGTGGCTGGGCCGGTTCCAGACCGCTGTGGCCAGCCGCCGGCCTCGTCCCTCCTGGCAGAGAGGTTTGTGAACTGACCGGAGCTGTGGCAGATCCAAGGGAGCTGGAGACGCTTCCTGAGAGCCAGCCACATCTGGAAGTTCCCACGCGCCCCAGACTTCCTGTGCTGGACGCCGACGCCCAGGGCATGGGGCTGGGAGGGCAGAGCATCAGGCTCTGGCCTCCTCACTGGACTCAAGCCCCGATGGCAGCTGCATGCCGTGATCCCAGGAGCGGGTTCCTGACGAGAGGGCGAGTGCAGACCCTCGGTGTCTCTCACAGGCTGTCTTGCCCTTCCGCCTTCAGCCATGGGATGACAAAGCAAGAAAGCCCTTGCTCCTAGATCCTGGCCCCCCAGACTCCAGAGCTATAGAAAATCCTCCTCTGCTCTTCATCGGTTGCTCGCTCAGTAGAAATCACCTTGTCTGCTCCTGCAGCACAGACTAGATTAAGACAAATAAATTGCAGGCTGCCTTTCTTGGGCCCTGCTGTGTTGAAGATCCAGGGCTTCTGTGGGCCGATGGGACAGGGGAAGGCATCCGTGCACCTCCACTCTCTGTTGTAGCTTTCCAGGGAGGAAAGCTAGATGCTGTGAGAGCCCCGGGGAGACTGAGACTGGCTGGGGGTCTCACTCTGAGCCCTTGTTTGCCAACTATCCAGTGGCCTGCCTGCCACCACCTTCTGCCTCCACAAGCCCTGAATGGGCACGGGCACCACGGCAGGGGTGCATGAGCGTGGATGTGAAGCTCTTTCTGCAAAGGTGAGCCCAGTGTGCAGGGCCGGGAGACCCTGTGGGTGCAGGGGAGCTGCTGGGAGACGCCAAGGCTGGGAAGTTTGGGGTGACGGGGGACGAATGGGTTCCCAAGACAGGGGTTTTCAATGCTTCACAGGGGAAGGCACTGGGCGAAGCAGGCGGGGGTGGGGGGAGCAGGTTCGGCTGAAGGAAGTTCACTCTCCTAGGTTGAAGCGTCGGGGAAGCAGAGGGTTAGGGGACCCCACCCAGCTCCTTTTTTTTTTTTTATTTTTGACAGGCAGAGTGGACAGTGAGAGAGAGAGACAGAGAGAAAGGTCTTCCTTTGCCGTTGGTTCACCCTCCAATGGCCGCCGCTGCAGCCGGCGCACCGCGCTGATCCGATGGCAGGAGCCAGGAGCCAGGTGCTTTTCCTGGTCTCCCATGGGGTGCAGGGCCCAAGCACCTGGGCCATCCTCCACTGCACTCCCTGGCCATAGCAGAGAGCTGGCCTGGAAGAGGGGCAACCGGGACAGAATCCGGCGCCCCGACCGGGACTAGAACCCGGTGTGCCGGCGCCGCAAGGTGGAGGATTAGCCTATTGAGCCACAGCGCCGGCCCTCCACCCAGCTCCTTTAAGGGCGTGGGGGTGAGCTGTGTGTGCACACAGGGCTGGGGAAGCAGAGGGTTAGGGGACCCCACCCAGCTCCTTTGGGGGTTGTGGAGTGAGCTGTGTGTGCACACAGGGCTGGGGAAGCAGAGGGTTAGGGGACCCCACCCAGCTCCTTTGGGGGCGTAGGGGTGAGCGTGTGTGCACACAGGACTGGGAAAGGCACCACTCCTCCGGTGGTCGCACCCTCGTCCTGCCTTAAACGTGGCTTGCCAGGGCGGGGCTTTGTCCCAGCAGCTAAGACACCTGAGAAGGGGCAGCCTCCCTTTCAGCTCCCGAGGTGGCCGCACCGATGCAGGGGGAGAAGTGGCAGGAAGAGAACAGGACTCCATGCTGCTGCCCTATGTCTGCCGCTGTCTGGCCAGGCTCTGCACTTCGAGGCAGCTCACAAGCAGCTGATATCCATGCCGAGTCCTCACAGGGAAGGACGTCTTCCAACGGGAGCTCATTTTATTGAGCATCTACTGTGTGCCAGGCGTTTCACATAATGGATCCCCCTGATGCCCAAGCCTCCACTTTGATTCTTCTCCTTAATGAACAGCTGAAGTCACACCACGATCAGGTAAAACCAAACTTGAAACCAAACTTCCAGCTCTCTTTTATTTTTTTTAAAGATTTATTTATTTATTTAAAAGGTGCAGAGAGAGAGAGAGAGAGAAAGAGAGGTCTTTCATCTACTGGTTCACTCCCCAAATGGCTGTAGCAGTGAAAGCTGCGCCGATCCGAAGCCAGGAGCCAGGAGCTTCTTCTGTGTCTTTCTTGTGGGTGCAGGGGCCCAAGGACTTGAGCCATCTTCCACTGCTTTCCCAGGCCATAGCAGAGAGCTGGATGGAAAGTGGAGCAGCCAGGACTCGAATCAGCGCCCATATGGGATGCCAGCAGGGCAGGTGGTGATTTTACCTGCTACACCACAAGCGCTAGTCCCACTCCCAACTCTTAAGCCAGTGGCCCTTTCTTCCCTTTGCTAGGCACTCTGTGTTTGCTAGACTAATGAAGAAAACATGGGCCAGCGTCACGGCTCACTAGGCTAATCCTCTGCCTGCGGCGCCGGCACCACGGATTCTAGTCCCGGTTGTCCCTCTTCCAGTCCAGCTCTCTGCTGTGGCCAGGGAGTGCAGTAGAGGATGGCCCAAGTGCTTGGGCCCTGCACCCGCATGGGAGACCAGGGGGAGGCACCTGGCTCCTGGCTTCGGCTTGAGGGTGAACCAACAGAAGGAAGACCTTTGTCTCTCTGTCTGTCTCTCTAACTCTGCCTGTAAAAAAAAAGAAGAAGAAGAAGAAGAAGAAGAAGAAGAGGAAGAAGAAGAAGAAAACAGAAGTTTCCAGAGTGGGAGAGGGAACGGCAGAGACATCCATGTGTGTTGGAACATCACATGTGTGTGAACATCACAGATTTGCTGTGAGCTCTGGGCTACCAGCCAGCTGGCGCCATTTTAGAGCAGCTCCCACAGAACATCGTGGAGCCCAGCTGTCCCTCATGTAGCTACCTTTGTGCCCCGTGGTTGGGCCATCCGTCTGCTAGCGGCTAAAACTCTCCACACCTGTATAGACAGCGTCCACCTGCATTCTATCCTGGGCTACTTCCTTGCTGGCTTGCCACCTGCCCCGAAGTAAGTTGCAGTCATTTTTCTTGGTCCCACAATTGCTTTTCCCAGGTGTCCAGGAAAGACTTGTCAGTTCACCCTTGCCAGTGTGTTCTCCTTCTCTGAGACGTGCAGGATATGTTAAAGTTCAAACTTACTCTTATTTCTATTAGGTCTGCAATAGCTCGGGGTTCTGGCCTTTCGTACCCTCTGACAGGAGAGACGCCAAAAGGAGACGGAGACTGACCTCAACAGAGACAGGATGCTTTATTGGAAGCATAGAGGTCCGTGACAGTCTATTCTTGTGAAGGGACTGCGCGCCGGGCATGTTTAGAACTCAGATTTTTATCCAGTTAAGGAGAGACTTTGCCACTACCCAGGGGACGGAGTAGGAGGTGGCTGGCAGAAAAGTGGGGGGCTCTTTGAAGTCTTGGGGAACTTTCCTCTTATCTGTTTCATAGTTGCCCTGTGCAGCTTATGTGCTTTGCCATTTGTATTGCAAGGAGTAGAGAAGGGTCTGGTTAGGGACCAAGGGAGGAAGTGGGGAGGGGGCGGAGGAGGAGGAAAGGGAGGAGGGGAAAGTGCAACACGTCCTTTCGTTTCAACCCTCATCTCCCAGATGTGAGAGCCCCCCGGCCCCCTTCTTGTCTAGCCCAGCTGATTCTCCGGGCGAAACACTGCCCTTCTAGTCCTCCTCAATACGATCTTTGTGCCAATAATATCCTAGGCCAGGCATCCTACTGGGGTCCTGGAGTGAGGCTCTGGTTAATAAGATGCTGGCGTCAAATGCACTGATTTGTTGAGGGGCAGCTGGGCACATGGTTCTAAGGGTCTCCTCTTCCTGTCCCCTCCACTTCCGTCCTTGGGATCAGCAGGAGGGCCTTGCCAGGGCCATTCTCCTCCTAGAAAGCCTTGGGCCCTTGTCCAGAGGGTGTGGAGTGAGGGGTGTGCGCAGTGGGCGCTCAGCAGGCCCACACACTGCCCCATGACTTCCACCTGTCACACCTGGTGTGCGGTGTCTGACCCACGTCCCAGACCCATGACCCGCTTCTCCAGGGACACCTGGTGAACAGTTTTGGGGGAGGTTGGCAGAGTGTGGCTGTCCTTTTGGGCTGGGAGTGTGTGTTGGGCTTGCTCCAAGTTCTTTTGCATCCCGACAAGTTGAAGTCAAAGTTTGCAATTCTGGTGCGGGGGTTTGAGCTGTGTCCCCACCCCCACCCCCACCCCCACCCCACCTTCCAATTCCTATGTTGAAGTCCTTACACTCCAGCACCTCGGAGCATGATCCTTTTTGGAAATGGGGTCAGGGCAGATGCAATGACTCACCTTAGGATCAGGTCACGCTGGAACAGGGCGGGGCCCTATTCCGATAGCGCTGAGGTCATTATCAAAATGGGAAATGTGGACACAGGGCCACACACAGGGACAAGGCCCTGTGACGAGGGAGGCAGAGAGGGAGGGAAGCTCACTTGAGCCACAGAACTCTGAAGATGCCTTCAGATGTGCAGTGGCCGGAGGGGAGGCCGGACACCCAGGCTCCCATGGCCCCTGCCGCCGCCCCCATCTCAGACTGCAGCCCCCAGAGCTGGGAGACAGCACAGTTCACTGCTGACACCACAGCATTCGTGGCAGTTTGGGATGACGGCCCTGGCGAGTTAGTGCACCTGCTCTCGACTTCAGAACTGCTCAGAGCCTTTCCTACAAACTGAAGCCGTGTGCGATGGCCACGTTTGATCCTAGGACACTTTTGTTCCACTGGGCATCCGGCAGGGATGGTGTTTATGGAACCAACTGCAGGAAGTAGCCGTTCTAGGGTCAGGCTGCCTAGTCTGACAGTGAGACATGCGCCATTGGGTCCCAGCACCCATATCTATCTATCTATCTATCTATCCATCCATCCATCCATCTACCCATTCATCCATCTATCTAATCTATCATTTATTTGAAAGGCAATTATGGGGTGTGGGGGTCTTCCATCTGCTGGTGCTGAAGCCAGGAGGAGCCTGGAGCTCCATCTGAGTCTCCCACATGGGTGCAGGGGCCCAAGCACTTGGGCCATCAACCACTGATTTCCCAGGCGCCTTAGCAGGGAGCTGGATTGAAAGCAGAGTGGCGTGGGATGCTGGCAGTCACAGGTGGCAATTTAACCTGCTGTGCCACAATGCTGCCCCCATCTATGTCCTTGACTTCTCTGTGCCTCCGTCTCTACATGCGTGTGCCGCTGGAGTGGATGACTGCTGAGAACCTGGCCAGGGCATTGTGCGACACAGGTGCTCTGCATGTGCCCAGGCACTTCCTGATTCTGTTTTCTGGAGTGGCACTCTTCACGGAGCCTGGACCATGCAGGGTGAAGAGAAACAGATCTGGCCCCGTCTGGCTTGAATCCAATGACACAGCATGAGCCAGGCCCCTTCTGAGAGGCCGTGGGGACAGCGGAGGCTGCAGGTCCCAGAAGACAGATCCCTAGGATCCTGTGGGCTAAAGTGTGGGCTGGCCTCAGTCACGGCTGCTGGCGCTCTGCACCTGCGCTCTCTTGATGCAGACGGTCCCAGCTTCCAGACAGGAACCCTGGCCAGGCTGACCTCTGCGAAGGGGCCGGGGAGCTGAAAATAAAACACAGAGCCGGGAGGGAGTGTCACTTCCTAATTCCTCCCTCAGGGTGGATCTGGGAGATAAGTGGGAGGAGCAGGAGATGAGGCCACCGGGTGAGGGACACCCATTGTTAGGTGGCACAGACTCCACCTCCAAAAGCACCCAGCTGCACAGCTCTCCTCCACCCCCCACCCCCTACTCCCCACCCCTCCGCCCAGGGTTGATCTCATGCCAGTTGTGAGTCCGATTTATAGCAGCTCACACCCGGAGCGGGAGGAGAGGGTGGCAGCAGGGCCTGGCAGCTCCTGTGCCCATGAGATGGGTGCAGGAACCTCAGGTTAACACCAGCCCTGCCCCCCCACACCCCTACACCCCCACAGCCCCAATGGAAGGCCTCAGGCATTAGGGGAAGAAGCCACAGTTCCGACTGACTAGGGCAGAGCAGGTGTGGACGAATCACAGTGTCTTTCTGGGGACAAGTGAGTGACACATCCAAACAGGGCTCCCAGGGATGGCGACTGGACCTGGGGAGCCAGGGGTCACCCAGACAGGAGGCTCCCAGGTGCCTCACTGAGAGTGCACGAGACGGTCATCATGACAGAAGGCCAGCGCCCTAGACTAGCAGTGGAGAAGGCTTCTCCTATGGGAGCTCCACTCTCAGCACCCCACCCTGGGCATAACCCCAAATCCCAAGCAACGGGAGGACGGATCAACCAGATGGCTGTTGGTGGGGAATACTGCTTGGCAATGAAGAAGGAAACCAGCTACCCTGGCTGGTAGTAGACACGCGAGCAGAGCTGGGCACACGTGAGAGCTTCCTGTGTGATCCACGTATACGAAGTTCAATACCAGGCCAAACTCAACAAAAGAGGTGGAATCAGAATGGTGACTGGCCCCGTGGGTGAGGGCTTGGCCGGGAAAGGGCAGGAGGGACTTCCCTGAGACCAGAGAGCTCCCCCATGTGTGAGGTGGGTGCTGGTCACACCACAGAACTCACGCCTTTTCAGTCAGCAGCTGGAGGAGCAGATCGGAACTTGTCGGAACATTTCCTGGGGACCTGTTCCGATTTCCCCTTACGTGTCTGGTCCAGGCTCACCAAACCCGCCTCCCCGAAAGAGAAGAGGAAGCTACTCAGAACCATGGCCTTCTGGGTCTCCTGGTGCCTCAGTTTCCATGTTTGCACAGTCAGAATACTCCCTCAATGCAGATCTTCTCAATAAAAAAAATTTTAGCTAAAATCTGAAGCAAGGTTAGCTACTGCCCTTATCTTCCATCGGATGCTGGGGAGTGAATCAGCAGATGGAATCAATCTCTCTCTCTCTCCTTGCCTTTCAAATCAATCAATCTTTTTAAAATTGCATTTCTTTCTTTCTTTCTTTTTTTTTTTTAAAGTAGAAAATGTCCTTAGCCCACAGGTCATAGAAGTGTCAGAAAAACTTGGGCTCCTGGGCTGCATCGTGCCGGCCTCCCAGGGCTGGTCCAGGCCTGCGAGGGTTCAGCATCTCTCTGGTACAACCCATGAGTACAGAAGTGGATGTGAGGGATCTGGGCTACCTGACTCCCTCTACACCCATCTTTGAGGGTGAGGCCAGGGAAGTGCCCCATTCCAGGAGTCTGGAGGCTACAGGTGCACCCTGGGGGCTGTGTAGACAGAAGCACCCCGTGGAGCTGGGCCTGGGCTCTCTCATGCCGGCAAGAGAGCCAGCCCAGGCCCTCCCCTGATAACTGTCCATCATTGGTGCTCTCTATACTAACGCCTTCAAGAGCCAGCATTTAGCCTCCTTAATTTTCTCGTGTTCCATAACAAAAAATAGTAGTGTGTTTGAGCTGCAGATGGCCTGGCTTTCAACCCCAACTCTTTTCACTGTTTGTGACCTTGAACGAGTCCATGGTTTCTCTGGGCCGTGGTGAGAATGAGCTGAATCAGCACACAGAAAGGACTGACCGTGTGCCCCTGTGCGCCTCGGCTCTGGCCGTGCCTGTTCTCGCCTCTGCTTGCTCTCAGCTGAATCCATTCCTTCTGTGTTATAAAGGGCCTGGCTGTGCTGGTGGGAGGGGAATGCAAAGCCCCTCAGTGCATTGAAGATCACAGTTGTGGCAGTTAGCGATCGCCACCCAACAAAACAGCCCCAAACGTAGTTACGACAGCAGCCCATGTGGAGCTGTTATGGTTCTGCTGCTGGAGCCGGGTTCAGTGTAGACGGCTCAATTCCAGTCTTCACTGGGGTGGTTCCAACTGGAGCTGCAGGATGCCAGACAGCTGGGTGGGGTGACTGGAACAGCAGGGGACTGGCTGAGCTGAATCCCCTTCTTTGCAGCAGCCCTTCCTCACGTGGTGTCTCTCTCTCTCTCGCTCTCGCTCTCGCTCTCGCTCTCTCTCAAGGCAGGCAGATTTGTTTGCACAGCAGCTGCCCACAGCCCAGGCCCCAAACAAGCCACAAGGCCAGCCAGCATCGAAGGGAGGTCAAAGCAGTCTCCACCTCTCTGGAGGAGGAGCGTGTATGGAAGTGGGGGCAGTCACGGGCAGCCATCCACGCGGCCAACACAGAGGCATGAGAGGGGGCGCCATGCCTGCTTCTCCACCCATCACCACCAGCACCACGAGCTACGTTTTTTGGAGCCATTCAAGAAGCGTTTACTTCTCTACTGGTTTTGAAATGTTCTCTTAACTTTGAAATGGATTTGTTTTCTCAAAGCTTGGCTCGTACCCCAAGTAGGGTAGGGTGGGAAACGCTAGAGTTACATGAATGAAAAATCAAGGTTTCCATTACTTATGCCAATATAATTTTTTAAATTGCTTCCTGTTTCTACGCATGCTATTTTTGAAAGATTTATTTTTATTTATTTGAAAGGCAGAGTTACAGAGAGAGGTAGAGACACAGAGAGAGAGAGGTTGGTTCACTCCCCAAATGGCTGCAAGGGCCAGAGCTGCACTGATCCAAAACCAGGAGCCAGGAGTTTCTTCTGGGTCTCCCACGTGGGTCCAGGGGCTCAAGCACTTGGGCCATCTTCTACTACTTTCCCAGGCCATAGCGGAGAACTGGATCGGAAGTGGAGCAGCCGGGTCTTGAACCAGCGCCCATATGGGATGCCGGCACTTCAGGCTGGGGCTTTAACCCACTGCACCACAGCACCGGCCCCTATACATGCCATTTCTATCATGATAAATTATACAACATCCTAGAACATGTGAGAAACAGAGACACCCCTCTGTAGCTTGTTCACACGTGATTCTGTATTTGGCTAGTGTTGCTTATCGCACTATCTCCTGTTTTTCCATGTCGCTATGTGGTTTTCAAAGTCACCTTTTGAACAGCTACTGCGATGTTCCATGGAGTTGTGCTGCCTCGTGCATTAAATCTTTCGGCTCGTGGACATCTGGGACACATTTTCCACAGAGCCTTCCTGAGCATGTTTTTAGTGGCTGATGCACACCTCATGCTTATGTACCCCGGCCCATGACCACATGTTCCCCTCCCGCAGGCTGTCTTGGCTGCGCACCGATGGGGCCACAAACCAACCTGGCCACAAAGACATCTGCTGGACCAGGATGGGCTGGGCCGGTGAGTCAGAGGCAGGGAATGGGCGGGTGCATGCGGAACCTGGCTTCAACCACAAATAGCTGATCAGACCTGCTGAACTGTATCTGTGGCCCTGCTGATAGGTCAGTCCCCATGGCTGGTGCTTTTGTCCCAGCTTGCCCCAAAATGCTTCTCGCCTCCCTCCAGTTTCCTCTTCTTTCAGGAGTATTATGGTTCTGTTGTCTCCTTTGGGGGTCTTTGATTAAGGCGCATTCCAGGAGCGCGCTCCTACAGGAGGGACATGGACATCTCTTTGGCTTCTGCTGCAATTGGAGAGTTGCAGTCCGAAGTGGACAGTACAGGGGCCCATGCTCCAGCGCAGTGGGCTAAGCCGCCACCTGTGATGTCACTGTCCCCGGGTCAGAGTGTCAGCTGAGTCCTGGCTGCTCGGTTTCCTATCCAGCTTCCTGCTAATGCACCTGGGAAGGCAGTGGAAGATGACCCATGTGGGAGACCCGGATGGAGTTCTTGGCTCCTGGCCAAGTTCTGGCTCCTGAGGCCACTTGGGGAGTGGACTGGCTGATGGGAGACCTCTCTCCTCTCTCTCTCTGTTGTCCTGCCTTTTAAATAAATATTAAAACAGGCAGATGAACAAATGGACACCGCGACCTGCTGCTGCCTTGGGATGTTAAGTGCTGCGTGCAGGTGGGTGAATCCGGTATGCACCTGCTTGGGTTCTTCACTCCTGCTCCCGCCGGCCCTGCCCCCTTAGTTTCCGGTTCTCCTAGCAGAAGGAAGCAGTGAAGTGTACCTTTATGTCCCCATGTGTAGCCTGGAGTACACTCCCGAAGAGTAGCAGTAGGTCAGGAATGGCTGGCTGATGACCGGCATTGATAATTCTTCTCTCAACTTAGGTTCAAATTCCATCTCCCGAAGCTTTGTCTGTACCCATGGGCCTCAGCTTACTCACCTATAAAATGGACGTATAACATCTCTCTTGCAGGATCTGTGCCGGGATCTGAGACGGCGTTTCTCTAGAGAGTAACAGAGAGCCTGAAGCAATGCAAAGTAAGGATGTTCATGAACTGAACTCCCTGTGTGAGAACTGTTTCTAAAGTCCATGGGAAAATGGAATTAAAAAATGAGATACTTGTGGTGCAAAAAAAAAAAAAATATTGAGATCCATGCATAGTTTTTCTTAGTAGCTATTCCCTATGAACTCTGAAGATCTCCCATTTTCCATGAACTGCCGAAAATTTCTTTATTTATTTCAAAGGCAGAGAGACAGAGCTTCCATGCTATGTTTCATTCCCCCAAGTGCACAGTGCAGCTGGGGCCTGAGCCAGGGCTGGGACTGAAGTTAGCAGCCAGGAACGGAACCCAGGCTTCCCGCGGCATCACAGCTGCCACCAGGGCCTGCATCGTGAGGAATCGAACCCCAGCACTCTGACGTGGGATGTGGGTGTCTTAACCACTCAGCCAAACATCTGCTCCCTCTATGAGGTTTATGAAATGCCCTCATACACTTGTCCTTCCTCTGTTTTTATGTTAGGGTCTAGCTGTTTTTCTAAAAAATTTGAACCAATTCTTTCTCTAGTTTTTTAGTCCTTTGCATATATTATCTTTTTGGATTTTTTTTTTTTTTTTTGACAGGCAGAGTGGACAGTGAGAGAGATAGACAGAGAGAAAGGTCTTCCTTTGCTGTTGGTTTACCCTCCAATGGCTGCCGCGGCCGGTGCGCTGTGGCCGGCGCACTGCACTGATCCGATGGCAGGAGCCAGGTACTTGTCCTGGTCTCCCATGGGGTGCAGGGCCCAAGTACTTGGGCCATCCTCCGCTGCACTCCCGGGCCACAGCGGAGAGCTGGCCTGGAAGAGGGGCAACTGGGACAGAATCCGGCGCCCCGACCGGCACTAGAACCCGGTGTGTCAGTGCCGCAAGGTGGAGGATTAGCCTAGTGAGCAGCGGCACCGGCCTGCATGTATTATCTTTTTTTTTTTTTTTTTTTTTTTTTGACAGGCAGAGTGGACAGTGAGAGAGAGAGACAGAGAGAAAGGTCTTCCTTTGCTGTTGGTTTACCCTCCAATGGCTGCCGCGGCCGGCGCACTGCAGCCGGCGCACCGCGCTGATCCGATGGCAGGAGCCAGGAGCCAGGTGCTTTTCCTGGTCTCCCATGGGGTGCAGGGCCCAAGCACCTGGGCCATCCTCCACTGCACTCCCTGGCCACAGCAGAGAGCTGGCCTGGAAGAGGGGCAACCGGGACAGAATCCGGCGCCCCGACCGGGACTAGAACCCGGTGTGCCGGCGCCGCTAGGCGGAGGATTAGCCTAGTGAGCCGCGGCGCCGGCCTGCATGTATTATCTTTAAAAAAAGATTTTTTTTTATTTGGAAGTCAGAGTTACAGAGAGTGAGAGCAAGAGAGAGAGCTAGAGAGAGCAAGAGAGAGAGAGCGCTTCCATCTCCTGGTTCACTCCCCAGATGGCCACAACAGGCAGGAGCCAGGAGCCAGGAGCTTCTTCCAGGTCTCCCTTGTGGGTTCAAGGGCCCAAGGTCTTGGGCCATCCTCCACTGCTTTTCCCAGGCCATTAGCAGAGAGCTGGATCGGAAGTGGAGCAGCCAGGACTTGAACCAGGGCCCATATGGGATGCCGGCACTGCAGGAGGCAGCTTTACACATTGCAATACTATGCCAGCCCTAGTCACATAAATTTTTAAGTACTTTTGTTTCTTCATTTTTATTATAGAAATTTTGCAATTTTTATATGCCTAAGTTTGTAGATTTTTCTCCTTTGAGATTTACTTCTTCAAATCAGGGCAGCATGATTGTCTCATTTCTGATCTTTGTTCCATTTGCTGCTGGTTTTGTTGAGATTTGATTTCTTAACTTTTTTTGTTGGTTTGTTTCCCAGCTCTTCCATCTGCTGGTAGAATAGGATGTGCCCCCACTGGCATTCCTGGGCTGGGACACGCCTGTGCTCTGCTGCTAAGGCCAATGGAACAAGTTCCACAGCCTGGGTGGCTCCAACAACAGGACCTGTCCTCCCCCAGTCCCGGAAGTCAGCGCCTGAGATGGAGGAGTTGGCAGGGCCATGGCTCCGCGCCTCTCCCAGCTCCTGGTGGCTCCACGCGCTCTTGGCTGGTGGCCACATACATCACGCCTGTCTCTGCCGCCCCGGTCACAACGCCTCCTCTGCTTTTCTGTGTCTCTCAAGAATCCCGTTGCTTCTCTCGCGCGAGGACACTTGCGATGGCACTGAGGGCCTATTGGGATTTGCCAGGGGACTCTCATCTGCAGGAAGCTTTCTCCAAATAAGGTAACATGCACTCGGCACAGGAATAAGGACGCTGTATCTTGAACCGACTGTCAGTACTTTGAAGAAAAAAACAGGTTCCCTCCTTATTCCTCGGGGAAGAGAGGAGCAGGTGCCCTTGACCTTAATGCAAGGTGTAGAAGCATCCTTTGGTCTCTGGCAGGCAGAGGTGACCAGTTAGCTACTCAGTAACTTCATGACAGAGCCCCAGCCCGAAGGCTACATCTCTCTGCCACCCTTATATCTTGTGGCTGTCAGATCAAGTTCTGGTTCAAGATATGCGTGAGAATTCACTGGGTGGAATTTCCAGGAAAGTTCCCACAAAAGGAAGCAGGTAACTGGGCTTTCCCCTCATTGCCCCTTTCCCGTTCTCTTCTTCCTGCCTGGAACACAAATATGATGGCTAGAGCTCTAGCAGCCATCTTGACCCATGATGCAACTATAAAGCTAGAAGCAGATACTACAAAGAAAGAGCTAGGCCCCTGATGGGCTGTTAGGCTGCCTATCCTTGTACTTAAGTGAGAGAACCCCTCACCCAGTGAAACCACGTTAGTTCTTGCTGGTAGCAGTTCTTCTCAGTTTTCAATTGATAAAATTCTAATACTTTATTCCCTGTCCTTTGCTGGTTGGCTTTGGACATGCGTTGACCTATAGGTTTCTCTGATTGACCACCTCCCCGCCCCTCCATCAGGTTGCCCTGGTGACTGTCCCTCGTGGCTTTCACACCAGCAGCCGACGTATCTGCTTGTGTGTTGTGCGTCTCCCTTGCTGCGGGATGCCGGGACCAGACCTGTCTTGCCGTGCACTGTTGCAGGGAGAGTGCTCAGCATGCGGTGAGAGTTTGATCTGCCCGTGTGGCCTGGATGAGTCTGAAAGGGAGTCAAGACGGGACCCTGGGAGTAGGTGTTTCAAAGGGGAAATCAAGAGGCCTGGTGAAAACCCATCAGGGCCTGAGCACACCCACTGGGCGCCCCACTGCCTGAGTCGGACATGAGTGCACAGCATTGCCCAAACCCGCTCCGCACGGCCTCCACCTGCACCCTCTCAAACCCCCAGAGCCTTTGCGTGAGGCTCTGGCTTGGTCCCCTGTGAAAACCGTCACTGAGAGTCTCCGGGCTGACGGCGTTCACGGATTGAGCCCCCGGCATCTCCAGCAGCAGGAGGCTTTCTCTCCCCAGATCATTGGCAGAAAAAGCAGTCCTTGGTCTCGGCTGCCTGGCCCCGGTCTCCCTCCCCCAGGGAGCCTTCCCGGATGGCTTTGGTTGACCTGGGTTCTGTCTGTTCCTGTTTTCATGCCTCTCATTTTGATACATCATTTATTTCTCTACTCGCTTGCTCAGTCAACTAAAAACTCTTTCTTTAGGGAGTGGATGTTTAACCTAGTGGCGTAAATGCTCATGTCCCGTATCATAGTAGCTGGGTCTGAATCCTGGCTCTAGCTTCTGAATCCAGCTCCCCGGAGTGTCTTCACCCCTGTGGCCAAACACCTGCCCCAAACGGCCATTTTGACTTTGCCACCTGGTCTCAAATCCAAACAACCACAGAACCGATAGAACCAGAACCCCTTCCTCTCCTTGACTCGTGTGCCCGCTCCTCCCTCGTGTCACAGGGCCAGCAAGACGTGGCCTGTCCCCCGCACGGCTCACCAGCGGGGCACCACCTCCACCTGTGGCTGCCACTGCACACGACAGCCTTGGGCACAGCTGGATGGCGAGGGCCAACTCACTCAGCACACATGGACCGTGCTGGGGGCATTTGAACGCTGAGTGCATCTCCCTGGAACATGACGTGGGGCGAGTGGCCCAGCAGCTCTAGCATTCCGTTCCTTAGAATGCTAGCCCAAGCAGGCCAGCCGTGGGTTGACCTTGGCCGAGCAGGCTCGGGTTCCCTGAGTGGACGCACGGTGCACATGTTGGGGGGATTTGTCTGTTTTTCATCCCAGCCTGGCTTCTTCCTGCCACCCAGATGCTCCGAGCCTGCTCCTGCCCTTCATGCTGCCGTGTGCTCGGGAAATAGCGATTTGACTGGGAGAGTGAGCAAAACGTCATCGTAGGGAAAAACCTGTTGGAGGAAGGCAACCATAAACAGTGACACAGTGCAGCCCAAGTCATCCGCAGCTTTACCCGGCTGTGTGCAGCCTTTGGTGGGCATCTGGGAGTGGTGCTTCACGGTTCTAGGGCTCTGGGTATGCCTGCGTTGTTTTGAGGGCACATACCCGGCCACTGCATTGCACCAGCCTGGGGACTCTCAGCCACAGGGGACCACCGCGTCTCAGCGCTGGGTTTGTTCTGTGGACCTCGCTCCTCCCCACTCACAGGGCAGCATGGCGGCTCTTTCTGAGGGAACTACAGGGCTCTTTGGGACCAGCAATGTGATGCTACGGGCCCACGGGAGTAAAGACACCAACAGCACAGACGGAGCCGCCAGACCCCCAGCCAGGTCCACCCAGCGCTCATCTAGCCAGCAACTGGTGATCCTCCCATCTGAAGGTTCCAGAGGCTCCCGCTGCTTCTACCACTAACCGCCCCCTTCCCTCCGACCGCCTGTTGTGGGTTGCATTGTGCCCACACCACGCCCTGAAAAAAAGACCTGTTGACGTCCTCAACCTCAAAATGTGACCTTGGTGGGAAAGGGAGTCACTGCAGCCGTAATTACTTACTGAGAAGTCACACTGAGAAGAGTGGGCCCTCAGTCCAATGTGACTGTGTCCTCATGAGAGGACAGCCATGCTGGGGGGGTGCGCATTTGACTCGGCCACTAGGACTCCCCTTGGGAAGCCTGCACCCCATACAGGGGAACCTGGGTTAAGTCCTTCCTCCCCTCCTGGTTCCAGTCTCCTGCTGAGGCGCTAGCTGAGGGCAGCAGGTGATGGCTCAAGTGCTTAGGGCCCTGCCCTGCCTGTGAGTCCTGGATTGAGTTCTTAGCTCCTGGCTTCCACCTGGCCCAGCCCTAGCTATTGTGGGCATTTGAGAAGTGAACCAGTGGATGAGAAGTCTCTCTCTCTCTCTCTTTCTCCCTCCCTCCCTCCCTCCTTCCCTCCCCTCTCCTTCTCTCTCTTTCTGCCTTTTGAATAAGTGGGTAGAAATTTAAACGAGAAAAAGGAGGTGGCCATGTGAAGGTACAGGCACACAGGGAGAACACCCCGTGAGAGCAAAAGGCAGAGACCAGAGAGAGTTGCAAGCCCTGTGCGAGTGTCAGAGGTAGCGCAGCCCTGCTGATGCCTCCATGCCAGGCTCCTGGGCTCTGGAACTGTGAGTCAATCAATTCAATTCCCATTGTTGGGGGCTGACGCTGTGGCATAGCAGGTAAAGCTGCCACCTGCAGTGCCGGCATCCCATATGGGCGCCGGTTTGAGTCCCGGCAGCTCCACTTCCGATCCAGCTGTCTTTCACTGCCTGGGAAAAGAGTAGAAGATGGCCCAGGTCCTTGGGTCTCTACACCTGGCTCCTGGCTTCAAATCATCTCAGCTGTGGCCATTGCCG
This sequence comes from Oryctolagus cuniculus, assembly GCF_051225735.1. Taxonomy (NCBI): domain Eukaryota; kingdom Metazoa; phylum Chordata; class Mammalia; order Lagomorpha; family Leporidae; genus Oryctolagus; species Oryctolagus cuniculus. The sequence goes on along the minus strand of NC_142874.1, from coordinate 41,083,711 downwards.
CCATCTGGGGAGTGAACCAGCAGATAGAAGACCTCTCTCTCTCTCTCTCTGCCTCTCTGTAACTCTGCTTTTCAAATAAATAAATAAATCTTTAAAAAAAAATTCCGATTGTTTTATTCCACCTGGTGTGTGAGATTTGGTTACAGCAGCCACAGGAAGCTAATAACAACAGTACCTCAGAAAGTTCATGGTCAAATAATTAAAGGATGCATTCATTTTGGTGTAAAAAAATAATCTTTGTAAAATCCATGCTTTTTTTATAATATGCATTTCCACAAACTTGTGGATTTCAAACATCTTGCACCAAAACAAGTGTCTCTTTTCATTTGACCATGGCATTTTGAAGGATCTGTGTTTATGCTCGCCTCCTGCTTCCGTGTAGGGTGCACCAGAGGTTGGCTGACTGGGAAGCCCTTGAAGTCCAAGATGCAGATGCCGTCCCAGGCCCGGGGCCACTTTTTGCATTTGCAGTCTCGTATTCTTCATCTTCAAGGGGGCTCCCCACCATCCATCGTACAAAAGTCCCAGCAAACCTAGACCTGCTGCCGATCAAGTCTGCCCCTGCCTGTGCTCCCCCGGCCACCAGCGCCGGGCAGAGCGGCCCTACCTGCGTGTCTGCCACATTCCTGCTCCCGTGGGCGGTGCCGCTAGAGCAGCAGGAAGAGACGCCAGCACGGGCGGTTTCATCCTTTGTCCCTGCAGAGGCTGCACTTCCTTGGGGGCTCCTCCAGCCAAGGCCCTCGAGGACAACCACGCAGAGTCTCCCTGCTTCAGAGCCTCAGGCAGCCAGGGGCTCAAATCCCCGACAGGCAGCCTGGTGTGAGCAGAGCCCAGGAGCTGCAGGTGCCTCGAGCCAGAGCCCTGGGAGAGGCCTGCTGCGTTCCGGGCGGGCCGCTCTTATTCCAGCCGCCCTGCCTGCCTGGTGGCTTCCTCCCCTCCACCCACACCGATCTCCATTCTGTGCATTTAGGACAGCAGAAGTGGCAGAAATGCCTGCTCAGCACCGCCATGAGCACGCACACACACACACACACAGAGCACATGCGTGTGCACGCGAGGACACGCCTGCTCCTCCTCCCCACCCCCACTCCCCCGCCTCGTCTCAGTGGGACTGCTTTCTCATCCTGCCTCCCCACTTCCAGGCCTGTTCTGATTCAAGCCACGCACATGCACACACACACACACCGTGCTACATGCTGGGGACCCCTTGGCAGATGGTACCTGGGCCCTGGCAAGGGTTCACTGAATGAAACTGGAGACAGACCTGAATACAGATAACCTCCCCACCTACACTTCATACAGGGGCCAGAACTGTGGCAGAGAAGGTTAAGCCCCTGCCTGCAGTGCCAGCATCCCATAGGTGCACCGGTTCAAGTCCCGGCTGCTCCACTTCCGATCAAGCTCTCTGCTAATGCACATGGGAAAGCAGCAGATGGCGTAACTACTTGGGTCCCTGCACCCATGTGGGAGTCCTGTTTGGAGTTTCTGGTTCCTGGCTTCCACCAATTCCAGCCCTGACCATTGGCAGTCATTTGGAGGGTGAACCTGTGGATGGAAGATCTCTCTATGTCTCTCCCTCTCTCTCTTTGTCACTCTTTCAAATAAATCAATTTTTTTAAAGATTTATATTTATTTATTTATTTGAAAGTCAGAGTTACACAGAGAGAGGAGAAGCAGAGAGAGAGAGAGAGAGCACTTGGGCCATCTTCTCTTGCTTTCCCAGGCCATTAGCAAAGAGCTGGATCAGAAATGGAGCAGTCAGGACTCAAAGTAGTGCCCATATGGGAAGCTGATGCTTCAGCCCAGGGCCTTAACCCACTGCCACAGCAACAGTCCCTAAATCAATATTTAAAAAAAAAAATTGCCTGGCCGGTGCCGCGGCTCACTAGGCTAATCCTCCGCCTTGCGGCGCCGGCACCCCGGGTTCTAGTCCTGGTCAGGGCGCCGGATTCTGTCCCGGTTGCCCCTCTTCCAGGCCAGCTCTCTGCTGTGGCCTGGGAGTGCAGTGGAGGATGGCCCAGGTGCTTGGGCCCTGCACCCCATGGGAGACCAGGAGAAGCACCTGGCTCCTGCCTTCAGATCAGCGCAGTGCGGCGGCCGTGGCGCGCCAGCTGTGGCGGCCATTGGAGGGTGAACCAACGGCAAAAGGAAGACCTTTCTCTCTGTCTCTCTCACTATCCACTCTGCCTGTCAAAAAAAAAAAAAAAAAAAAATGCCTGCCCCAACCCATCAGCAGCCAGCACCTTCCTGGAGGGCCCTGACAGAGCCCTCAGGGGCTGGGTTTGAGGGGCACTCTGCAAAGGGAGCCCCTGGGGGCTGGCAACATGGGCAGGCTGGGTGCGGCCGCAAGTCTTTGGCGGTGCTGGATTGCACCCGCCGGCTCCCAGGCTGGGAGCATGCACAGCACTTGGCCGGCTCCTTCCCTCTGGAAACACATTTCCGTCCACGGCTGGCCCAGCCTCTCGCCGCCATCTGGCTCAGCTCCTCTCGCTCTGTGTTGCAATGAAACCACCTGCCTCTGCTGAATGACCGCATTGTTTTTGCACCTGAGCCTCCCACACCTGGGCGGAGAGAACATCGGTCCCGGCTGCAGGGAGCGTTCCCCACCTGGGCCTGCTCGGAGCAGCTGGGGTGTGGGCCTGCTGTTGGGAAGGGCCTTCTCCTGGACCCCACAACCGCGGGGTGCCGTGGAGCAGGTGGGTGTGACTCTCACGGGATCAACAGCTCCCTGGGCAGTGCACAGGCGAGCCCAGGGCGGTGGTTTCCTTAAGGATGTCACCACCTCTGCAAAAGCTGCTCGCGCCGTGCTCCCCAAGACTTGAGAGGGAAAATGTGACGGTAGGAAAAAATGCCAGCGGTTCTGTTTGTTTTCCCTTTGGACACTTGAGCCGCTCACAATGCCAGCTGCGGCAAACAAAATTCACGTTGTACGGAGAGTGCACACTAAAACAGCGGGAGTGAGTGTCCCAAGCAGGGCTTGGTCAGCCCCAGGCCTGCAGGCTGGGAGCCAGGGGCCCACACCTAGCTGCCTGCACCCCGGGGCTGTGCCAGGGGCCGGCATAGCTGGCGGGTGACACCAGAGCACCTGGGCAAAGTGATGGCGGTGAGTTTCTAGATTGAGCTGAGGCAGGAGCTAGGCCCAGAGGTAAGGTGTAGTGAGCCTGGGTGTGTGTGTGGACCCCAGTCACTGGGTGTGGTTAATGGGCCACAGAGGCACCCTGGGGGTCCCCAGCCGCACAGGGTGGCCCGCCAGCCCGTCGCGGCTCTCGCTGTCTCAGCACTGCTGTGAACCACCTACAGTCTCCCCTCTGAGAGCAGTGACAGGGCAGCATGTCTTAAGCATCAAGCTGTTTTCTTGTCAGGGGATGGGATGCACTGGGCCAGCTTCGCCATCTGGCAGCAGGGCTGGGGGTCTGCAGGTCCCTGCCGGGATCCGCCCTGCACTCACCCTCAGACTGGTGTGGCCAGGCCTTGGCCCACCGCCTCCTCTTTCCCTTTCTCCTCCCCTCTCCACCTTCTCACCATGGTGAGATAAGCAAACTGTGGGCCAGAGTGCTTTCCTGGCCACCAGCTGGTCATTGCCAAATCTTGAACATGGGGGCAGTGGGCTCAGACCCCAAAGTCCCTTCCAAGAGCAGTCCTTGGGGGCAGAGGAAGACGAGGCTGCGCAGGGGGTCAGCGGCCGGGTGGGAGGCCCCTGCGCTCCCCGCCCTGGCACCGGCTCTCACAGGTTAGAGGTGGTTTCTCCCACCCCGTGCTGTCTCCTCGGAGCACCTGCGTCATGCAGACTGTGAAGCCTCGGCAATTAGAAGCATCATGCGTGCATCAGCATCGAGCCCCACCAAGTCTGCGTCGGTTGAGGATTTCATGTGTTTTCTGGGGTCACTGTGTTGTTCGGGGAGGCGCGTGGTGGCGCCAGCTGGAGCCTGCCAGGCTGTGCAGCCAGCCTGTCCCTCCTCCCAGCTGCTGGCAGGGTGAGAAGCCCCGCCAAGATGCCTCCCTTCCCCATCCACTCATCAGGGTTCATGCTGCTGTCTGTGTGTGTTAAAATACATATAGCCTGAGGAATTGTATGGGGGCTGGAGGAGGGCGGTGCTATGGCTCAGTAGTTAATCCTCCACCTGCGGGACTGGCATTCCATATGGGCCCTGGTTCGAGTCCTGGCTGCTCCTCTTCTGATCCAGCTCTCTGCTATGGCCTGGGAAAACAGTAGAAGATGGCCCCAAGTGCTTGGGCCCTTGCACCACATGGGAGACGTGGAAGAAGCTCCTGGCTCCAGGCTTCGGATCAGCTCAGCTCCGGCTGTTGCAGCCATCTATGGAGTGAACCAGCAGATGGAAGACCTCTTTCTCTGTCTCTCCCTCTCACTGTCTGTTTCTCAGATAAATAAATAAAATCTTTTTTAAAAAAGAAAATGAAATTGTATGGGGAGTGAGAACACACCTGTTCTATGACCCTCAAATTAAAACCTTCGCTTAAGCGTTCAAGGGCACTGGAGTAACACATTTGTAGTCATACAGATCGTTTTCACGAGTGTGTACGTTCGTGTAATACTTCCCATGGGTGGAGACCCAGCGAGAGAAATTGAGTGATGGCCCCTTCCCAGCCGTGCGTCCTGGGCCTCCCATCTGATAACCCACCCCCCACTCAACATGTTGGTGGGCTGTGGTGAACTTGCTATGTGCAGTGCGCTGCAGGTGACTTGGGATCCTAAATCATGGCCTTTCTCTTCAAAAAGCATTTGCTCTCTAGTGAAAATAGAAGAGGAGTCGTTAAAATGTTCGTGGAAAATGCATACTGCGAAAAAGCTGTGCATGCATTTCACAATTTTTTGCAGCAAAATCAATTTGTCTTTTAATTCCATTTTCCATGAACTTTTTGAAATACCCTCAAATTATTCGTTCTAAAACTACCTGTTCACTGGCGCTGTGGCATAGTGGGTAAAGCTGCCGCCTGCAGTGCCAGCATTCCATATGGGCACCGGTTCAAGTCCTGGCTGCTCCACTTCTGGTCCAGCTCTCTGCTGTGGCCTGGGAAAGCAGTAGAAGATGGCCCAAGTGCTTGGGACCCTGCATCCATGTGAAAGTCCTGGAAGAAGCTCCTGACTCCTAGCTTGAGATTGGCCCAGCTCCAGCTGTTGCAGCCATTTGGGGAATGAACCAGTGGATGGAAGACCTCTTTCTCTCTCTCTCTCTCTCTCTGCCTCTGCCTCTCTGTAACTCTGCCTTTCAAATAAATAAAAATAAATAAATCTTTTTTAAAAAATAGAACTACCTGTTCCCCCCCTCAAAAAACCAACACTGGTGTGCGTGGTCTCAGTGAGGTATTCCAAAGGGAAGTTAGACGGGGAGGAGCAGTGTGCCAGGGTTTCCAGGAGAAGGCTCCATGCATGGGTGCTCCAGGTCGTTTCAAGGAACAGCAGGTGCCGAGGCACCGAGGCAGGAGATGCACAGGTGTGTGTTGGGCATGGGGGCACCGAGGCAGGAGATGCACAGGTGTGCGTTGGGCATGGGGGCACCGAGGCAGGAGATGCACAGGTGTGTGTTGGGCATGGGAGCCTTGGAGGGGTTCAGCAAATAGCAGCATCTTTGGTTCCTGGAAATTCTGGTTAGAAGCCATAAGCAGGTCACTTGTTCTTGAAGCCTTGGTGTGTCATGGGCAGAAGACCAAGAGGTGATTGGACGTGTGAGCAACAGCTGTGACATGGCTAGGACCCAGTGAGGTCTGATGCGGGCTGAGGTCTCCCCCATTTTGGTCTCACATGAACGTGTTGGCTGCCATAGCATCAGGAGGTGGGAGTGACAGTGGCAAGGGGGTAGCTGAGGCTTTGGGGCAGCAGGTGTTCCAGGAGTATTTTGTCAGTGCAGCAGCCAGTACAGCTGGACTGTGCGTGCCAGCTCTGTGTCAGCCCCGGTCAAGACAGCACTGGCTCTGCTGAGCTTCTGTGACTGCTGTGGGGACCAAATGTCATACTGTACATGGAGCACTCGGGGAACTGCCACAGGCTATGCCAGCACAGATTGTTGCTATGGCGCTCATCCCAGTGCATGGTGCTATGGTGGCGCATGTTGGGGTGCAGAATAGTAAAGCAAGCCTCTGAAACAGTCAGAGACCCACAATGAGATTCTTGACCACTGTGATGGAGATAGCTTATTTTATTTATTTTTTGGGGGTTACTGCCATTAAAAATTTTTTGAGATAGCTTATTTTATTTTATTTATTTTTTTGACAGGCAGAGTGGACAGTGAGAGAGAGAGAGAGAGAGAGAGAGAGAGAGAAAGGTCTTCCTTTTTTTCTGTTGGTTCACCTCTCAATGGCCGCTGTGGCTGGTGCACTGCGCTGATCTGAAGGCAGGAGCCAGGTGCCTCTCCCAGTCTCCCATGCGGGTGTAGGGCCCAAAGACTTGGGCCATCCTCCACTGCACTCCCGGGCCACAGCAGAGAGCTGGCCTGGAAGAAGGGCAACTGGGACAGAATCCGGCACCCTGACTGGGACTAGAACCCGGTGTGCCAGTGCCGTAGGCGGAGGATTAGCCTATTGAACTGCGGCGCCAGCCCGAGATAGCTTATTTGATTAAAAGATATAGTTCTGTGAATAAAAAGCACTTGTACTTCTAGTGTTGCATAATGAGCTGAATGCTAAAAGCTCCTGACATGTCACAGTCACAGCACAATGATAAGGCCAAGAGCAAGGATCCATGATTTCCTACACTCAGTATCCTCTAGGACAGAGGTTCTCAAACCCAGGGCTCTTCACACTCTTCACACTGACCAAGGAGTCTTACGCTTCTGGATTTGACATATGTTCCCATGCTTCTTCCACTAAAAACAGCCAACAGTTCTAGACATTACATATAAAATGGCATAGGGAAACTCTGAAAGGCGGATAGAAGGTGATAGAATAGCGAGGACGCTCAAGACCCGAGTGGTGACACGGCTGACTTCCGGTTGCCTCTGTTTCTCCAGAGAACTGGAGTGGAAAGAGCCTGGAAACGTGCAAGCATCAACAGATACAGGCAAGAAACGCCCAACCAATGTTCCTCTCTCTAGGCAAAGATCTGGGACCGGTGGTCTAGAGAAGCAGAGCATTTGGACCAACTTTCATTCACGCTACTCCAGCTGACAGCTGTGACCCCAACCAAACTCACAGCAGCAGATGTAGTGGGGACTCTGCCCCTGTGAGGCTGTAAGGAGGCCCCTCCATATCCTCGACAGGTTGTGTCAGAGAAGACCACGTGGGGAGTCAGAATTGTCTTCCCTGCCAGCCTCTAATAGTCTTACACACACACACACACACACACACACACACACACAGTGTCAGTGGACGCCCTGGGGCCACCTGGACATCCATCTGTGCCTGGCAGTAATGAGGAGGGAGCCCCTCCCTCTCCATGATGAGGAGTGAACCAGCAGATGGAAGACCTCTCTCTCTCTCTCTCTCTCTCTCTGCCTCTCTGTTAGTAATGAGGTGGTCCTCTCCCTCATTTCCTGTCTAATGGTATCATACAAAATGTAAAGGAGATGACTTAAATAAGATCCAGGCTCTCATGATACAAAAATGTACAGGTTCAATCAAAAATTACTTGTTACAGCAAGAACCAGGAGTATCTCAAGCTGAATAAGAAAGAGCCATAGGTAAATGTCGATTCCAAGATGACAGAAAAGGTAGAATCATGCTGACAAGGATTTTAACATAGTCATGTTAACAATACCTCAACAAATAATTACAAACATGCTTAAAACAAATTTTAAAAAGTAGAAAGTCTTGTCACATAAACACAAGAAGTAAAGAACCAAATGGAAATATAAGAAACACAAAATACAATACCAGAAATAAAAAAAGTCAGTGGATGAGCTGAATAGCAAAACGTTAGGAAACAGAGGAAAGAATCTGTGAACTGGTAGAGAGAACAATAAGAATCAATCCGGAGCCAGCATTGTGTCATAACCGGTAAAGCCACCACCTGCAATGCTGGCATCCCAAATGGGTGTCGGTTCAAGTCCCAGCTGCTGCACTTCCAATCTAGCTCCCTGCTAATGCACCTGGGAAAAACAGCAGAGGATGGCCCAAGTGCTTGGGCCCCTGCACCCATGTGGGAGACCCAGATGAAGTTCCTGGCTCCTGGCTTTGGCTTCGCCCAGCACTGGCTGTTGCAGCCATTTGGAACAAACCAGCAGATGGAAGACCTCTCTCTCTCTCTGTCTCTCCCTTTCTCTCTATAGCTCTGACTTTAAAAATCAATAAATAAATCTAAGAAGAAAGAAAAAAAAAAACAATCACCTAATCTGGTGACAGAGAAAATATACTGGGGAAATAAAAGAACAGAGCCTCAGAATCTAGTCGTCTGTACCGGGAAATCTGAAGGTCATGGAATCGAAACTCTGAAGACGAGGGGAACACAGTGAGACTGAGAAAGAACCTGAAGAAATTATAGTTGAAAACGCCTCAACTGGCAAGGTACACAACCCTACAGATTCAAGAAGCCTAACAAGTCACGAACAGGATAACTCCAAATAAATCCATACAAGAAACATAATAATTAAACTTCTGACTACTAAAAGAGAAAATCACAAAAGCAGACAAAAGAAAATGACACATACTGTGGAAAATCCAATTTGAATAATAGTGGATTTCTCTTCAGGAGCCATGGAGGAGAGAAGGAGGCAGCATCGCCTTTTTCAAGTGCTAAAAGACCTGTCAACCAGGAATCTACACCTGCAAAGACATCCTTTGGAAATGAAGAGATCAGGACATTCTCAGATGCAGAAAGCTAAGATAATTTGTTACTAAAGACCTATTCTAAGATAATGGCTAAAGAAAGTTCTTTAAGCAAAAGTAAATGATAAAAGAAGGAACTTGGAACAGACAAAAGAAAAATAAAACAGTAAGCAAAAATATGGCAAAATAGGCTCTACTTTCCTAATCCCCTTGAGTTGTCAAAATAATTGTGGCTTTTTTTTTTTTTAGATTTATTTATTTGAAAGTCAGAGTTACACAGAAAGAGAAGGAGAGGCGGTGGGGAGGGGGGGTGCGGTTTTCCATCTGCTGGTTTACTCTCCAGTTGGCTGCAACGGTCGGAGGTCGGAGCCAGGAGCTTCTCCTGGGTCTCCCACGTGGTTACAGGAGCCCAAGAATTTAGGTCATCTTCTACTTCTTTCCCAGGCCATAGCAGAGAGCTGAATCGGAAGTGGAGCATCTGGGTCTCAAACCGGCGCTCATATGGGATGCTGGCACTGCAGGTGATGGCTTTACCCGCTATGCCACAGCACCGGCCCCTAAATAACTGTTTAATTATTAAAGAAAAAGTTAAGACATTGAGGCTGGTGTTGTGGAGTAGCAGGTAAAGCCACCACCTGTGACACTGGGATCCCATAGCTCCACTTTTGATCCCATTCCCTCCTAACGCACTTGGGAAAGCAATGGAAGATGGTCCAAGTTCTTGGGCCCCTGAACCTACATGGGAGATCCAGAAGAAGCTCCTGGCTCCTGGCTTCTGCCTGGCCGTTGCAGTCATTTTGGGAGTGAACCAGGGGATGGAAGATTTCTCCTTCTGTTTCTTTCTCTCCCCCCCGCCCCCCGAGCTCTGCCTTTCAAATAAATAATTTTTTTTTTAAATTAAGATACTGTGTGATACAATTTTAGATGTATGTAGACATTTATTTAATGATGGGGGAATGAAAAGACATAAACAGATGTAAGATTTTTATGTTTATCGAACTGGTAAACAGATGACACCAGTTATCTGTAGTAAGTTATGCATACCTAGAGCAGCCAGTAAAAAAGCTATATACAAATAGATACAATCAAAACACTAGAAATACATCAAAGTAATGATTTTTAAATGTTCAAGCAGCCTGCAGGAAGGCAGGAAAAAGGAAACAAAGGAAACACACAGAACAGGGGTGGGTGTCTCCCTAGTGGTTAGGGCAGCTGTGTCGGATATCACGGTGGCTGGCCCCACTCCCAACCCCAGCTCTGCGGCCGTGAACCCTGGGAGGCAGCACTGATGACTCGAGTGGCTGGGCTTTTGCCACCGTGGGAGACCTGGCCTGTGTCCCCAGCTCCTGGCTATGGCCCAGCCTGGGGCTGTTGTACATTTGAGGAGTAAAAGGTAGCTGAGCTCTCTCTCTCTCTCCCTCTCTTATTCTCACTCTTGCTTTCTCTCTCTCTTTGCCTCTCAAAACAAATTTTTAAAAAACAGAACAAACTTAATGCAAAAATTTAATGGCAGACTGAAGCCCTGACACATCAATAATTATATTAAATGTAAGTACCCTAACTATACCATAAATTATTTTTGCTTTTCCTTTATTTTATTTTTTAAACATTTATTTATTTACTTGAAAGTCAGAGTTACACAGAGAAAGAGAGGCAGATAGAAGGAGAGAGAGGTCTTCTATCCACTGGTTCACTCCCCAGTTGGCTGCAACAGCCGGAGCTGTGTCAATCTGAAGCCAGAAGCTAGGAGCTTCCTCTCGGTCTTCCATGTGGGTGCAGGGGCCCAGGGACTTGGGCCATCTTCTACTGCTTTCCCAGGCCATAGCAGAGAGCTGGGTAGGAAGTGGAGCAGCAGGGACTCGAACTGGTGGCCATATGGGATGCCGGCACTGGAGGAGGCAGTTTTACCCACTACGCCATAGCACCAGACCCTACCATAAATTATTATGCTTTTTTTTTTTTTAAATAAAATGACCCAAACTGGGATGACGCTGTGGTGTAGTAGGTTAATCTGCTGCCTGTGATGCCAGCATCCCGTATGGGTACCAGTTGGTGTCCCGACTGCTCTACTTCTGATCCAGCTCCCTGCTGATGGCCTGGGAGAGCAGCAGAGGATGGCCCAGGTGCTTGGACCCCTGCACCCACGTGGGAGTCCTGGAAGAAGCTCCTGGCTCCTGGCTTCGGATTGGTGCAGCTGCGGCCGTTGCAGCCATCTGGGGAGTGAACCAGCAGATGGAAGACCTCTCTCTCTCTCTCTCTCTCCCTCTCTCTCTCTCTCTCTTTGCCTCTCCTCTCTCTGTGTAACTGTGACTTTCAGGTAAAATAAATAAATCTTTAAATAAATAAATAAATATTTAAATAAATAAATGTTTACACCAAAATAATCTTTTTTTAAGAATTTCAATAACTTTTTAAAGATTTATTTATTTATATAACTTGAATATTCCCATAACTATTAAAGAAATTGAATTTACTATGAAATAACCCAGTAAAGGCCGTCTCCAAGTTCAGGTAATTTTGCTGGTAATTAAATTACTGATAGTTTGATTGCATTAAAGGCAATCTCCAAGTTCAGGTAATTCCACCATTTATTTTTTAAAAGTTAATACTAAATCTACACAATCTATTCCAGGAAATAGAAGAGAAGGAACATTCTCCAGGTCATTTTACAAAATTAGTAATACCCTGATACCAAAACTACACCAAGACAGTGTATTAAAAGGCAACTATAGACCAATAGCCTTCAAGATAGCCAATATCCAAAATATCCAAAAGAACTTGGTAGCAATAGAGGCATTATTCATCATGACCAAGAAGTGTTTATTTCAGGTATGTAAGACTGGTTCAAATTTGAAAAATCGATCAATGTAAATCCATCATATTAACAGACTAAAGAAGAAAAACCATATATCATAACAAGCCATGCACCAAAAGCATTTGACAAAATTAACATCCACTCGGGATATTAAAAACTGTTTAAAAATAAGAATAGGAGGGCTCTCCCTCGACTTCATGAGCAGCAGGCACACAAGCCTAATGATGAGAAGCTCGCTGCTTCCCCCTGAGCTCAGACACAAGGCAGGAACGTGCAGCGTGCACTCCCACCACTCACTCCAGGTCTAGCCAGTGTCAACAGGCAAGGGAAGGAAATTCACAGAGTGCAGTGAGGGGAGAAATCGAAGTTTCCCTATCTGCAGATAGCACGGCTGCACAGAAATCCCCATGGAAGGAGTGGGTATTTGGCCTAGAGGTTAAGGTAACAATTAGGACAGGTGCACTTCATATGGGAGTGCCTGGGTTCCATTCCCAGTGCCAGCTCCAGATTTCAGCTTCTGCTGTTGTGGGCCCTTGGGGGCAGCAGTGAGGGCTCAACTTGTTGGGCTTCTGCCACCCATGGAAGAGAACAGGATTGAGCTCCTGGCTCCTGGCCTTAGCCTCTTAATCCAGTCCCAGCCATTATGGATGTTTGGTGCATGAACCAGTGGACAGGAGCTCCTTTTTTATTTTATTTTATTTTATTTTATTTTATTTTATTTTTTAAAAGATTTATTTATTTGAAAGATAGAGTTACAGAGAGAGGGAGAGAGAGAGAGGGAAAGGTCTTCCATCCACTGGTTCATTCTCTCAAATGGCAGCTATGGGGAGCAACTCGGACTAGACTAAGTTACTGGAATTAAGACTTATTCTATGCATCTGCTCTCCCACAATATGGCGCTGAGAAGGGAGAAACAGCTTCTACACAGCTGCCTCCAGTTCAACCAATAAACTGTAGGACCTACTCCTGATTGGAGGAGAGCAGCGTACTCGGCGTGTGGGTAGCAGAGTTGGGATTGGTGGAAGAGGACTATAAAGGAGGAGAGAGACAGCATGCACCAGGAACATCTAAGGGGAACATCTATCTGAAGGAACACCTGTGCAGCCCCCGAGAAGAGCCGGCCGGCGGTGTGCCGCTCCCCCGCGGAAGTGGGGAAAAGCGGCAGGGGGAACCGCCCTTCCACGGAGGTGGAAGGGTCGGTAGGCAACCCAGGAAGAACCAGCAGCAAACCCGGGAAGGGCCGAGCAGACGAAAGAACAGCGCAGGGTCCTGTGTCGTTCCTCTGCGAAGACGGGGAGCGACATAATGGTGCCATGACTCGGATATGAAGACTGGGCAGGGTTTAGTGTCGTTCCTCCACGAAGACGGGGAGCGACAGGCAGCAATGACCAGGGCTGGGCCAGGCCATAGCCAGGAGCTTCCTCTGGGTCTCCCACGTGGGCGCAGCAGCCCAAGGATTTGGTCCATCCTCTGCTGCTTTCCCATGCACATTAGCAGGGAGCTGGATGGGAAGTGGAACAGCTGGGACTTGAACTGGCACCCATATGGGATGTCAGCACTGCAGGCCAGGGCTTTAATCTGCTGTGCCACAGTGCCAGCCCCTGGAGATCTCTTTCTCTGTCTCTCTTTCTCTCTGCCTCTCAAATTAAAAAATAAATAAATGAATAAATAAATAAATTTCCAAGGAATCTACCAAAAACTTATAGACCCAATCCTGCAAAACTACCAAATACAAGATCAACACATAAAAACCAGTAGTTTCTGTATACTGTTATAAGTACATGAACACCAAAATTTAAAATTACAATTCCATTTACAATAGTTCAAAATTAAAATGCTTACATTTATTTGAGAGGAATACAGAAAGAGAGAAAGACATAAAGAGACAGACAGAGCTCCAACTGGTTGGTTCACTCTCCAAACGCCTGCAACAAACAAAGTTGGGTCAGAAGCCAGACACACAATCCAGGTCTCCCAGGAACCCAATTACTTGAGCTGTCACTGCTCCCTCTGAAGGTGTACATCATCAGGCAACTGGAGTCCAGGGCCAGGATTGGCATTGAACCAGGTACTCGGGTATCGTATGTGGGCATCTTAACCAGTAAGTCAAGCACCCACTCCAAATTCTTAAGTTTAAATCTATTAGAAAGTGTGTAAGACTTATATGCTAAAAACTGTACAGTGCTGACAAAAGAAATAAAAAAGATCTAAAGAAGTAGAAAGACATCCTGTAGTCATGGGTTGGAAGACTCAATACGGTAAAGGTATAAACTCTCCCAAAATTTACACACAGATTTAGCACAATTCCTATCAAAATCCCAGCAAGATTTTTTGTGATTATAGTCAATATTATTTTAAAATTTATTTGGAAAGACAGAATAGGCAAAAGCAATTCTGTAAAAGAATAAGATGATAGGAATTCATCGTTCTGAGTTCAAGACTTACTATGTAGCCAGAGAAAGGGAGACTGCATGTTACTGATCAGGAATAAACACGTAAGATCCATGGTAACTATCAGAGAACCCAGAAATAGACCAAACAAGTACTGCACCTGATTGTTGCCCAGGTGTAATAAGAGAAACTCAGTGGAGGAATGATAGCCTTGTCAACAAATGCTGCTAGAGCAGTTGTACTCCAACAGGTGAATGAGAGAGAGAGAGAGAGAGAGAGAGAGAGAGAGAGAGGAAGAGGGAGGGAGGAAGAGAAAGGAAGGAAGGAAGAAAAGAGCCTTGACCTAAGTCTCACATGTTACTTAAAAAGTAACTCAAAAATGGATCGTGGATATAAACATAGAACCATAAAACTGTTGGAGAAAATCATAAGGGAAGGGGCTGGCGCCGTGGCTCACTTGGTTAATCCTCCGCCTGTGGTGCCAGCATCCCATGTGGGTGCCGGTTTCTAGTCCCGGTTGCTCCTCTTACAGTCCAGCTCTCTGCTGTGGCCCGGGAGTGCAGTGGAGGATGGCCCAAGTCCTTGGGCCCTGCACCCGCATGGGAGACCAGGAGAAAGCACCTGGCTCCTGGATTTGGATCGACTTAGCGCGCTGGCCATAGTGGCCATTTGGGGGGTGAACCAACGGAAGGAAGACTTTTTTTCTCTGTCTCTCTCTCTCACTAACTCTATCTGTCTAAAAAAAAAAAAAAACATAAGGGAAAATCTTAAGGATTTAGAGTGGAAAATTCTTTGTCTTGAAACCAAAGGCATAATCCATAAAACGAAAATTTGATAAATTGGATTTCATCCAAACCAAAAACTTCTGCTTTGAAAAAGGCAATATTAAGAGAATAAAAAAGCTACAGAATGGGTGAAAATGTTTGCCAACCACTCATCCCACAAAGGACTTTATCTAGAATTATATAAAGAACCTTGAAATTTAACAGAAGAGGGAACAGCCCAGTTAGAACACTGACAAAAGACATGGAGAAATGCTTCACCAAAGAGGAGCTACAGGTGCAAATAAGTTCGTTAAAGACACGCGATAGCATTAGCCACAGGCAAATACAAGCTAAAACCCCAATGAGCCATCGCCACAAACACATTGAAGGGCTGAATAAAAGTCCCCAGCGAGAGCTGAGGGGAAACTGGATCCCTCAGACAATGCTGATGAGACTGCAAAGGAAAACCAGGCCACTGGGATAGCAGTTCGGCTGTTTCTCTCAAAAACTAAGCATGAAGGGCAGGCGTTTGTTCTGGTGGCCAAGGTGTTGATTGGGATTCCAGCATCTCGTTATGTAGTGCCTGGGTTCAAGTCCCGCTTCTCCCCATTCCAGCTTCATGCTAATGTGCACCCTGGGAAGCAGCAGGTGATGATCAAGTAGTTGGGCCTCTGCTGCCCACGTGGGAAACCTAGCTCGGGTTCCCAGGTCCTGGTGTTAGCCTGCTCCAGCCCCAGCCATTGTGGACTTGGGGCAGTGGATGGGAGCACGCTTTCTCTCTCTCTCTCTCTCTCTCTCTCTCTCTCTCTCTGCGTGTGTGTGTGTGTGTGTCTGCCTCTCAAGTAAATAAAAATAAATAAAATTAACAGAAATAAACATGCAACCATGCTATCACGCAGCCATTGCAATTTTGAGAGCTTAACCCAGAGAAATGAAGACTTTTGTTGATACAAAAGCCCATAGAAGAATGTGCACAGTGGCTTTATTTGTAACAGCACAAAAACAGGAAATAACCCAGATGTCCTTCAATGAGTGAATCATCGACAACTCTAGTATATCCATTCTGTGGAATACTACACAGCTGTAAAAAGAGTGAGGCATTGATACAAAACCCTGGAGGTCGAACATTCAGGAAGTGATAAAATGACCTGACTGCGCAGACTCGTGTTTGCCGGGTTAAAGAAGAAGTAGGGAATGACAAGTGCGTGGCTGTGGCTCCAAGAGCAGCAGAAGGGACCCTGTGACCTGAGGGTCCCGGAGTCAACATCCTGTGCTATGGCTTAACAAGATGTGACCACCGTTTCTCAGGAATGGAGGAAAACTCACAGGCAAGCTCTGGACTGTTTCTAGCGAATCTGCAACGGTCTCGTGGCACAAAGTTTAACTTAAAAAGTTACTGGATTGTGTCCGTTATACCTATTGATAGTTAAATCATTTTAAAAAACACAGACATTTGAAAACATTTACGCTGGGATCAGACATTTAGCCTAGCAGTTAAGATACCCATGTCTGATACGGGGGTACCGGGTTCAATTCCCTGCTCTGGCTTCTGACTCCAGCTTCCTGTCAGTGCAAACCCTGGGAGGCCGTGAGGATGGCTCCAGTAACTGGGCTCCTGCCACCCACGAGGGAGATCTGGATTGCATTCCTGGCTCCCACCTTTGGCCCTGGGTCAACCAGCACTGGGGGCCTTTGGAAACTGAACCAACAGATGAGAACACTCCATATCCTGTCTGCCTCTCAGTTAAATAAATACGCACACATATTTGAAATTTACTTAATTCACTGGAAAGCGCTGAACACATCCGCACATTTTCTTTAAAATCAACTAAGTTTCTCAAAACAAAGGGAAATTAGTGAGAAGAGGGCATTGTTTCTCCTTTGTCGGCTCTCCGTAACATGTGACTCCATCGCAGGCAGCCAGCTTCTCCCATCTGCTCGTGCATTCCGTCTCTTGCAATATGTTGTTTTGGTTGAGGACAATCTAGGCCCCGCCTTGGGAGAAGAGCAGAATATTGTCATAGCCTTTTTCAGATGTTTGTAGACATTCTGTATTGATACTGAACAAATGCTTGACAAGTGACAGTATTTTAAAGATGCAGTGGATAATCTGAAACTCTATCAATGTGTTTGTCATATTCCATTAACACTGAAATTTGCTCACCTCTTGTACACTTTGCAGGGCATTTGCCTGTGCTTGACTTGTGGAGCCCATGAAGAGTCTGTGGTTCGTGGGCTCCTGGACCACATTTCGACAACCACTGCCTTTAACATTGGTGGTTTGAGACTTGATAGAGGTGTCCAATCAATGCACCAGTTGGATGATGGAATGCAAAACCCTTGGTTCCAAAGACTATCTAGAACGTGGACAAATAAAACAATTAGAGGGAGGGAGACAGCCTCCCTGGTAGAAGTAAGACAGCAAACATATTCAATAGGATGCATGGCCGTGGCCTCTTTTGTGCCCCCAAGGGTGGCCCCCTGTCTGTGTGCCTTGATGATAGAGCGGTTCCTCAAAGAGGAAGAGACTGGGAGTGGATGTTTGTCCTGGAAGGTTACGACACTGATTAGGATGCCCACAGACCATATCGGACTTCCCAAGTTCAAGTCCAAGCTCTGCCCCTGATTCCAGCTCCCTGCTACTGTCAACCCTGGGAGGCAGCAGGTGATAGCTAAAGTAGGGTATCTACTGATGACATGACTGAGTTTCTAGCCCCTGGTTTCATTGTGGGCCTATGAGATATAAACCAGCCAATGGGCGCACTCTGCTTCTCTCTCTCTCCCTTAAATAAATTTATTAATTTATTATTTTTAAAAAAAACAGACGATTCTGTTAGTACACAGGCCCAAGAGGCAACATTTCAAGCACTGTTTATACAAGCTTTATTCTCTTCTTACAGACGAGGAAGTTGGAAAGATGGAAAAGGCTTCTATAGGGAGGCAGAATGGGGAGCAGGTGCCAGACCTCCAACCCTCTTCCCCATCCATGTCCCCAGCAGAGTGATGAATGGCCCCTTTCAGCTGCTGTTAACCAGCTTATACTTAGCTTGTCTCCTAATGGAAGCGTAATGGTTCTCCCTGAGTCCAAACCAATGAAATGAAGAATTCTCTCCCTCTTACAGTGAATAGTAACCCAGGAGAGCTCACTGCCACAAGTTATTATGACAGCGGATAACGAAGCCAGGGTAAGAACGAGATCAGACACTGTCCGAATAGGGAAAGCCGTGCCAACCCCTTTGCTTGGAAGCGGTAAACGGTCACTAACTCAAATCGGGATGACATCCCAGTAAGAGGTGATTAGGTGTGGGAGCGTTTGTTGTTTTATTCCTTTTGATTCTCTTTTGGGAAAGGTTTGTATCTTATTATGAAACCCCCTGGGAAAATCTGAGCAGGGATTTGCCCAAATCTTTCACACAGGACCTGATAGATATTCACTGGTAACTAGACAATGGGCGCAGTTTTGTGCTCTCGGGTTTTTGCTTGAGGGAGCCCGGGGGCAGTGTGCGACGTGGTCTGTTCACCTGTGGGTGTCTCCCTGGGAAAGCTCCTTGTAGGCAGGGGCTGGGTCTGCAGATTCCCTACTTGCCAGCATGAAAAGTCCTGCAGAATTGATGCTCAGTTATTTATTGAACGAGTGAATTTCATGTAGCCAGCTGGACGCTGGGGCAATGCTAATCAATTGGGTAAGAGCCTTTTGTTCCAGGCTGTTCTACCATTCGTTCTACGGAAAATGTCCTGGGATGCTACAGGGGGTAAATTTCAGTTGTACATTCTATGGCTTTTTCTGACTTTTCTGAACTATGCTTGAGTAGTTTAATTTGTGAAGCGAAAGGATTTGGGGTGGGGGGTGCAAGTCATGTTTTAAAACACCTTGCTTTGTTCCCTGAGGGCCTAATTTCTGGCACGAGGAGCAGGCTGGCGTGCCACTGAATCAGAAATAACGTGCAAGGACAGTTTTCAAAACCAGAAATTGTCTTCTTGGTTTTAGGCCGGGTCGGAAGCCAAAGGCTGTAGGCCCTTAAGGTATCTTGAAAATTGCTGCATGGACTCCGATTCTATCAATAGAAAAAGATGGACTTGAGATGGACGTCCTCTACCTTTTCTTTTCATTCTCGTGGGTTTTGTGTTCGGATGCATGCTTTAGAAGAACTCTTAGTTAAATCCAATTATAACACATACAACAACAATAAGAACTCCATGTAATAAAACATTTCCGAGCCCCAGCTGGTGACCCACTTAACAACAGCAATTACACAGTCCTCTGGTTTGTTCTGATGGGATTTGATTTGCATTTAGGAATCCTTGAGGAATATTTTCATAGATGATTTTATTTTGGTTTGTGGCTATTGCCAGGACATATAGGAACAAATCTTAGCAAGCAGGCTTTCAGTGGAATTTTGGCTTCATTCATCTATTTTGCCACCCTTCTATGGTTACAACCCCTATAAAGTAGACACCGCGCCAGCTTTCCTCTCTTAGAGAAAATGATTCAAGAAGCACTGTGTTGTGACTTGGCTGGGCCCAGGTTCTTTCCCCCTTTGCAAGAAGGAATTCAAAGAGGAGACATAGCTACAGGTCAGCAGAGAAGCAAGATTTATTTGCATAAACAGCGAAGTTAAACACAGAAACAAGTGTGGGCAAGCTCAGGAGACAGCATCTTCAGCAAGGTGCAGGGCTGTGCTGTCCCTTTATATGGTCTGCAGACACAGGAGGTCGTGCATGGGTGTGACTGCACTGAGTAGTCAAAGGGGTGGGGCTTCGGGCAAGGCTGGAGTGCCAACTATTTTCTCACCCTTTTTTGGGAAACCTTGCAAATGTCAGGGCATCAGGTGCTTGTTGGGAGTGGAGTAGTTTTATTTTGTTATGGTAAATTTTATTTTGAGGACATTACAATGAACTAAAGTTCATTGCCAGGAGGTCATGGGCAGCCATATTGGATATGTTTAACTGGCACTGGTTCTAAGTGGTGAACTCGCGAGGAGTTGGGTTTTCTGGTGCATGAGAGGGGGGAGGTTTGACGGTGCGAGGGGTGTGGGTGGTGCATGCAGGGCTGAGTGGAATGATGGCAGGGGAGGGGCGAGGGAGGCAGGGCAGTGCTGGCATCCTCAGCTGCTCCCTGCCTACATCACTCACACCTTCCTTCTCATGCCAGGCTCTTCCGCGTATTGTTCCATATCACACCACCAACCCACACTCCCATACTCGAAGTACTTTGTTCATCCTTGCCAAGAGTGTATAGTTTTTTGAAGGAGACAAGCACATAAGCAGATAAACCCAGACCAACATGGTAGACATAGAGGAGGACTGGTCTAAGAGAATTATGGAGGCAGGAGAAAGACACGTGAGTCAACTTCCCCGTAATAACAGAGCTGAGGGGAAGGTAAGGAAATTTAAAGCAAGTCATCGCTTCTTCCTAGCTAGGGAGGAGCAAGGAACCACAGATGGGACCAGATACTACACCAGCTTCCAACGCAGGGGCACACGGATTGGAGCCACTGCTGGAGCCATGAGCACATGGACTGTTGCTGTACCAGAACAACAGGTGCCCAGGCTGTAGCAACCATCAGAAGCGTGGCACAAGGACTGTAGCAACCACCAGAGCAATGCTTGCAGCTCAGACCAAAGTCTGATTCTAATTGTGCAACAAAGTGTCTTCCCCCCTCATCCTCTCCTCCCTCACGGTCATTCTTCCTCCTTCAGTCCTCCCTTGTTTCCTGTGCTGTTTCATCATCTTGTCCCTTTACATTTTTTGTGTTATTACAGAATAGGTTACATATTAAAAGAGGACATACAATGCAGGTGCATCTATTCTCAATGCAAAGCATCTATTAGTGGAGGAACCAGAACACGTGCACTGTACTCCACAACCTCAACTGTTTCTCTCCTGCCCACTCCCTCAGAGGTGATAACCTGTGTGTTGGATTTTGTAGGTCCCCCCTCCCCCCATGGCGTTTTTGAACCACATGTGATAACACTAAACAATGCCTCGCCACTTTTGAGGTCTTTATAGAAATGATGTATTTTGTGTGTGTGTCAGCCTTTTGCTACTGATACTGCTTTTCAGCAAGACTCATTTTGCTGGGCTTGGCATTGTGGCTACTGGGGTTAAGATACCGCCGATGACACCAGCATCTCATATGAGTGCTGGTTTGAGTTCTGGCTGCTCCTCTTCAGATCCGGCTGCCTGCTAATGCTCCTGGGAAAGCAGCAGATGACCAAGTACATGGATCCCTGCCTGCCACATGGGAGACCTGGATGAAGTTCCTGGCCCCTGGCTTCAGCCTAGTACAGCCCCAGCCATTGTGGCCATGTGGGGAGTGAGGCACCAGATGGAAGACCTCTCTCTCTCAGCCCCACCCCCACCCCATCACTCTGTTTTCTAAATAAAATAAATCTTAAAAAAAAAAGGGGGGGGGGCTGGCATTGTGGGATAGCGGGTAAAGCTGCTGCCTGCAATGCCTGCATTCTATTTTGGTGCCTGTTGGAGTCCTGGCTGCTCCACTTCTGATCCAGCTCCCTGCTGAGTGGCCTGGGAAAAGCAGTGGAAGATGGCCTATATGCTTGGGCCATTGCCACCCACATGGGAGACCCGGGAGAAACTCCTGGCTCCTGGCTTAAGCCTGGCCCAGCCCTGGCTGTTGTGACCATCTAGGGAGTGAACCAACAGATGGAAGATCTCTCTCTCTCTCTCTCCTCCCTCTCTGTGCAACTCTTTCAAATAAATAAATGAATATTTTTTAAAAATTCTGCTGATATATGCAACTGTAGTTCACTTTTACTGCTTTTTAAGTTTTTGTTTATTTATTTTCATTTTATTTGAAAGTCAGGGAGACACAGGGAGAAAGACAGGACGATCTTCCATCTGCCCCTTCACTCCCCAAATGCTGGCAACAGTCAGGGCCAAGTCAGGCCAACCAGGAGCCCAGAACTCCATCCAGGTCTCCCATGTGGGTGGCAGGGACCCCAGGGCTTGAGCCTCCTAAGGTGCACATTAACAGGAATCTTGATGGGAAGCGGAGCCAGAACTTGACCCAGACATGTGATGCGGGTGTCCCAGCTGGTGACTTAGCCCCTGCCCCAAATGCCTGCCCCTTTCACTACCTCTTGGTCCTGCGTATCCAGGAATTCATCAGTGTCCTGGCACAGACATTTGAGGTGTTTCTGGGCTTGGGCTGTGATGATGAGCAGTATCTTTGTGAACTTCGCGTCTGTGTGTTTGGTGCCTGGGGATACACCTACAATTACAATCCCTGATGGAGCTGAATGGGCGGTCATATTATTTTCCAAAGTAATTCTGGTGGTCTATTGTCTCACCCAAAGTCATCATCTTTTTTTTTTTTAATTCCAAATGTTTTCTTTAAAGAAATCTGTATTCATTAAATACGTATTCCAATGCAAAGCTTTACCCTTCATCTCACATTCAGCGACCCCAAGGTGCATCCTGGCTCCTGGTGCCTTTTCACTGTGTTTTCCCCTTTGGAATTTGTCTTCCAATTTTCCGTTCGTGGCGTCCTTCTAAATGCCAGGGTGCATTTCTGCATCCTTCTTTATTCTGCTCTCCTGCTGGGAATAGCGAGTGGTGGCCCCTGGGAAAGCCCCATTCTCTGCCCCCACCCAATTCCAGGTCTGGAGATCCCCCAGTGGGCTCGGGGGCTGTGGCAAAATCCCCAGCCCCGGGCCAGGGGCAGAGGGCAGGATCCAGCGGCCCCTGGAAGCCCCCGCCAGGACTGGCTGTGGGTCGGGGCAGTCTGTCCCGGCTTGTTTTTCAGACGTGTCGCCTGTGTCAGTAGCCTCTGGGGACCAGCGCACACTGGGCCTGCTGACCTCCCAGCTTCCTGAGTGGAAAAGCCAATGGCCTGGGCCCCACGGGCTGTTTCCCCGAGGTTGTGTGTGAGTGGTGGTGTGAAAAGAGACACAGCCGGGTGTCCCGAGGTGAGGCCAGGCAGGGCTGGGGACCAGCGGCCGTGGCTTTTTTTGCTTTTTTTTCCCCCCAAAGAAATTTTTTATTAAATGAGTACAAATTTCAAAAGTAGAACTTTAGGAATATAGTGATTCTTCCCACCATAGCCACCCTCCCACCCCCACTCCCACCCCATCTCCTCCTTCCTCTCCCATTCCCAGTCCCATTCTCCATTCAAGAAAAAAATAAATAGATAAAACTGTTTCTCAACAGTCAAGACAAGGGCTGTTCAAGTCATTGCTTCTTAAAGTCTCAATTTCACGTCTACAGATTTCATTTTAGGTGCTCTATTAGTTATCACAGATCAGGGAGAGTGTATGGTATTTGTCCCTTTGGGACTGGCTTATTTCACTAAGTATGATGTTTTCCAGATTCATCCATTGTGTTGCAAATGACCGGATTTAATTTTTTTTAACCACTGTGTAGTGTTCCATAGAGTACATATTCCTATAATTTCTTTATCCAGTCTTCAGTTGATGGGCTGATTCCACATCTTAGCTATTGTGAATTGAGCTGCAATAAATATGGAGGTGCAGACAATTCTTTTATTTGCTGATTTCATTTCCCTTGGGTAAATTCCCAGGAGTGGGATGGCTGGGTCATATGGTAGTTCTATATTCAGATTTCTGAGGTTTCTCCATAGTGTCTCCCACGGTGGCTGTACCAGTTTACATTCCCACCAGCAGTGGATAGGGTACCATTTTCCCCACATCCTCACCAGCATCTGTTGTTGGTTGATTTCTGTATGAAAGCCATTCTGACTGGGGTGAGGTGAAACCTCCTGGTTTTGATTTGCATTTCCCTGACAGCTAGTGATCTTGAGCATGTTTTCATGAGTCTGTTGGCCATTTGGGTTTCCTCTTCTGAAAAATGTCTAAGTCCTTGGCCCATTTCTTCACTGGGCTGTTTTTTGTTGTTGTTGTGCAGCTGGGACCTTAACAGAGCCGGTCAGCCAGAGCAGCCAAGGTCCCTGCTGGCACAGAGCGGGAAGCTGAGCCCTACCAAGGAAGCCCCCAGAGAATGTGGCAGAGAGAAGCCCAGGACCATGGCTCCAGGGAGGGCCAGGTCCCCTTTGTGGCCACAGACACTGTGCTGTCTTCCTGCACCTGACCTTGGGCGGCAGACGGTGGCCTTGGCAGGTGTCTGCGTCCAGGGTGGGGAGGGGGCCTTCTCTGTGAGCGCCCTGGGCAGCTTTAGCTCTCAGCTCCACTGCCAGGGCTTCTTCACTTTGCCCCCACACTGGAATCACCCAGAGAGCTTTTAAGGAAGACTGACCCCTGGGCCCACCCCTGAGGTCCTGATGCAAATCCTGCACTGGGGTGGGGCAGGGCGGGGCGGGGAGGGGGATGTTCCAGAGCCGGCCCCTGAGTCTAAGGAGGCCCAAGCCCAGAGCTGAGCTGGCCAGGGATCTCAGGGCACTGCCGACCCCTTTCCTCCTTTGCTTGGAGAGCTGCCATTCGCTGAAGCCTGTCACCTGCCAGACAAGGCGCGCCAAGCTGCGAACTGACCCCTGCTCCCAGTGAGGAGCCTGGGGAAGAGGAGGGGACAGAGGCTGGGACAGGACTCAGCCCAGCTTACACAGCAAAGCTCAGGCTCAGATTCAGGCTCCTGACTTCCCCGCCCTCGCTCTGCCTGCTGGGAGGAAAGGCAGGGAGGGTGTGGAGAGTGAGGGAGCCTTGGGGGAAGCAGGTTAGCGTGGCTGCAAAACGAGGAAGGGAGAGGCAGGAGAACGCGGGGACGGAGGGAGGAGGAGGGGCTTCCACTTTGCATCTGGGGCGAGGATGGCTTTGACAGCAAAGACTTTCTTTGTGGGTGCAGAGGAGCTGCCTTCCTCTGCAGTCTGGGGCTCTGTTGCTGGGCTGAGAGGCAGGCAGGCCTGCGTGGGGCCCGGCTCAGCCTGGTGTCAGCCTGGAGACAGAGGAGAGCAGCTCTCTTACTGCTGCACCCGCAACGTCCTCCTGACCCCTCGGTGTGCAGACAGATGTCAGCCGGGACTCTACCGAGCACCAGAGACCCTGGTGCAGTTCTGCAGGGCACAGCCAGATGGGCCAGGGAGGAGGCGGCGAGGAGACAGCCTAGGACCTGGTGGTGTGTGGGCTTGAATTTTGAAAGGCACTGGGGTTCAAAATACTGCTGGAGCCCCACGCTTTGGTCTCTGAGTAGCCATGGGGACCTCCTGCCCTACTGTGGCCTTCCTGTGGCTCGGGCCTGCCACCCTGTTAGCTTGAGCCACCAATTCCCACTTCCTGTCTCTCAAGGCTGAGGTGGGTTTGGTTCACTCCTTCTCGAAGTTGGATCTGCAACGTCACAAGAATGCACTTGCTTGGAGCGGCCCCTCCCTAGCGAGGAGCGGGTTTCTTGTCCTGTTCTTCTCTCCCTGGCTCCGACACGGTTGTCCCAGGGACCCGGGTCAGACACAGGTCTCTGGGTGTTGCAGAAGCAGGAAATCCCAAGGAGGTGACTTGCTGTTTCTTGTTGAGACTCCTGAGTGCCTGCAACTCCTTTTTTGGAGAACTTATCAAGGGTTCTAACTACAACCCAGAGGATCAAAGACTTGCAGTTAATACACCCAAAACACTAGTTAGTGCTGTTGTAATAATTCCCTCAAGTCCCTCTGTCATCGAGGTCATTGAAAAAGGATTTTGAAAGATTGTGTCTCAGCTAATGAAATTGGAAAGACTGTGCACACGTGCGTCTGCGTGTCGTGTGCACAGAAGAGGGACGAAGGCGGCGTTGACATTGACGGAATGCATAGCCGTTGTCTGGGGCTCTGATGGGGGCTTTCGTGAACTAAGCATTTTGTGAACCCACAGGGGAAATGTACCGACTGTAGGATGGTGAATTCCTGAGAGCGCCCCCTCCTGGTCATGTTGGGTGAAGGGCTGGCGCTCTCTGCTCTCTGACCAGGCTTCTGATCCCCCAATCCCTCCACAGGGAGAACCAGTGTTGTGGCATAGCGGGTAAAGCCGCCACCTGCGATGCTGGCATCCCATTTGGGCACTGGTTCCAGTCCTGGCTACTCCACTTCCAATTCCGCTCCCTGCTATTGTGCCTGGAAAAGCTGCAGAAGATGGCTCAAGTGCTTGGGCCTCTGCACCCACATGGGAGACCAGGAAGAAGCTCCTGGCTCCTGGCTTCAGTCTGGCCCAGCCTCAGCCACTGCAGCCATCTGGGGAGAGAACCAGCAGATGGGAAGATCTCTTTCTCTCTCCCCATCGTACCCTCTGCAACTCTGCCTTTCAAATACATAAATAAATCTGTTTTTCCTTAAAGCTGGATGTTAAAAATGGTACCTGGACGTAGGACTCTGCCTAAATACTGGAAGAAATGTCTTATCCTTTGGCTGGTTTTTCCCTGGAGAGGCCTGAGATGGTTGAGAAATGCAAAATGTTGCAGGAGATAAATCAGATTTTACTACTGTCAGGCCTGACCAGCTCGCCTCTGACCAGGTCCAGTTAAGAATGTGGCCTTGGGGGCCGGTGCTGTGACGCAGCGGGTTAACGCCCTGGCCTGAAGCACTGGCATCCCATATGGGCGCTGGTTCGAGACCCAGCTGCTCCACTTCCCATCCAGCTCTCTGCTGTGGCCTGGGAAAGCAGTAGAAGATGGCCCAACTCCTTGGGCCCCTCTACCCGCATGGGAGAGACTCCTGGCTTCAGATCAGTGCAGCTCTGGCCATTATGGCCAATTGGGGAGTGAACCATCGGATGGAAGACCTCTCTCTCTCTCTCTCTCTCTCTCTCTGTAACTCTGACTTTCAAATAAATAAGTAAATTGTTAAAAAAAAAAAAAAAGAATGTGGCCTTGGTCCTTGTGTGGAATTAGACAGGAGAGGTATTTTGGTTTGGTTTGGTTTGGTTTGGCTTGATTTGGTTTGGTTTGGGTTTGATTTGATTTAGCTTGGTTTGGGTTTGGGTTTGGTTTGGTTTGGGTTGGGTTGGGTTTTTTTTGCTCATTTGAGGGCTATGGAAAGGGGAAGAGATAACTAGAGGGCCTGGGAGATAGAAGTGTCCCTGCAAGGGGACACTAAGAAGTGAGGCGGGGCGTAGGGCCCGGGGGCCTGGGGACACCGTATGGAAGACGCCCAGGGCTCCGGTGTGGCATCCTGTGTGTGACTGTGATGGCACCTGACACACATTCAGTTCCACTGCCCTCCCTGATCCTAATGAGGTGTTGGAAATGTGGCCTGAGCTGTGTTTTCCAAACGGCAGCCCTCAGACCCCTGTGAGGCATAGGGTTTTAGAAACCCATGCATCCTGGCAGGAGTGTAAGGGTACAGCTCTCCTGATGGCCACTCGGAACAGCGATGCTATGGGTCAATGTGCCCACATGTGCTTTCGTGTTCACAGTCACCAAGTCACCAAGCAGTCAGTGAAAGTGACAGAGGTTCCCCTTTGAGACATTTCTTGGAGTTGAAGTAACATTCACACAGCAAATGGTTCCTTTTCCCAAGGCCCCAAGGCCCCGCTGTCCAGTCTCCCTTCTGTCCTTGGTGTCTGTGCCTGTGGCCTTCCTGCAGAGCAGGCATGCTTTACCTCCATCCACGATGGCAGCCCCACTGCAGAGGAGGCCACAGAACTGCTCCCAGGCAACAGAACTGGGCCAAGCAAGGAAGGGAGCCACAGGGGTTGGGGGGCAGGGTGAGGCAGGAACGGGTGCCTCTCAGATCCCACTGACTTCTGGTCCAGGCTGTCCCCAATCCCATGGGCAGAGCCTTAGAATTGGAGTGATTTACATCATGGTCATTGGGATGCGTGTAATTAAAACAAAATTCTGTTAATCTTCCACCTGCCTCCACTGTAACACAAGATTACGGATAAATTTTACTCTAACATACACACATTAAAACTAGACTTTAAGAGAATGAAAGACAAAGCACCTCCTGGGAGAAAATATTTGGAAAAGACACATCTGATAAAGGACCTGCTATCCAAAACATACAAAGAGCTCTCAAAACTCAACAGAAAGAAAACAAACAACCCAATTATAAAAAAAGGGTCAAGGACCTCACCAAAGATGCTTCCATGTGATACGTCATCAGGAAATGCAGACTAAAGTAGCAACGAGATGCCATGACGTGCCCATCAGAAAGCTCAGAATCCAGACCACGGACAACACCAGGGACTGCATGGGAGCAACAGGGACTCTCGTCACTGCAGTGGGGATGCAAGTGGTCAGCCACTTCGGGAGACAGTCTGGCAGTTTCTAACAAAACTAAACACAGGGCCAGTGCTGTGGCGCAGCGAGTTAAAGCCCTGGCCTGCAGCGCCTGCCTCCCATATGGGCAGCAGTTCAAGTCCCGGCTGCTCCACTTCTGATCCAGCTCTCTGCTATGGCCCGGGAAAGCAGTAGAAGATGGCCCAAGTCCTTAGGCCCCTGCATCCACACAAGAGACCCGGAAGAAGCTCCTGACTCCTGACTCCTGGCTTCAGAGCGGCTCAGCTCCAGCCGTTGTGGCCATCTGGGGAGTGAACCAGCAGATGGAAGACCTCTCTCTTTCTCTCCGTCTCTGCCTCTCTCTGTAATTCCATCTTTCAAATGAATGAAATAAATCTTTAAAAAAACAACTAAACACACAGTTACTGTACTCTTTTGCATTTACTGAAAGGAGTACAAAATTTCTATCTACACAAAAACTACATATGGATATTTACAGCAGCTCTACTCATAAATGTCAAACCTTGGAAGTCGTCAAGATGCCTTCCAACAGGTGAGTGGAGGAATAAACTGTGGGACAGCCAGACAACGGACTAGTACTGAGCAGTGGAAAGAACTGAGCTCACCTGACATTAAAAGCCTTGGAGGAGCCTTAGATACAGATTAGCCAGTGGAAGAGGGCTGTCTGGGAAGGTGATGTGCTGTGTGAGTCCAATTACATGACACTCTAGAAAAGACAAGTCTGCAGAGACAAAAACAAGACCAGTGGTTGCCAGAGGTTACAAAGGGGACAGGGAAGAACACGTGGAGTACGGTGGAGGTTTAGGGCAGTGAAAATACTCTGTCTGATACTATACTGGTGTTCCCCTGTTATTAAACATTTATCCCAAACCACAAGGGCTGGTGTTGTAGCGTAGTAGGCTTAGGCCTCTGTCTGTGGCACTGGCATCTCGTATGAGTGCCGGTTCATGTTCCAGCTGCTCCTCTTCTGATCCAACCCAGAGTGTTCAATACCAAGAGGGAGCCCTGGTGCAGGCGTCCATGGACTCTTAGCGTCCATGTAAATGCAACAGTTGTAATCCACCCATGGTTCTGTGGGGGATGTTGCTGATAGCAGAGGCTATGCAATGTTGCACTAAGGGCTGTATGCATAATCCCTCTGCCTTCCAAAGATATTTCTGCCTTGGATTCACCCAGGGGTGGAGTGATTTATAGCAGGCACCTGGAAAATATCCAGGAAAGCAGTTTTCGTTGACTTGGTAAGCACAGCCAATCCATCCTTTGGTTTCCTCATGTTCCTTCTCTATAGTGGGCTCCATATTGGCACAACTAGAGCTTGGAGAGACGGCTTGGGGGGCTGCCCCAGGGAGCCATGGGACAGAGGCCCTGTGGTTCCCTGCAGAGGCTGGGAATGCACACTTGGGCTGTTAGCTCTGTGGAAGTTTCTTGCCCTCCCTCTCATCCCCAGCCTGCTCTCACCTAACAATGCATTTTCTTCCGGAGTTGCCATGTTTGATTTGGAACCATGGCATCCTTTGTCATATCTGAAAAGGCATCTCTTCAGAGGCACTTGCTGTTTTCAATGTCTTCAGCTAACCTGAGGCAGCATCTGTTGGAAAGTTTCCCCTCCCCCAGGAGGGTCACTTCCCTGCCCTTCATCCCTTCTGCTCACACCCCCCAAAATGTCCTTTGCTCAGGCTTTCCCTTGGCTATTCACTGCAGGGAGAATGAACTTGAAATCCATCCTTCCAATAACAAGCTCCCACTTGCCTTCATTCTTTTATCAAATCCAAGGGTCCTCAAGGGAGCAGTTGTGGTCCAGCTCTGCACTAACTGGCAGGGTGACCTTGCATAACCAGTACTACAGACTCTTGAAGGTACAAGACAGGAACTTGCCCCCACCCTCAGCCTCCAGTCCCTCCCTGCCTCAATCCCGTGATCCAGTGGCAACAGCTCCAGTGGCCACACTTCCAATGAGGTGGACCAATTCCTGCAAGTAGCTCATGACAACAACTCAGACACCATAACTAGGAAGTTGTCCTGGTGCTAACTACCTGTGTTGACCTCGAGCGAGTTATTTCACTACTCTAAGCCAATTTCCTGTTGTGTAAAATAGAGATTATAATGATAGAACTACTTCAGATATGTAAGATTTTGGTACCGGTTACTCAATATCCTTGTCAACACTTTGGTTTGTGCCCTTTGAATTGTAGTCATTTGGGTGGGTGTATATGAGTACCTCATCATTATTTTGATTTGTATCCCTGATGCAGGCTGATATTAACATATATACTTATTGGCAATTGGAATATCCTTTTTTCAAAATTCCTGCTGAACTCTTTTGTTCATTTTTTAAAAATTGGTTATTTATCTTTTTTGTTATTTTTTGTAGCTCATTCCATGTTCTGGACACTGATGGTTTACCTGAGAGTGTATTCTGAATATCTCTCAGCCTAGGGTTTGCCTCTTCACTCTCTTCTTGGTATCTTTTGGTAAAGAGCAGATTCTTTAATGCAGCCCAGTTGATCAACATTACCAGGATGCCTCAAAAAAGTCCATGGAATAAGCATTTATTTTGGTGCCAACTTTTCTAAATCCATGAATAAATGGTTAATACCTTTTGTGCCCGATTGAAGACATCTTTGAGTGTCCCTGTGGTGGTGAAAATATTCTCCTATGTTCTGGAAGCTTTATTGTTCTACCCTTTTATTTATTTATATATATTTAAAGATTATTTATTTATTTGAAAGGCAGAGTGACAAAGACAGAGACAGAGAGATCTTTCATTCACTGGTTCACTCCCCACATGGTGGGATCATGCCATCATCAGCTCTGGGATCAGCCAACCAGGAGCCAGGAACTCCATACAGGTCTCCCATATGGATGGCAGGGCCCCAAATACTTGGGTCATATCCCATAGCCTTCCCAGGTGCATTAGCAAGAAACTGGATCAGAGGCAGAACAGCTGGGGCTGGGACCAGCACTCTGATATGGGATGGCCAGCAGAGCAGGAGGTGGCCTAACTGCTACAGCACAATGCTGACCCCTCACTTTACCTTTCACATTAACATCTACAGCCCAGGGGCCGTCGTTATGGTGCAGTGGGTTAAGCCGCTGCTTGCGATGCTGGCATTCCATATGGAAGCACTGGTTTGGGTCCCAGCTGCTCTGCTTCCTATCCAGCTCCCTGCTAGTGCCCCTGGGAACCCAGTGGAAGATGGTCCAAGTGCTTGGGTCTCTGTCACCCATATGGGAGACCTAGATGGAGTTCCAGGCTCTTGGCTTTGGCCTGATCCGTCTGGTTATTGTGGGCATTTGGGGAGTGAACCAGTGGATACAATATTATTCTTTCATTCTTTTCCTCTCTGTCATTCTGCTTTCAAATAAATAATAAACTTAAAAAATGTGCAGTCCATTTCAAATTATTTTTGTAGTGTGAATTAGGTGCCAAAGTTCATTTTTCATATATATATATATATATGACTCACACATATGTATTTGTTCATATATATATATATTTTATTGAGAACTATTTATTGAAAAAGCCATCTTTCCTTCACTGAGTGTGCCTTTGCCATAGATGCAGTAATTGTACATGCATAGGTTTACTGCTGGGCTCTCAATCCTGTACTATGGCCCTAACTGAATATTCTTGTGCTGTTACCATGCTGTCTTGGTTACTGTAGCTTTATAATTATTTTTTAAAAATTTTTTAAAGATTTAATTTATTTGAAAGGCAGAATTACAGAGAGAGAGAGAGAGAGACCAACAGACAGACAGATCTTCCATCTGCTGGTTCACTGTTCAAATGGCTGCAGTGACTGGGGTTGGGCCAGGCCAAAACCAGGAGCCAGGAGCTTCATCTGGATCTCCCACTTGTGTGGCAGTGGCCCAAGCACTTGAGCCATCTTCTGTTGCTTTCCTAGGCACATTAGCAAGGAGCTAGATGGGAAGTGGAGCAGCAGGATGCGAACCGGCACCATTATGGGATGACAGCACTGCAGGCAGCAGCTTAACTTGTTATGCTACGACACCAGCCCCTATAAGGAATCTTGACATTTGCTGGAATGAAACTTATGAAACTTCCAACATTGCTTCCCAACATTATCCTGGCAATTTGTTGTCTTTTCCATTGTCATATAAATCTTTGCATTGGCTTACCAATTTCCTCTCTTTGTGTCTCTCTCAGACAAATACACATGCACACACACACACAACTTGCTGATGTTTGATTGACATTGTGTTAAATCCACAGGGCATTTGGGGAAAAAACTGATACATTGGCAATCACTGGACTTGGTATAGGCCTCCATTGTTTAGGTTTTCTTTAATTTCTTACTGCAGTGTTTTGTCATTCTCAGTTCAGTAAAAAAAAATTAAATAAAATAACTTTTTAAAAAATTTGGCAATATAAAAGCCATTGAAAATCCAGATTAAGCCACCTCCTGCAGTGTCAGCCTCCCATATGGACACTGACTCAATACCTGGTCACTCCACTTCTGATACAGCTCCTTGCTAATGTGCCTAGGAAAGCAGTGGAAGATGGTCCGAGTGCTTAGGACCCTGCCATCCATGTGGGGGACCCAGAAGTGGGATACTGGGATGAGAGAAGGCAAGAAAGATCTCTTACTCAAACTCTAGAAAGAGCTTATGGGGACAGGGTTGGAGGGGGCATTATGGTATAGCAGGTAAAGCCACCTCCTGTGACTCCAGCATCCCGTGTGGGTGCCAGTTTGTGTCCCAGATGCTCCACTTCCAATCTAGTTGCCTGCTAATGTGCCTGGGAAAAGCAGTAGAGGGTGGCCCAAGTGCTTGGGCCCCTGCTATCCATGTGGGAGACCTGGAAGAAGCTCCTGGCTCGTAGCTTCAGTTTGGCCCAGCATTGGCCATTGCGGCCATCTGGGGAATGGATTGGTGGATGGAAGACACCTCTCTCTCTCTCTCATTTCTCTCCATAATTTGGACTTACAGATACAGAAATAAATCTTAAAAAAAAGAAGAAGAAGAACTCACCAGGAGGGTGAATAAGGTGCTGTCACCAAGGGGAAGGTGGATGCTTGAGTTCTGGAGACCCAGAGAGTGGCACTTGCTATGCTATCCACTTGTGGGTGGGGCCTGGATCTTGCTCTCCCTGTCCCCGAATGTGGACTGTAACAGTGATACCTGTGGTTTTGGTTTATGGCAGTAAGCACAGCTCAGAAGATGCCCAAAGGGTTAACGGTGTGGTAGGAAACCCTTAGTTCTCATTAAGAAATGAAAAATGAACCTTCACTGCCTGGTTCCTTCTGGGTAATTTCAGTCCAGAGCGGCCATTAATAATGTTGAAGAGAGAAAAGGTAGCAATGCACACAGAATGATTCCAACCATGTAAAATATATACACATAAAACTACATAGGATGCGCACTAAAATATTGCACAGAAATGTCTGGTCAATTTTAACTTCCTCCTTTTTCAGTTTTATTTCCTGTATTTTCAAATTTTTCTGCAATGAGCATATAGTTCTTAATTACATTTTGATCATAGAAACTGATCTGCATCTTTATGGAGTTGGTTGAAATACACTTTTTTGTTTAATTTTATAATTTGTGAATGTTGGAAAGGAATATAAAGTCTCTATTTCCTTTTTTGAATGTTTATTTCTTTTTATTTATTTGAAAGCAAAGCTGTGGGGAGAGGTGAGGGAGAGAGAGAGAGAGAGAGAGAACTACCATCTATTGGTTCACTTCCCAAATTCCCACAATATTCACCGCTGGGCCAAGCTGAAGCCAGGAGCCAGGAACTTTGTAATAAGTCGTTCACATGGGCATAGGGACCCAAGTACTTGAGCTATCTTGTTCAGTGGTTTTTATCATTTTATTTTCTTTCCTATGTTTGAATTGACTTTTCTTTATCCCTTCTCCCTCCCCTCCAAAGAGTTTCCTTTCCGTATTTTAAAGTTTTGTTTAGGAGCCCTCACTGTGGCGTAGCAGGTAAAGCCACTGCTAATGATGCCAGCGTCCCATATGGGCGCCAGCTGGAGACTCAGCTACTCTTCTTTTTTTTTTTTTTTTTTTAAAGATTTATTTATTTACTTGAAAGCCAGAGTTACACAGAGAGAGGAGAGGCAGAGAGAGAGAGAGAGAGAGAGAGAGAGAGAGAGGTCTTCCACCCATTGGTTCACTCCCCAATTGGCCGCAACAGCCGGAGCTGCGCCAATCTGAAGCCAGGAGCCTGGAGCATCCTCCGAGTCTCTCATGTGGGTACAGGGGCCCAAGGACTTGGGCCATCCTCTACTGCTTGCCCAGGCCACAGCAGAGAGCTGGATCAGAAATGGAGTAGCTGGGACTAGAACTGGTGCCCATATGGGATGCTGGCACTGCAGGCCTGGGCGTTAACTCAATTCGCCACAGCGCTGGCCCAGGCTGCTCTACTTTTGATCCTGCTCCCTGCTAATGCACCTGGGAAAGCAGAGGAAGATGGCCCAAGTGCTTGGGCCCCTGCACCCACGTGGGAGACCAGGAAGAAGCTCCTGGCTCCTGGCTCCTGGCTTCAGCCTGGTCCAGCCCCAGCCGTTGTGACCATTTGAAGAATGAACCAGCAGGTGGAGAATCTCTCTCTCTGTCTCTCTCTGTCTCCCTTTCTCTCTCTTTCTCTGTAACTCGGCCTTCCAAATTAAAAAAAAAGTTTTATTTAAAATTTCCAACAATTTTAGGAGCAACTTATTTCTTCATTATGAGTCTTTACATCCTCGACTTTCTTTTGACTTCCCTTTCTTTCTTGCTGGTGTGTCTCATTTAACAGTGCATTGAAAAACAAGTTAATCAAATAATAAATTAATTTAGAAAATAAAAAAATAGTGCATTGACAGTTAATAACGAGGAAACTCTAAATCTTTGAATGCCTAAAAATGTCTTTATTTTCTTTAAACCTTTTTTTTAAAGTTATTTATTTATTTGAAAGGCACAGTTACAGAGAGAGAGAGAGAGAGAGAGAGAGAGGAGGAGAGAGAAATCTTCCATCTGCTGGTTCAGTCCCCAAATGGCTGCAACAGCCGGGACTGGGCCAGACCTAAGCCAGGAGCCAGGAGCTTCATCCAGGTCTCCCGTGTGGGTACAGGGATCCAAGGACTTGGGCCATCTTCTGCTGCTTTCCCAGGCCACATCAGAGAGCTGGATCAGAAGTGGAGCAGCCGCCAGCACTTGAACTGGCGCCCGCCCATACAGGATATTTTATAAGCTTCTGGTTGGGAAAAATATTTTCTTTGGTTTTTTTAAAGGTAAAATTTTATATTTTCTAGAATGAATTATCATTCTAATAGTCTTTTGTGGGGGTTAGTACTCTATCACTTCCATTTCTCTGGTACTTTTATAGTTTTTCTTTGTGTTTGTTCTGAGGTTTCAGTGTTATATATCTACATGAGGGATTTGCTTTTGAAATCCAGCCCATCACATAGATTTGCTTCAACTTGAGCATATTTGTCATTCTTCAACTCTGGAATATTCTCACGTGTTTGGACATTATCTCTCCTTCATTCTTGGAGCACATTAGAGCTTTTCATTATGGACACTTCATCTCTTAAGTTTTCTTTCAGATTGTTCGTCTGTCCATCTTTGGCTGCATTCTGGTGATTCCCCAGGTTTATCTTCAGAGTGACTGGTTCTCTCTCTGACTGCATCCAGTTAATTTTCCACCTGCTCACCGAGGTTTGTGTATCAATAATCACACTTCAAAAAAAAAATCCACCACTACTCTTTATACACTTGCCTATTTCTTTTAATGTTTCATATGTGCCTATTTTATAAACTTTTTCAGATTTTTTCTTATTTATACTTCTTGACTCTTTTGGTTGTATGTAGTTGTATTCTTCAAGCAAATCTCCTCAAATTAAATGCATTGCTGTGGTTTGGGGCAGCACAGGCCAGCAGAGTCTCCTGCAGGAGAGATCCTCAGATCCCAGTGTAGGAACTGTCCCTCATTTTCTCTTACTTGGGCTGAGAGTCCCTGGGTTTGTATTCCCTCCCCGACATGGATCCTTGGGAGAGCCCTTTGTCAGGTTTCCTTGTGTAAATCTCCCGCTGAGGATCTTATAATGCACTCCGTTTCAGATACTGTCGTTGAGGTGTAGTGCTCTCCAAGCATTACAAATAGGGTTGGATGAACAGAATGAATGGGACATGGCTCTCGGGGGGGCGTGGCTGTAGGCCTAGGGGTGGGACAAGGTCTCTTTGAGCAAGAGCAGCCTTTACAAGGAGGGTATGGAGAAGGACTGTTGAAAGCCCAGCTGGGGGCCAAAACCCTTAGTGACAGCTGCAAAGCAGAAAATGGAAACCGGCAAGCCACTGAGCAGCCCTCCCAGACTGCTGGCCCCAAAGACAGCCTATTCAGCGCCAACAGGAGAAAGAAATCTGAACGCTTTGGAGAACAACCTCGGAGAAGCTTTTCATTCGCTGAAGCTTGAATGGAGCGCTAGAATCACTCTGAGAATCTCTCAACGTTAATTAACTGCTTGGCTGAAATGAATAAATAAGAAGCTTGACAAAGGGGGCTCCCCCTCTCCGTGTAGTCCTGCTGGTGGACTCTCCGAGGGCTTCTCAAAAGAAGCCGTGGAGCCAGAATACCCGGGGTGGAGGCGCTGAGCCGGGATTCCTCCTGTCCAGGGGTAGCCCTCATCTGGGCAGGCTTAGTGCAGAGCCCTCTCTGCCAACGGAGAGGTGCGTTGGTGGAAACCCCACTTGCTCCCTGAGACCTCGCTGGAACTCACCTCCTCAACTCCTTCTCAATACCACGCACAAGCAGAGTGGCGGTGGCCGCTGAGTTCCCACGCATGCTGTGCATGCTCCTGGCACAGCATCAACCCCTCTGTGCTGAGGTTCACGGTTCTGTGGTCAAACCTTGCCAGTTGACCTCAGCACCTCTGTGAGCGCCGTGTCTCAGTGTCCTTAGATTCTGGCTTTTATCCGTGGTCCAGCACATGGCCATACCCAACGTGCTCTGAGCCGCATTGACTTCAGAATCCTACTGAGATGTTTCCATGGTTTATTTTGGTACTGCTGTAATTTTCTGCCAGGAAAATCCCTCAGGGTAGAAATTAATTGCTCGTGTGTGGATCACTGTGTATATTTTTTAAATCATAATTATTATTATTTGAGAGAGAGAGAGAGAGAGAGATTCCATCTACTGGGTTCCCAAATGCTCACAACAGCCTGAGTTAGGCCAGGCTGAAGCCCAGAGCTGGGACTCAGTGCAGGTCTCCCATGTGAGGCCAGGGAGCCAAGTACTTGAGCCATCCCCTGCTGCTTCTCAGGTCTGTCCTCGCAGGAAGCTGGAACTGGTAGCCAGCGTCAGGACTAGAACCCAGGTGCAATGCATGGGACTGGACCTC
Source organism: Oryctolagus cuniculus (assembly GCF_051225735.1). Lineage (NCBI taxonomy): Eukaryota > Metazoa > Chordata > Mammalia > Lagomorpha > Leporidae > Oryctolagus > Oryctolagus cuniculus. Next base: position 41,046,544 of record NC_142874.1, on the reverse strand, counting down.
TTAACTGGTGTATGGACTACGACACCAAATGCCCACCCCACAGTGTGCCTTCCAGCAGCACCTCACACCCCGTCCATCACCGCCTTGATAGGCACCATGTTTGAGCACCCTGGAACCCCAAAGCCAGCCAGGACTGGAGAAAGCACCTCTGCCTCCACGCACCTGGGCTGCAGCTCTTCTCATGTGGGGGATGCTTTTCCTGAAGAGCTCCCCTCCAGGCATGGAGGTACTGTAAGAATAGAAGACTGGGGCCAGTGCTGTGGCGCAGTAGGTTAAGCCTCCTTTTGCAGCGCCGGTATCCCATATAGGTACCAGTTCTAGTCCCAGCTGCACCTCTTCCAAACCAGCTCCCTGCTATGGCCTGGGAAAGCAGTAGAAGATGGCCCAAGTGCTTGAGCCCCTGCACCTGCATGGGAGACCCAGAGGAAGCTCCTGGCTCCTGGTTTCAGATTGGCCCAGCTCTGGCTGTTGCAGCCATTTGGGGAGTGAACCAGCAGATGGAAGACCTCTCTTTCTGCCTCTCCCTCTCACTGTCTGTAACTCTAACTCTCAAATAAATAAATATTTTTTAAAACTAAAAAAAAAGAATAGAACACCAGGGGGGCATTTGAATTTACTGTGCAATAAATAATTCTTGGAATTTCCTGCCAATACCTTCTTCCTCTCAAAAGATCTGGAAGGTGAGGGGTCTGGGCAGAGGTGAGAAGTCATAGACATCAGAGGCTCCATGATTCTACACAAACAACTGCCACACTGTTGCATCACCACTATCTGCCTTGATCATTTTAGCCCACTGAGGGTGGGTGGGAGGGAGTATAGCTGGGAGGCAGTCACATGTCCAGCTTATCAGCCGCTAACATCAGCCAGTGCTCAGCTAGAATGAGTTAGGGACCTGGTGGAGCTGTTCCCAACACTTCAGAGAGACAGGAAGTGCCCAAGACACACTGCCCTGCTTCAGGACTTTGTTAGGGTCTTGACGGCTCAAAAATCACCATGTAAGCTTTTAGCGTATGCGTCCAGGGCTGTTGATCTTCCCACAGGAGGTCCAGGAGAAAAGAACTGGTAACACAAACAGAAGGGCAAATAACCAAATGACAAATGTGATGGATAAAACACAGGGCACCCAGTTAAATCTGGGTTGCAGGTGGACAAAGAATCACGTTGTAGTATAAGCATAGTCATCTCCCTGTAGCCACACAGGATTAGTTCTAGGTTGCTCCGGGACCAAAATCCATGAAGTTCAAATCCGGTGTGTAAAATGTCCATCCACATGTAATCTCCGCCCATCCTTCCGCTGACTTTGTCATCTCTGGATCACATGCAATACGTAATGCAATGCAAATGTTATGTAAATAGTGTTGCATTGTTTAGGGAATTCTGACACAAATCACAGTGTGGACACGTTCAGTACAGATGTAATTGGTTTAAAGTTTGGATCTGCGGTTCATTGAATCAGAGGATGTGGAACCCACAAATACCAAGTTCACCCACATGGGGGGGACTTCAAAAAGTTTGTGGAAAAGCAGAATTAAAAGAAAAGTTGGGGGCCTGCATCAGGGCACAGGGGGTTAAGCCGCAGCTGGCAGTGCCGGCACCCTTACGAGTGCTGTTCAAGTTCTGGCTGCTCCACTTCCCTGCTATTGCGCCTGGGAAAGCAATGGAAGATGGCACACGTACTAGGACCCCTGTACCCCGGTGAGAGACCCAGATGGAGTTTCAAGGTTCCTGGCTTTGGCCTTGCCTGGCCCTGGCTGCTGTGGCCATCTGGGGGATTGAACCAGTGAATGGAAGATCTCCCTCTATGTCTCCCTTTCTCTGCCTTAAAAAAATCTTCTCTTTTTTAAAAGATAAGTTTATTTGGTGCAAACACATTTTTGCATCTGCGTATAGTTTTTTCATAATATACATTTTGTGTAAACTTTTAAAAGATCCCCATATGTGTCAAATATTGACTAGCACATACTTATTTCAAAAATTGCTATATGAGGGTCTGGCACTGTGGTGCAGTGGGTTAACGTCCTGGCCTGCAGTGCTGGCATCCCATATAGGTGCCGGTTCTAGTCCTGGCTGCTCCTCTTCCGATCCAGCTCTCTGCTGTGGTCTGGGCAAGCAGTAGAAGATGGCCCAAGTCCTTGGGCCCCTGCACCCACGTGGGAGACCAGGAAGACACTCCTGGTTCCTGGCTTCAGATTGGCACAGCTCCTGCCGTTGCGGCCATCTGGGGAGTGATCCAGCGGATGGAAGACCTCTCTCTCTGTCTCTACCTCTCTCTGTAACTCTTTCAAATAAATAAAATAAATCTTTAAAAAATAAATTAAAAAATTGCTCTATGAATACACTTAACACTACTGACTATACAGCTGAAAAAAATTTAAAAACTACAGGAGTTAAGAAATTACTTCTTGTTATCTGAGAGTCTAATTCAACTGGGTGCCAAACGGAGGGCTAGAACTTGCCTTCCGCTCGCCCCTTCACTCCCAGCCAGGGGCGTGGGGCAGTCAGGTGGATTCCTCTGGGCTCTGGAATTCGACTCCTGAGGCCAGCGTCTCCTGAGGCGGGTTGAGGCACAGCCTGTTGGGGTAAAGGGGTGTCTCCAAGTCCCCAACCTCTGTGGTTGGGGCCAGCTGGGACACCCCGCCATGATCCTGGCTCTGTGGGCTCACGGAGGAAAGACGCTGAATCCCAGGTACCCAGAGATCCTGTAAGACAGGCCCTGCCGCGGGCAGAAGTCCGTATCTGAATGCGCCTGTCCTCTGCAGGCCCTGCCCCAGGCTCTAAGCCGCAGAGCTGGGCCTGGGATCACACTCATCTCCAGCCAGCAAACCCATTGCCGACTACGAAACCTAAACACCACCGTGAGTGATCACTTTATCCCGCTGACAACACGACAGGTTGTAGGCTTTCTTTAGGGAGTGAACTCCCCTGGTGCTTCTAGAATAAGATTCCGTGTGGAAAAGAAAGCAAAATGGGAGTGGGGGTGGGGGAGGGGAACTGACACGTTACAACCAGGGAGAACAGGAATTTGCAAAAGCGAGTTTTTCTTGTATGCAGGACAGGCCACTGGCCAATATCTTCAGGTGGCTAGAAAAGCAGGTGCGAGTGCATGTGTGTGTGTTAGTGTGTGCGAGTGCATGTGTGTGTGTTAGTGTGTGTGAGTGCATGTGTGTGTGGCAGCCTAGTGTGTGAGTGCATGTGTGTGTGTGGCAGCTTAGTGTGTGTGTGTGTTAGTGTGTGTGTGTATGGCAGCTTAGTGTGTGTGTGTTAGTGTGTGTGAGTGTGTGTGTGAGTGCTTGTGTGTGTTAGTGTGTGTGGCAGCTTATTGTGTGTGTTAGTGTGTGAGTACATATGTGTGTGTTAGTGTGTGTTAGTGCATTTGTGTGTGTTAGTGTGTGTGAGTGTATGTGTGTGTTAGTGCGTGTGAGTGTGTGTGTTCGTGTATGTATGGGTGTGTGTGGCAGCTTAGTGTGTGAGTTAGTGTGTGAGTGCGTGTGTTTGAGTGCATGTGTGTGTGAGTGTGTGTGAGTGTGAGTGTGTGGCAGCTTAGTGGGTGTGTGAAGAGCAGCTGCCTTGCAAGCCTGCACTTCCCTAGGAGGCTGGCAGAGCGATTTCGCTGTATCACGGGCTCACTGCCTGTGTATGGGGTCAGTGCCATTTGCTTCCCGTGGTGCTGTCTCCTGTCACTCCAGATGTGATGGGCAGAGGCTGGAGTGGTGGTGAAGACGTGGCAGGGGGCGAGGGTGAGGGCAGCCCTCTGTGGCGGGAGTGGCCGGAGGAGCAGTGCTTTCCTCTCCAGAGGGGTGTGTTGGGCAGATGGATAGGATCCGCCATGGCGGTGGCGAGGTGACAGCCACTGAGTCCGCCTTGGGTGATGGTGTACCCCGGACACAGGGCTGAGTTGGTTGGTAGCAGAAAAATCATGAAGCAATTAGAGATTGCAAGGACAGACAAACCCCTAGCTGGGTGTTATGAGTCCATCGTGTCCCCACAGGAAGACTCCGTGAAGTCCTGAGCCCCAGGACCTTGGAGCGTGACTTTATTTGGAAATAGGATCACTGTAGATGGACTTAGTTAAGATGAGGTCGTGCTGGAGTTGGGGAGGGGGAGCCCTCATCCAGTCTGACTGCTGTCCCCGTAAGAAGACGGTGTGTGAGACAGAGACAGGGAGAACCAAGGCAGAGGCTGGGGGACACAGCTGCGGGCCAGGGAACGCCAGCCCTGCCAGAAAGCAAGAGAGGAGGCTGGAGCAGGTGCACCTCCGCCCAAGGCCTCAGAGGAAACCAACCACGCCAGCGCCTTGATTTCAGACCTTCGGCATCCAGACCTGCGCGCAAGTGAGCTGGCACTGCTTAAGGCCCTCTGGTGACGAGGCTGTGTGAGGGCTGCCCCGGCCACGCCTCTCACTCCGTGACAACAACGCGTCACTGAGTGTGGGGACGTGCTCCGCGGTGTGCAACACCTAGCACAGCCTGATGAGAAAGGCAGGGCAGCTTGGAGAGGCCTGCGGTTGCACAACCAAGGCTCAGTCCAGGCGATGTCTCAGATGGAAGCCAGGGCTCCGGGGCACCCTGCCCACGGCCCCACTTAGAGTGAGCGAGAGGCGAGGAGCGCAGCAGCACCAGGCTGAGCTAAGACGGCTGTGGAGGGTTCAGCAAGCACCAGAAGGCACTGACACCTCGGAGGTGGTTCCTTTCCTTTTCCTTTTCCTTTCTTTCTTTCTTTTTTTTTTTTAAAGATTTATTTATTTATTTATTTGAAAGAGTTACACAGAGAGGAGATGCAGAGAGAGAGAGAGGGAGAGGTCTTCCACCTGATGGTTCACTCCCCAACTGGCCACAACGGCCGGAGCTGCGCCGATCCGAAGCCAGGAACCAGGAGCTTTTTCCGGGTCTCCCACACAGGTGCAGGGGACCAAGGACTTGAGCCACCTTCTACTACTTTCTCAGGTCATAGCAGAGAGCTGGATCAGAAGTGGAGCAGCCAGGACTTGAACCGGCGCCCATATGGGATGCAGGCACTGCAAGCGGCAACTTAACCTGCTACACCACAGCGCTGTCCCCATAAAGCACATTTCTAGCAAACTTTTTGAAGTGCCCTCATACACAGGATCTGGTATGATCTACAGCTTCTGGCATTGTCTGGGGTCTTGGAATGTTCCCCCAGGAGGCTAAGGGGGCAGCTGGACATTTAGCTTTGTGAGCATCTCCCTCCACCATCTGATTTGTCTCGTCCAGGCCAAAGGCAGCAATGAGCACTGAGCTGAGCCACCTGCCTGTGCCTGCAGAAGTCAGACAAGCAGAAGCCCAGGGCAGCAGAGCCTGGAGCCAGCTGGGTGGGAATGGCAGTGGCGTGCGCGGTTGCCCAGGGCTGGGGGGGGGGGCAGGAATGCTGCCAGGGTCAGGACCCCTCCTGGTTCCTGGCTGCCTCCGGCCCTGGCCCCGGCCCTCTCCCACTGAGTGGCATTGGTTCTCCCACGGGGAGCACAGGGCCCTGGCTCCTGGCCTCCTGCCCTGGCTCTCCCCGGAGAACATTTCTCACAGGGATTAGCAAGAGGCCCAGGCTTCCTCCTCTCCCTGGGAAGAGTGTCCCCTTTCCCTGCTCTCTGCGCCACCTGGGAAAGCTGCCTGCCCGCCTGTTGGCCCACCGGGCCCTGCAGCTCTCCGCAGAGTGAAGTGGCCGGGAACACAGGAGCACAGAGCCCAGGGCCGTGTCTCTCGGGTCTCGGTCCTTCCCTCTCAGTGTGTGCTCGCTGGCCTTGGGAAGGTGCTGCTTCCTCCACCCAGTGAGATCCCGGGGCCTTTGACCCCGGGGAACATGCAGGCTCCCGGGAGGGCATCGTCTTCACTCCTCGGGGCTGGGAGATGCACCATAAGAAAGAAATGCCAAGACATGTACAACATCTTTCCTGCTTATTCACACGCCGGGGACAGCATCTGAAGAACCCCGAGAAGCAGTTCGATTACGTTGATGATAAGACCATCTGGGCAGCCGGGGAGATGGGGAGCTGTAACAGAGAACACATCATAATTGCTTTACAGGGCTATAAGATAGGGACATGGGATCCACTGCTGTGGTTTTTTTCTTTTTACCTAGGCTCTTGTTTGCTAATGTGTGTGTGTGCGTGTGTGTGTGTTCCCAAGTTTAGACTTTCAGAGTTACATAACCATGACCTTGGCTTGTTATCAAACTTCCAGATTAGTTGGAGGGGCCCTGCCCACAACGGGAGTCGGCAGGGGGAGAGCCGGCTGGCCTGTGTGCTCCCCGGTCATGCTGTCTGGGTGTGTGCCCAGGTGTGCGCTAGGGGTCGTAGCATGCAGTTGTTTGCAGGTGGGTCCTGGAGCCCATTTTCGAAGTTTTCAGGCCAACACTCTAGGTATTGCCAATTCTCAAAACTGTCCCCATTTAAAGTAGGGAATTATTTTTATTTAATGAATGCATTTTTACATAGATACAACTTTAGGAATACAGTGGTTGGTTCTTTCCCCCATCCCCCCAACGCTTCCCCCATCCCACCTCCCATTCCCTCTCCCATCTCCTTCTTCATTATGGATGATTTTTAGTATGACTTTATATACAGAGGACCAACTCTATGCTAATCATAAATTTCAACAATTTGCCCCCATGCTCACACACAACATACAGAGTACAGTTTGGGGAGAGAATTTGCAGTTGATTCTCGTATTGCAATTCAATAGGGACAGAAGTCCAACCTGGGGAGCAAGTGCACAGTGACTACTGTTGTTCCTTTAACAATTAACACTGTTTTTTTTATGATGTCAGTGATCATCCGAGGCTCCTGTCGTGGGCTGCCAGGGCTATGGAGGCCTTTTGTGACCATGGACTCTGTTGGTATTTGGGCACAGCCATAAGCAAAGAGGATGTTCTCTCCCTTCAGAGAAGAGTGTCTCCTTCTTTGATGACCCTTTCTTTCCTCTGAGGTCTCACAGAGATCCTCCGTGTAGGATTTTTTTTCCCACAGAGTTAAAGTCGGGAATTCTATCACGTTTTGTCCCCTTATAAAGAGTGTCTGGTGCACTGAGATGTCTATACCAGCAGGAGCCACTCAAGGAAGCTCCAGATGTCCAGTTATTCAAGGTCTTCTTTAAGTGATGTGTTCAGCCCTCCCGGATCAGTGCTGTGATTCTCAGAAGGGGTCGCTTTTGGGGCACGGATCTGCGTGTCCTTTCTTCTCTGCCCGCCTCCTTCTTTGAACTGAGTTACTGCGTCCTAGCTGCTGATTAACAGGAAAACTATGTCTCTCCCTGTAGGACTTGCGAGAGTGGTGAGAGTGATCATGGGCAAGATGGAACATTTCGGACTTGCAGTAGAACGTTCTATCTGTGCAATGACTCATTCTGCACGCCAACTTGGCTGGGCTACAGTGCCCAGCTTTGGGTCAAATTCCCATTCTGGATGGTTCTGTGAAGGTGCTTTGTGGATAATACCAACATTTACACTGGTGAACTTTGAGTAAAGCAGCTTACTCTGTATCACACAGATGGGCCTCACCTTAAGAGAACAAAGACTGATCTTTCCAGAGAAGAGGGAAATTCTGCCAGTCCCAGCTGCACTGGGTCCCTCTTCCTGGGTCCCCAGCCTGCCCATTTTGAGCCTGGACTGCCTCCAACAGTTATGAGGGCCAATGCCTTGTAATCCATTTGCAGTAGTCAGCTTTTTGCTACTACAGTGAAATGCCCAGGGCAACTGACTTCATGAAGAGAAAAGGTTTATTTGGGTCAAGTCCAGGTTCCAGGCATCCCCTCTTGGTGTTGTGTACGGTGAGGCTGGCAGTGGACCAATCACATCATGAGCTGGGAGGCAGAGAGAGCAGCTGGGCCTGACTCAGGACTTCATACCAGTCCTCTCTGGAGAACTACCTTGTGAGGGCACGTCCCCAGGGACATGGGGGCCCGCCTCTAGGCCCACCTCCTGAACACCACACTTGGGGTAAGAGTCTACCCACTTAGTGCAATTAACTTATGACTTTGGGGTTTAAAGTCGTGCGTGATGAGTTCAACAGCCCAAAAAGTTTGAAGCCACGGCATGCTCTCTCTGTAGATACCCACTTCCACGTTCTGTGGATGATCTGTGTGTGTATATCAAGCAAGCGCCAGGCATGTGCCACAGGACAGCCACGGACAGGTCACAAACACCGGGCTGTGAAAATACTCTGTGTTCATTGCACCGTGACAGGATTGCTTAATGACACATTTATTCAGGACACATTGCTGGCGTTAAACACGGCGTGACTCTGTGCGTATGTGTGTGCACGTACTGTCGGCGCTGTTTCTCTGCAGAAGGCTGACAGATGCAGACTCTGGAGCACTTGTCCTTGGTGGAACACCCATCTCCCCTAAAATTTGGGGCAACCAGCTCTCCCCCTGCCTCCCTGCGCCACCAGGGTCTGCAAGGAGGAGGCGTGGCTCCAAGCTCTTACACCCCAGGCGAGGGCTGATAGTGAACCACACAGCACCAGCCCAGAACCAACAGGCGGGGTGTTGGGGACCCCTAGGCCAGCGGGGGCCATTTGAGCTGGGTACAGCCCCAGCTGCTGGGAGAAGGCAAGCATTTCCATCTAAGAGAAATATCTGAATCTTCTGCAGCATTGGCGGTTCCTGTGACGATCCTTTCTGTTTCTAATTATTTTATTTCATTTTAGAGAGAGAGAGGGAGAAAAAGAAAACACATTTCCATCCCCGGTTCACTTCCACAGATGCCCACGATGATGAGCAGAGGCCAGGCCAGGGCCAGAGTCAGGAGCCAGAACTCGATGCAGGTCTCCCACGTGGGTGGAAAGAACCCGATTACCTGAGCCATCATTGTCGCCTGCCGGCGTCTGCATTAGCAGGAAGCTGGAGCCGGGAGTGGAGCCTAGGTCCTCCAATATGAGATGTGAAGATGTGTCTTAACTGCTAGACTAAATGCCAGCACCCCCCACCCCTGCAGTGGTCCTGTTGGCTGTCACTCATTGTGAATTCAGCTGAGACTCCGCACCGCAGCCCACTGCCAGCTTCCAGTCGTTCTCAGTCTGATTTGCTGTTTGCCCTGGGGGTGAGGAGGACAAACCCACAGAGGAGGAGGTGCACAGCAATGTGAAAGAGTTGCTTGTGAGTAAACAGACAGGTGGCTGTCCCCCGACTGGTTTGATGACATGTTCATTCACACAGTCAAGAAGACAGGTCGCTCTATTTTTTTTAAGAATTATTTTATTTATTTTGAAAGATAGAGTTACAGAGAGAAGTAGAGCTAGAGAGAGAGAGAGAGAGAGAGAGAGAGAGAGAGAGGTCTTCCATCCCCTGGTTCACTCCCCAAATGACCGCAATGACTGGAGTCAGGAGCTTCCTCCAGGTCTCCCACGTGGGTACAGGGGCCCAAGGACTTGGGCCATCTACCACTGCTTTCCCAGGCCATAGCAGAGAGCTGGATAGGAAGTGGAGCAGCCAGGACTGGAACTGGCACCCATATGGGATGCCGGTACTGCAGGCTGGGGCTTTAACCCACTGCACCACAGCACCGGTCCCAGATCGCTATATTTTCAAGAGACTAACATGGGTCTTATTTTTGTTAAGATGTCTTTATTTACTTGATGACAAACTAAGAGAGAGAGATCTTACATCCGCTGGTTCACTTCCCAAATGGCCACAATGGCCAGGGTTGGGCCAGGCTGAAGCCGTGAGCCTGGAACTCCATCTGGGTCTCCCATATGTGTGTGGCAGGGGCCTAGCACTTGGGCCATCTTCCATTGCCTTCCCAGGTGCATTAGCAGGAAGCTGGATGGGAAGTGGGGCAGCTGGGACTCGAACCGGTGCGCATGCAAGCCATGGTTTAACATGCCATGCCACAACACCAGCCCCAGTATTTTTCTTATCATGAAAATGACATACTACACATTGACAAACATGCAAACATTAGGAAAAGTATTTAAAAGCTGGATTCTGCCACCCTGTGATAACCACTGTTGGAATTTAGTGACTGTTATGTGGATGTCCGTCTGCTCAGGCTGCTATAACCAAACACCACCAACTGGGCAGCTGGGACCACAGGGGTCTGCGTGCTCACAGCCCTGGAGGCTCAGGCCAAGCTGGCGGCAGTGCGGTTTCTTGCCCGGCCTTCCGCCTTGGCTGACCGGCGGCCGTCTTCTCCCCACATCTTCATGTGGTCCTCTCTCTCTCTATGTCGTCTGCATCCAAATTTCTTCTTCTGATAGGTCTCTGGTCTTGCTAGATTGGGGCCTGCCCAATGACTTCATTGCCACTTAATCACCTCTTCAAAGGCCCTTTCTCCAAATTCTGAGATACTGGGGGTGAATGCTTCAATTATGAATTCATGAATTTTTAGAGGACACCAGTCGGCCTGTAACAGTGTGTATGTATATGTCCGTTGATAGATTTTTTTTAATTTTAATTTTTAATTAGTTTTTTTTTGACAGGCAGAGTTAGTGAGAGAGAGAGACAGAGAAAAAGGTCTTCCTTCCGTTGGTTCACCCCCCAGATGGCTGCTGCGGCCGGCGCACTAAGCTGATCCGAAGCCAGGAGCCAGGTGCTTCCTCCTGGTCTCCCATGCGAGTGCAGGGCCCAAGCACTTGGGCCAACCTCCACTGCACTCCTGGGCCACAGCAGAGAGCTGGACTGGAAGAGGAGCAACCAGGACAGAACCGATGTCCCAACCGGGACTAGAACCCAGTGTGCCCGCACTGAAGGCGGAGGATTAGCCTAGTGAGCCGAGGTGCTGGCCTGTTGATAGATTTAAGCCAAGGCATTATCAGCCTATCTCTGCAGGATAATAAATGTAACCATGTATCATCATGACTTAGTGACCTACTTTATGTGCATATCATAGTTTGCCAACTCTGATATAAAATTTTTTTCTAATATTTCACTATTATAAACTACATTGCAATGGACATCTTTTGGGTAGTTGGCTGATTATTTCCTTAAAGGTAAATTTTTAGAAATTAAATTGCTGGATCAAAGTTTTTTTTTTTTTTTAATTCTGATGCAAATGTTTATTCTGCCTTGCAATGTACAGTCTCAGCAATGGAGAAGGGGAGTGGCCATTGCCTCGTGTGCTTGCCCGCCCTGGGCTCTGGGATTCTACTTAAATATTGCCAATCTGATGAACCCATTTGCCTAGTAGCTTTTATTTGAATTTTCAATTTTTTCTATATTGAGTAAATTTTATATGCTTTTTGACCATTTCCTATTTTATTTTTAAGATTTGAAAATTGTTTGTCATTTACAAAGTTACACAGAGATTCCAGTTCCAGTTGACAAGAGACACTAGGTTTGAAGTATTACATCCTAAAAAAAAAAAAAAAAAAACAACAACAACAACAACAAAAAAAACAAAAAAACAAAAAACAAAAAAAAAGCAAAGATAATTCATTTGGGGCCAATTAAATATTTCCTTTTGAAAGAAATGACACTAAAGAGAATGAAAACTGAATATTGGGTTATCATTCTGTAATTGTTCCATTTTGCTCTTTTCATTCTAAGAGTGTGTCTTTTTCAGAATACATCAGCCAGCTGGTCAAGTCTGTGCTGAGGACATCTATCCACACTTGATCAGGTGGCTAGTCTTAAGCCCCGTGAGTGAAATACGAACATTACTTTCCAGTCACATCTCCCTTCTCTTCCTCCTTACAACCTGCGTAGGCTTGTTTTAAATATTTCAAACATCTGTGATAAACTAGAGCCCTCGCGAATGGTAGAGGTAGTCTGGTTCGTGAGGAAAATGGTGTGGCCAGAGGAAAAATGAGCATTATTAATATGAATGAATGCAATTCTTCCCAACACAAATTGAGCCATTCTTTCCTCAATAAAAGAGCCAAGTTCTTTTTCTATAAAGATTTATCATTTCCACATCATAGGGAAAGGGTGGAACTGGAGTAATCTGCCAGTTTTCTACCGGGTGCCTTAGACATATTCATTACAAATTGGAATGGGACACAACAGAATGGCATTTGCAGAATGTAATATGCTAACGACAACACTGAGGTTGATTGGGACACACTATTAAACTCTTTTGAGTATTAAATGGCTACATCTTAATAATTTACATAGAACTTGATCCAGTAACATACAAATAGAGAACAGCATCTTTGGACATGTATTTCACTCAGGGTTCAGAGACAAAAGGCTAACCATTCTTTGCATCACCATTTTCTGCAAACAAATCCTTGTTCACGTGGAAATTGGGTGACAATGAAATGCTGGCCTTTTCCCAAGCTGCCGTGTGAACAGGGTGCTGAAGGCCAGGCAGCCACAGCACACTGCCATGCGGGGCCTCTCCTGTTCACCCACTCTGGTGCACTTCCAGTCATGCCCAGCAGCTCAGCAGGCTGGGTGCCAAGGATCGGATATAAGCACAGTTACATGTAAGCAATGGACTCTGCCAATTGAAAATGGCAGACCTGGTGAGGTCAGAAGGGGAAATGCACCTGCCTACCCTTCCCAGTTCTCTCTCTGGGAATCAGTCAAGTCCATGGTTTGTTTTTCTCAAAGGGTGCTGCCACTTTGATTTTTCACTTGCAAAAACTCTTTACGGATTAGAAAGACAAACTTTCCACTGCCACCTGGTTTGGAAATATATGATTTTCTGTCTGTTTTGTAGTATAAAAAAGTATTTTTAACATTTATGGACATGTGTCTTTATTACAGCTTAAGTTTTTATTTTTAAAAATTTATTTATTTGAAAGGCAGAGTCACATAGAGAGAGAGAGAGAGTTGTCCATCTGCTGATTCACTCCCCAAATGGCCACAATGGCTGGTGCTGGGCCAGGCTGAAGCTAGGAGCTGCTTCTGGGTCTCCCACCTGGGTGCAGAGGCCCAAGGACTTGGAACATCCTCCACTGCTTTCCCAGGCCGTTAGCAGGGAGCTGGATCAGAAGTGGAGCAGCTGAGACTCGAACCAGTGCCCATATGGGATGCCAGCAGCTTAACCCACTGTACCACATCACCTGCCCCAAAAGTATTTATTTGTAATGAGGTCAAATGTATTACTATTTTGGGAGGACTGTGAGTAAAGATGTCATAACTCTCACATGATTATTCGCATATGTTTATAGTCCTTTAAAAAATGTATGTCTGCTCTACCAGAATCCCTTTTGGGTATAAGGCATATGGTAGGGAACTAGCTCCTTGAATTCAAATGATTCTCTAGTTGCTCAATATCATATGTGGATTTTCATCAATTCCCTCTTTGATTTGAAATGACTCTTGGATCACATGTTAAACTCTTATTTATTACATGGGTTGACTTTTTAGATTCTGTTTTTACCCATTTGATTATGTCTGCAACAGTAGCCACACTTTTAATATTTTTATGATATATTCTGATACCGAGTAGATATCCACTCATTTCCTCCCAAATCCAAGGCTATTTATGAGTGTTCTAGTCTGACATTTTTTAAAATGTTTGTTTCTTTATCTTATTTATTTGAGAGACAGACAGACTGATCTCCCATCCACTGTCTCACTCCTCAAATGCGCACAACAGCCAGGGCTGCACCAGGCCAAAGCTGGCAGCCAAGGCTTAATTCTAGTCTCCCACTGGGACCAGCGTACCAGGCCATCACCTGCTGTTCCCAGGGCACACGTTAGCAAGAAGCTGGAATCTGGAATGGTGCTAGGGCTCCAATCCAAGCTTAGCATTCCTAGCTGTGTCTTAACCATCTTACCAAAAGCTCAGCCCTTACTTACCCCGGAAAGGAAGCTTTGTTTTTGATTTGGTTGAAGCCCGTGCAAGAGAACACGAGTCCAGGGATTCGGTGTGATCAGTTCTCAGAGGAGCAGAGGTTCACATTCCCATTGGGAGTAGCAGATCCCCGGTCAGGGAATAGCACACTCCGGACCCTCGCCAAAGAGAACCCCTGTACCGAAACCAATCACCACCATCGTTTTGGTTTCATTTGCATATTTTAAAAAATTTTTAAAATTATGGTGAAATATACAACATAAAATTTTCTATCTTAACCCTTTTCAAGTGAAGAGTTCAGCAGTGTTAGTATATTCCCACAGTTGTGCAACCCATCCTCAGCCCTTGTCTCATCTTGCAGAATTAAACCCCATAACCATTGAACAATACCTCCTTGTTCGCCTCCCCCTGGCTCCTGGCAGCCACCAGCCTACTTTCTGGCTCTGAATTCGACGGCTCTGGGTGTCTCATACGAGTGGAATCACACCATATCTGCATGTGTGTGTTGGGTAACTGGACCATTATCTCACTGTGTGTAATGTCTTCAAGGTTTATCTATGCTATTATGTAGCGTGTGTCAGAAAGCACCTTTCTAGTTAAGACAGAATAGTAGTCCATTGTCTGTGGACAGCGTTTTGTCTGTCCCTGTATCCATCGGGGACACATGAGTTGCTCCCACCCATGGACTATTGTGAAAAATGTTGCAAGGAGTGTGAGGGTGCAAACACCCCTGAGAACCCCGCTTTCAGTTCTGTTGTGGCTATCCCCAGAAGTGGACCGGTTGAATCACGTAGTAATTCTGACTTTGCTGTTTTGAGCAACTGTCCTATATTCCCCAGCAGCCACCCTATTCCTCATTGCCACCAACAGCGTGCTAGGGGTCCAATGTCACCGTATCCTCCCCAGCACTTGTTTCCTGGTGTTTAATGTTTTTTCTGTTTTTTTTTTTTTTTTTTTTTGATGTTGGTGGTTTTTTTTTTTTTTTTTTTTTTTTTTTTTTTTTTTTTGACATGCAGAGTGGACAGTGAGAGAGAGAGACAGAGAGAAAGGTCTTCCTTTGCCATTGATTCACCCTCCAATGGCGGCCGCGGCCGGCGCGCTGCGGCCGGCGCACCGCGCTGATCCGACAGCAGGAGCCAGGTGCTTCTCCTGGTCTCCCATGTGGGTGCAGGGCCCAAGCACTTGAGCCATCCTCCACTGCACTCCCTGGCCACAGCAGAGAGCTGGCCTGGAAGAGGAGCAACCAGGACAGAATCTGGCGCCCCGACCGGGACTAGAACCCGGTGTGCCGGCGCCGCAAGGCGGAGGATTAGCCTAGTGAGCCGCGGCACCGGCCTGTTTTTTGTTTTTAATAGTAGCCATCTAATGGGTGTGAGATGGTTTCCTTTGGAACTTATTAGGATTCAAACCATTTAATCGGTATTATTTTGTGTCTGGCCTCTTTTGATTAATATTATTTTGTGAGAATCATCCACACTATGGCAGAGATGCGGTAATGACAACTGAATAATGTACAATCTTTTTTTTAAAGGTTTATTGAAAGGCAAAGTTACAGAGAGGCATAGGCAGAGGGGGAGAGAAAGAGAAAGAGAGAAATGTTGGCCGTCTGGAGCCTCTCTGAGGACGTGCGTGCTAAGCCTCTTGCCCATTTTTTTATATAGGTTTTTTTTTTTTTTTCTCAGTAACTTAAAGGCCTTCTTTATTCACTCTGAATGAGTCCTTTGTTGGAAATGCTTCCTGCACATCTCTTCTCTCAATCCGTGGCTTGCCTTTTCACCCTCTCCAAGTGGTATCCTGTGATACACAGAAATTCTTTATCGTTGCCTCGTTTTCAGAATGTTTTCTCTTATGGTTAGTGATTTTCATGTCTTGCTTAAGAAATCCTGGCATACCTTCTGTCATACAGAGAGTCTCCTGTGTTATCTTCTGAGCACGTAAGAGTTTTCCTTTTGCACATTCTAGATTGTCCATCCGGCTGGGGTGGTTGTAATTGACACGTGGTAGAGATGAAGACGAGAGAGTAAGTCTTCCATATGGATCTCTGTTGGCTCAGAACCACTCAGTAAGCCGACTGTCCTTTCTGCTCTGTGCACAGTATCATCTTCCTGGTAAATCAAGTGTTTTTCCTAGGAAGTGCTTTATTTTATCCGCAGTTTAAAAAGTAGTGACATGAAGATATTCATGATATTACCTTATTGTTCTAATGTCTGTAGAATCTAGAACAATGTCCCTTTTCCCCTTGGTCAGCATTGACTTTGCTTATTTTTTTTCTGTTGCTTAGTTTCTTTCTTTCTTTCTTTCTTTCTTTCTTTCTTTCTTTCTTTCTTTCTTTCTTTCTTTCCTTCTTTCTTATTTTTTTTTTGCTTAGTTATTTTCTAATTCTTTGTTTTCTTCTCTTTTCCTTATTAATTCTTTCCTTGTACTTTGCTTATGTTTAATTTGATAATATTTTTCTAACTCCTGAGCTAGATGGATCATTATTTTTCAGTCTTTCTTCTTTTTCAACATATTCAGGGTTTTTGTTTTATTTTTGTTCTTCTAAATATTTATGCATGTATGTGTGTGTGTGTATTTAAAAAGCAGAGTTTACAGAGAGAGGCAGAGACAGGGAGAGAAAGGTCTTCCATCCACTGCTTCACTCCCCAAATGGCCAGAGCTGGGCTGATCTGGAGCCAGGAGCCAGGAACTTCATCTGGGTCTCCCGCATGGGTGCAGGGGTCCAAGTACTTGGGCCATCTTCCACTGCTTTTCCAGGAGCATTACCAGGGAGCTGGATTGGAAGTGGAACAGCTGGGATTCAAACTGGCGTCCATATGGGATATTGGCACCACAGCATTGGCCCCTAAACTAATCATTTTTAAGGCCATGCATTTCCTTCTAAGTGTGGCCCTGCTTACATCCTTCATATTTTGTTATGTGATATTTTCATTATAATTCAGTTAAAGCACTTTACAATTCCAAGATTATGTCATTGACTGATGGGTTATTTATCAGTGCATTGTGTAACATCTAATGTTGGAGAATTATCCACATTTTTTTTCTTCTTCATTCCTTATTTAATTCGATTGTGGTCAAAGACATAATCTACATGATTTGTTTACATAAAAGTTTTAAAATTCTTAAATTTTTAAATTTTTAAAAGTTTTGTGGCCCAGTGTGGATCTTTGATAAAATAACTGTGTGAACTTTTTTTTGAAGTCTAACTTGCTATTGTTTGTGTTTGGAAATTTTCAATTAGATCAAGTCTGTGAATTTTGTGCTTCAAATCTCTCATGCCCTTCCTGGACATTTTTGCATTTTGTTTGCTTTTGTCTACTTTTCACATTGGTTTCTGAGAGAAATGTGTTAACATCTCCACCCTGTTGGTGAACTTGTCTATTTCTTCTTATGGATATGCCAACCCTTGCCTTATATATTTTTGGATCAATGTTATTAGGAACATAAAAATGAGAATTGTTATATCTTCCTGGTAGATTGACTCAATAACATTATAAAATGTCCCTATTTATCTCTAGTAGTAATTCTTAAAAAATCTTTTTTAAAGTGATATTAGCACCTCCTTACATCTGTTTAAGAGTTTGCATGGTCTAACTTTTTCCATGTCTATACTGGTAGATCTCTTGGAGAGTTAGAGCTTTGCTTTATGCACTCTATCAATTTTTGTCACTTAGTCAAAATATTTAATCTATTTATTTATTTATTTTTGACAGGCAGAGTGGACAGTAAGAGAGAGAGAGACAGAGAGAAAGGTCTTCCTTTTGCTGTTGGTTCACCCTCCAATGGCCACCGCGGCCAGCACGCTGCAGCCGGCGCATTGTGCTGATCCGAAGCCAGGAGCCAGGTGCTTATCCTAGTCTCCCATGCGGGTGCAGGGCCCAAGGACTTGGGCCATCCTCCACTGCACTCCCGGGCCATAGCAGAGAGCTGGCCTGGAAGAGGGGCAACTGGGACAGAATCCAGCGCCCCGACCGGGACTAGAACCCGGTGTGCCGGCGCAGTAAGGCAGAGGATTAGCCTATTGAACCATGGCACTGGCCAATCCATTTATTTTTAATGCTATTTTCAGATATATTTTGATTTAAATCAACTTGCCAATTTTTTATTTTTAGGTATTCTGTGTGTGTGTGTGTGTGTTTTTTTTTTTTTTTTTTACTTATTTTGAATCAGTCATATGTGTTTTTGGTTTCAGTAAAATGTGTTTGTCTCTCCACTTCCTCACTCCTGTCAGCTTGTTAGTAACATGCTTTTAGTAAGCTGTTGCTGGTTGCTACAGAGATTAGAACATGTAATCATTGTTTAACGAAGTAGTACTTTCCCACCTCTCAGATGATGTAAGACCTTTCACTAGTTTAACGTCAGTGTTCTCTTGTAGGATTACACTATTGTAGGATATTTTTCTACCTACACAGGTTTTAAACCTGTATGGCTTTATTGTAGCGCTATACGTGCAATAGGCGCCTCCTTTTACCTATATATTCCTTCGTTCACTGCTCTTCATGCTTTTGTGGGTTGCTGTGCTTCCATTTGAAATGGTTTTCCCTTGTCTCAAATGCTTCTATATAGAGTGACACTGGGATCAGTGCTGTGGCATAGTGGGTAAAGCTGCCGCCTGGAGTGCCAGCATCCCATACAGGTGACGGTTTGAGTCCTGGCTGCTCCACTTCTGACCCAGCTCTCTGCTATGCCTGGGAAAGCAGTAGAAGATGGCCCAAGACCTTGGGCCCCTGTACCCGCATGGGAGTCCCTGAAGAAGCTCCTGGCTCCTGGCTTTGGATCGGCTCAGCTCCAGCCGTTGCAGCCATCTGGGGAGTGAACCAGCAGATGGAAGACCTCTCTCTCTGTCTCTACCTCTCGTAACTCTGCCTTTCAAATAAATAAATAAATCTTTTTAAAACAAGAATTACACTTACATATTTTTTTCAGCATATTAAAGTCAATATTGGCGTGTTCCCTAGCTGCCACTGAGTCACTTTCTGTAGCTACTTTGAGGGTAATAGGGAGCTCAGATTGTCCTCTTTGTGTTTTGTCTTCAGAAGGTTTGTTATAGTTTATGCCTACATGTGGTCTTCCTTGGATTTATTCTGCTTGGGGTCTGCAGATTTTGAAGCTACAGGCTGGTGGTTTTAGCCAGTTTTAGAAAGTCCTCAACAGCTATCTTCAAATACCGTGTCTGCTGCCTGTGCTCCCTTCTCCCCGGCTGAGACTCCAGTTATAAACTCAAGATCCTTCTGTACTTTGTTCCTGATACCTCTTAGAGCCTTCTCTGTCTTTTCCACTCCTGTTGGACACCCCCTTCTTTTAGTTTAGATATTTTCTTCTGAACTCTCTTCAGCTGTACCTAATTTGCATCAAACTCATTAACCCCATTTTTCATTTCAACTATTGTATTTTTCAGCTCTATTGTTTCCTTTGTTGTTTTTTTACAGACTCCAATATTCTTCACTTTTTTCATGTTGATTCCAGTGATTCTAAAGTCCCTGTTCGCTCTGGGTCTATTACTCACTTTCTTCCTCTCAGTTCTGTCTCTTGATGTACCTGTTGATGTCCGGCTGAACGTCATTGTTTATGGAAAACTGTAGATGCCCTAAATGATGTTATTATCTTCATCCTGAGATAATTTCTTTAGCTTCACTTAGGTGATCAGAGGAAGAACAGATTGCTTTAACCCGATTAGGGAGTGATCTTATTTGAAGCTGGATTTCATTCTCTGAAGGTCTGGTCTATTTCTGATTTAGCCTAGCTCCAATGTGTCCCTTTAGGAGTCCCAGATAAACAATGAGGGGGCTGACCTAAGCCTCCTCCTCAGCAGACCCTATGCCCACGTGTGTTCTCCCCAGGCTTGCTGAGACTGTCAGGAGCTCAGCTAACATTTTCATTCTCGTAGCAGCCGCTTTCTGCTGTGTTTATCTAACCTTAAGGTCTGTGCTGTTAAGACTGAATGCTTTTAGAGAAACTGCGCAGACTGTTGGGCTAAATTCTCTCACTTTTTTTTTTTTTTAAAGGCGGAGAGGGAGAAGGTAAGAGGAGAGGGAAGGGAGATCTTCCATGTACTGGTTCACTCCCCAAATGGCAACAAGGGCCAGGTCAGGGCCAGGCTGAAGCCAGGAGCCTGGAACTCAATCTGAATCACCCACATGGCCGGCAAAGACCCAAATACTTGAGCCATCACCTGCCACCTCCCAGGCTATGCAGGGGCAGGAAGTCGGGTCAGAAGCACAGAAGCCAGGACTCAAACCAGGCACTCCCACAGGGGACTCAGATGTCCCAAGTGACATAACTGCTGTACAGAATTCCCAGTTCATTTCACTTCTATGCTTTTTATAAAAAAGATATATTTATTTATTTGAAAGTCAGAGTTAAACAGAGAGATCTTCCATCTACTGGCTCACTCCCCAAATAGCCACAGTGGCCTGGGCTGGGCCAGGCCAAAGCCAGGAGCCAGGAGCTTCCTTTGGGTTTTCCTTGTGGATGCAGGGGCCCAAGCACTTTGTCCATCTTCCACTGCTTTCCCAGGCACATTAAGCAGGGAGCTGGATCAGAAGCAGAGCAGCTGGCTCTTGAACTGACGCTCCTATGGGATGCTGGTGTTGCAGGCGGCAGCTTAACCTGCTGTACTACCATACCAGCCCCAAATTTTGGTTTTTAAAACAGATTCTCAGGCCGGCGCCGCGGCTCACTAGGCTAATCCTCCACCTAGCGGCGCCGGCACACCAGGTTCTAGTCCCGGTCGGGGCGCCAGATTCTGTCCTGGTTGCCCCTCTTCCAGGCCAGCTCTCTGCTGTGGCCAGGGAGTGCAGTGGAGGATGGCCCAAGTGCTTGGGCCCTGCACCCCATGGGAGACCAGGAGAAGCACCTGGCTCCTGCCATTGGATCAGCGCAGTGCGCCGGCCGCGGCGGCCATTGGAGGGTGAACCAACGGCAAAGGAAGACCTTTCTCTCTCTCTCTCTCACTGTCCACTCTGCCTGTCAAAACAAAACAAAAGAAAACAAAACCACAGATTCTCAGTCTATCCTAAGTGCCCTTGGAGGTATTATAAATTCAAGAGCAATATATGATGGAATAAGTGCTCACACAATATTAGTTGCAGGATTTAATTCTCTCATCATAAAAGTCATTTATAAGAATATGGATTAAAGAAAAATTCAAGCCCACACACCACCAGGTCCTAGGCTGTCTCCTCGCCGCCTCCTCCCTGGCCCATCTGGCTGTGCCCTGCAGAATTGCACCTTTTACCTACCGACTTTGTAAATATGAGCAAATTACATAGACCCCTGGCTGCACACCGAGGAGTCAGGAGGACGTTGCGGGTGCAGCAGCGAGAGAGCTGCTCTCCTCTGTCTCCAGGCTGACACCAGGCTGAGCCGGGCCCCACGCAGGCCTGCCTGCCTCTCAGCCCCAGACTGCAGAGGAAGGCAGCTCCTCTGCACCCACAAAGAAAGTCTTTGCTGTCAAAGCCATCCTCGCCCCAGATGCAAAGTGGAAGCCCCTCCTCCTCCCTCCGTCCCTGCGTTCTCCTGCCTCTCCCTTCCTCGTGTTTGCAGCCACGCTAACCTGCTTCCCCCAAGGCTCCCTCACTCTCCACACCCTCCCTGCCCTTCCTCCCGGCAGGCAGAGCTCGGGCGGGGAAGTCAGGAGCCTGAATCTGAGCCTGAGCTTTGCTGTGTAAGCTGGGCTGAGTCCTGTCCCAGCCTCTGTCCCCTCCTCTTCCCCAGGCTCCTCTCTGGGAGCAGGTGTCAGTTCGCAGCTGGCACCTTGCCTGGCAGGTGACAGGCTTCAGTGAATGGCAGCTCTCCAAGCAAAGGAGGAAAGGGGTCGGCAGTGCCCTGAGATCCCTGGCCAGCTCAGCTCTGGGCTTGGGCCTCCTTAGACTCAGGGGCGGGCTCTGGAACATCCCCCTCCCCGCCCCGCCCCGCCCCTCCCCAGGTGCAGGATTTGCATCAGGACCTTGGGGGGTGGGCCCAGGGGTCGGTCTTTCTTCAAAGCTCTCTGGGTGATTCCAGTG
Organism: Oryctolagus cuniculus; assembly: GCF_051225735.1. Classification (NCBI taxonomy): domain Eukaryota; kingdom Metazoa; phylum Chordata; class Mammalia; order Lagomorpha; family Leporidae; genus Oryctolagus; species Oryctolagus cuniculus. The sequence continues at coordinate 41,024,849 of NC_142874.1, read as the reverse complement.
TGGGGGCAAAGTGAAGAAGCCCTGGCAGTGGAGCTGAGAGCTAAAGCTGCCCAGGGCGCTCACAGAGAAGGCCCCCTCCCCACCCTGGACTCAGACATCTGCCAAGGCCACCGTCTGCCGCCCAAGGTCAGGTGCCCAAACCTCACATGGCTGGGGCCCCTTTGGGGTGCCGGTGTCACAAGGGGCAATGCTGGCCTCCACTTCTATTCTGATATGGCCTCAAGTCTCTGCGCCAGTTTCTGCCTCCCCCTCCCATGAGACTGCTGGGAGCTGTTCAGCTCTGTCTTGTGCTATGTGTGACAGCACAAGAATGCTGGATCGGTTCATCTCTTGATCTTTTTTCCTCGTGTTTTGGATTTTTGCTGCTCTCTGATGCCTCAGATGGGTAGTCTTTTGTGTTGTGTTTTTCAGTTGTTTCAATTGAGTCCAGTGGGATTATGGTTTTTGAAGATTGGTTTATGTATTTGAAAGGCAGAATGACAGAGGGAGAAACAGAGAGAGAAACAAATCGTCCACCTGCTGGTTCACTCCCCAAGTGGCTGCAACATGTGATCCAGGCTGAAGCCAGGAGCTCCATCCAGGTCTCCTACATAGGTAGCAGGGGCCCCAGCATACCAGTCATCTTCCGCTGCCTTCCCCAGGAGCATCAGCAGGGAGCTGGATGGGAAGTGGAGCAGCCAGGACTCAAAGTAGTGCCCATACGGGAAGCCGGCACTGCAGGCCTCTCCAAGGGAGGACTGATTGGTTTTTGGCTGCTTTGTCAGAGCCAGAGTAGAAATCTTCAACTTTTAAACTTCCATTCTGTTGCCTTGTGGCCCCTCTCACCTCTCCCCTATTAGACCTCTAGCTCAATGATCCTGTTAATTAAATAATATCTGGTTGCCAAGTCTAACCTCAGTTGATGTCCTTTGCTTCTAAGGACTCCTGAAGAAAATCACCAAGTTATATACTATCAGGGGAGGTTACCAGCTCATGGAGCAAATTGTAGGCCTCCTTCCAACCTGGACCACATCTTAAGCATCTCTCCTTTGAACCCTCCTACATCCTTCCCCACTGCAATGCCAACCCTTGGAGGTTCCAGCCTCCCAATCCTGCCTCCCTTGCTGTCAGCCAATGATCAGATGTCCGAGTTCATTGGGTCTGAATTTATCTAGATTTCTACTTCAAAAATGATTGATTTTCTTATCTGTCCTCTCCTCTTTTGCTTCTGATTCAGAAGAAAACACATCTTCTGTCAAAGAAACTCATGGATCTCATCTCACTCAACTCCTGCCAAGCTCTATTGATGGTTACTTCTCTCCCTCTTGTTAAGCCATGGCTCTTAAGGTCAAAGAATCTCAGAAACCAAGGGGTTTATTGAGCCCACACAGAGGGTAGCCAGAAAGAGCAAATGCCAGGTCCTGGGACAAGGGCCCTGGACCACCAGCAGCAGGGGTGAGCCGAAGCAGGACAATGCCTACTGGATCTGGAGCTACAGCCATTTTTTAAAATTTGGAAACATTAAAAAGAAACTATATTGAACTCACATTGGCTGTAGATAAGAGGGCAGGACAAGATAAAGCAGGCAAAACTTGGACTCAGAGGACAGTCCCCGAGAAGTACTTACTGCTTCTTCACTGTGGGAGCGGTGAGCAGAATGCAGTGGTACCCTGATGGGTGTCCTCCTGCGGTTTTGAGTCAAGCGTTTCAACACACATTCAGGAATGTGGAGCTGTTTTTTGTCATCATTGGTTTGGCTTGAAGCTATCAAGTGAATAGCTTCTCTTATCTCTCCTCTCGTCCATCCTCCAAACTTGTACTAAATTTAGGGCATCTTGGAATTTTTTCTTCCATCAATTGAATCTCTTTAACATTTCTGCTTCCTTATCTCTTGTCAGTAAACATGCTCAGATCTGCCCATTCCAAAAACAAATTCTTGCGTCAATCGTCAATCCTGTTGCCTTATCTTGCTGTGATCTCCCAAGCGCTGATGACCAAATTTCTTAAAACGTAACCTGCATTCATCATCTCCACTCGCTCACCACCCATTCATTGCTTGCAGTTTTGTTTCTCTCCCTGCCAGTGCACTGGAACCTCCAAGAGTCTCCTTTGATCTAAGCCCGAGGGCCTCTTGCTGGCTTTGCCTTCTTCGATCCTTCCAGAACATGTAGCCAACAGCATCTGAACATCCTCTCCCGTGTTGGCTTCTCTGACATAATTTTCCTTGGACCTTCTACTTCTTCCACGGGTTCCTCTGTCTCTTGCTCCATCGTCGTCCTCACTCCACTCTTTGTGTAGATGTTTCCTAGGTCTTTGTCCCGTGCCTTCTCCATAAATCCGCCGAGTCCTCTCTGTGTTCACTCCAGACTTGTAATTCCAGCTCCCTCCTGGGTTTCTGCCCCTCGATGACCTACCTACACATCAAACTCAACATTTCCAGAGAGAGTTCAAGTCTCCCTAACTCTGCTTCTTTCCTGAGAATCCTTTCCTGTTAAAAACAGAAACTCCCAGTGAGTTGGGGCTGGGAAATGGATAGTTGTGCTTGACACCTTTTCCTGTCCCACCCTCCAACAAATCAGACATTATATTCTGTTGATCTCTGGGAAGGTTTTTACATGTGTCCCTTCCTGCCGTCATCCCTACTCGTAAATTATTACTTTTGCAATAACAAGATGCTTTGGTTCTTGTTTGTACATCTTCTAGTCTCTTTGGCTCACTGCCACCAGGCTCATGTTGCTTAACATATGTTGAATGAATAACTGAAGCACAGCTTCAATTATGTTGCCTGCTGGTTCCCTCCCTGTTGTTGACTGAGCAAATCCAGGCTGCTGAGCCTACTTCCAAGTCCTCTGAATCTGCTTCTATCCTTTTCCACCTTGAACTCTTCCCCATACGCTGTGGTTCAGTGAAATGCACTGTCAGTTTCCAAGTCGCATCCTTTTTCAAGTTTCAGCGTTTCTGGATTAAAAAAAAAAAAAAAGTCCTGTGGTATTTAAACGTAATCAAAGTCAGACAGCTTGCTTGCACAATCTCTCAAAGCCGTCACTCTTCCAATATACATTGTAACCCTCCAGTCGAGGGAAAAAGTATGCGGGATTTCCCAACTCCATGTGACCACGAATCCTGTTTACAGGACCCGCACTTGGCTCACAAGACGCAAATGGTCCAAGAAACACGTTTTCCAGCAGGCCCACACAGATGCCTCTTTATTCCCCAAGCAGGCTCCATTTCCTGCATCATTCTTGGACATTAGCCCCTCCAGGGGAAACTCTGCTCTGCGTGCAGACGTGTCGCTTGCCCCAGTGCCCAACGATGCAGAATTGGGGATGCTGCTGAACAGTCCGCAGCCCCCAGGGCAACCCCCACCCCCGCAGCCCACAGCAAGGAATAGCCCAGCCCCAATGACAGTCCTGCTGGGGCTGACGCCTGCCCTGCCCCTCCCTTCTTCCCTCTGCTGTTCAAAGCCATCTCCACTTCTGAAAATCTAGAGCAATTATTTTCTCTTCTTCAGTGAATACTTTTTTTTTTACCACTTAGATTTTCTCCTCTCTGATAGTCTATGTTTAAAGTTGTATTGATTTGCTTTTATTCATTTGAAAAGCAGAGCAATGGGGGAAGGAGGGGAGAGAGAAAGAGAGATAATAGGGCCAGCACCGTGGCTCACTTGGTTAATCCTCCGCCTGCGGCGCCAGCATCCCTTATGGGCGCCAGGTTCTAATCCCTGTTGCTCCTCTTCCAGTCCCGCTCTCTGCTGTGGCCTGGGAGTGCAGTGGAAGATGGCCCAAGTGCTTGGGCCCTGCACCCGCATGGGAGACCAGGAGGAAGCACCTGGCTCCTAGCTTTGGATCATTGCAGCACCGGCTGTGGCGGCCATTTGGGGGGTAACCAATGGAGGGAAGACCTTCCTCTCTCACTGTCTATAACTCTACCTGTCAAATAAATAAATATTAATAATAAATTAAATTATAATAAAAAATTAATAATAAATGCCCACAATAGCTGAAGTTGGGCCAGACTAAAACCAGGAGCCAGAAACTCCATCCAGGTCTCCCACATGGATGGCAGGGGCCTATGTGAGCCATAACCTGCTGCCTCCCAGGGTGGGAGTTGGGTCAGAAACAGCAGCAGAAGTAGATCCTAGGCACTCGAGTAGGAGATGTGGCTATCCCAAGTAGTGGCCTAACCTGCTGTGTCACAGTGCCCACCATCCCTCCCCTCTGATCTTCTATAGTATGGTACATAATGCTTTGACAACATTTATCTAAATATTTCACATATTATTCATGGGTGGGGTCTTTAAAAATTCATAGGGAAATGCATATCCTGAAAAAACTATGAACGGATTAAAAATTCTGTTTGCAACAACATAAACTCATCTTTATTTAAAAGCTTTATTTATTTTTTTGAGAGGTAGAGTTACAGAAGAGAGGGAGGAGACAGAGAGAGAGAGGTCTTCCATTTGTTGGTTCACTCCTCCAATGGCTGCAACAGCCAGGGCTGGGCCAGGCCAAAGCCAGGAAGCCAGGAGCCAAGAACAATATCCAGGTCTCTCCCCGTGGATCACAGAGGGCCAAGTCCTCTGACCATCTTCTGCTGCTTTCCCAGGCACATTCGCAGGGAGCTGGATTGGAAGTGGAGTAGCCAGAACTCAAACTGGCGCCCATAGGGGATGCTGACATTGCAGGCAGAGGCTTAACCCACTGCACCACTAAACCAGCCCTTAAATTCATCTTTTAATCCCATTTTGCATGAACTTTCAAAATTACCCTCCTTTTTATGCCTGGTATGTGATGACTTCTGTCTCCGAAGTGCCAGCACGGTTGTAACGGTAGGTTCTTGCTTGAACCAAATGGAGCTTTACTTAAACCGTTCTTTTCCAGTCATTTTCCAAACTTAACTCTCAGCTCAGTATCGTCCATTTTTGCCTTCACGTTTCCCCACGTCTTTCTTTCCCCTTGCACATCCATGGCCACTGCTGTGGTTCAGGTTCTATGGCTCCATGCCCCTACTACAACCACGGGAAGCAGAATGGCTTCCCAGAGAAGGCCCTGCACCCTGACCTCAGCAGGCCTCAGTCTGATCCCTGACTCTGCCCCTGCCTGCCCGCCTGGCCCCAGGCAATGGACCTGCCCCTGCTGGGAACGATGGTTCTCTATTCCAGTGTGGAGGTGAGTGTGCCTTCCAGGGTTGTGGTGGTTGTTTTTTAAGATGGATTGAGCTGAACAAGGCAGTGAGAGAGAGATTGAGAGACCTTCCACCTGCTGCTTCAGTCCCTAAAGGCTCACCACAGCCAGGGCTAGGCCAGGCCAAAGCCAGGAGCCAGGAACTCCATCCAGGTCTCCCACATGGGTGGTGGGAACCCAAGTTCTTGGGCCGTCTGCTGCTACCTCCCAGAAGCATTAGCGGGAAGCTGGATCGGAAGCACAGACACCAGGACTCAAATGAGGCACCATGTGGTATGGGATGCGGCATCCCAAGTGGTGGCTTAGCCCACTGCGCCCCAACGCCCACCCCTTACACCTGCCAGCCTTGTGTCGGGATTACAGAAAATGTATGAATCACCTGGCTCACAAGGGCGCACAACGAGGGGCTCCAATAGTCAACAGCCTCCGGAGGCTCCCTCCTACCGCAGCCTCTGCTCCAAAGCCTTTTCTTTGATCTTCCATCACTCCCAAAGCCCAAGATGCTGGAATTCGAGACCCTGGACCATTGTTAACAACTCACTTGAGAGACTCACCTCTAATCCTCCTCCACCTCCTCCTCCTCGAGCAGGTCCCCTCGCTGGCCTCAGCCCTCTCAGCTCCCCACTCTGGCCAGTGGGATTCGCCCCGCTGGGAAAGATCCTCAATACACAGCCCACCCACAGGGCAGCCACGGTGCTCCCCGGCCCGCTGGCCGACTCTGCCTGCAGAGGGACTGTCCCTTCCTGGGTGTCTGGGGTCCACACAGTCTGGCCCCTTGCTGGGCAATCAGCTCCCGTGAGCAGGCGATGATTCTCCCTTGGGGACCTCCTGTGTCACCTCTGGTGGGTTTTTTGCTTTCTCAATTTTGCGCTAAGCTGCTTGAGGACAATGACCACGTCTTATTCTTCTCTACCAAAGCTACCTTGCTCTTGCTAGAAGCTCCAGAAATAGTCAGTCCAAAATGTTCAACCTTCTCTTAACTGGGTGTCTTTTTTTTAAGATCTAAATCTTACTTTTTAAAAATGTTTAATTATGTATTTTATTTCTTTGAGAGACAGAAAAAGTTCCCATCTGCTAGTATACATCCCAAACGCCTGCAATGGCCAGGATGGGACCTGGCCAAAGCTGGGAGCTGAGGACTCACTCCAGGTCTCCCACAGGAGAGGCTGGCACCCAGTCACCTGAGCCCCCATCTGCTGCCTCCTAGAGTTTGCATCAGCCAGAACTGGACTTGGGAATCAAAGTCAGGTACTTCACTATGGAACACTGTTGTCTAAACCACTCGGCCAACCAAAGAAGGAGGTACCTTTCTCTGAAGGGAGGAGAGAACTTCCATTTTGATTATGGCCCTGTCTAAATAAGGTCAGAGTTTGTGAGCTCAAGAGGCTTCTATAGTCTTGGCAGCTCATGACAAGAGCCTCGGGTGATTACTGACGTCATAAATAAAAGTGTCAATTGTTAAATCAACAACAGGAGTCACTGTGCACTTACTCCCCATGTAGGATCTCTGTCCTTAATGTGTTGTACTATGCGAATTAACGGTAAAACTTGTCTTAACAGTACTTTTTACTTTGTGTTTCTGTGTGGGTGTAAACTGTTGAAATCTTAGAATTGGTCTTCTGTATATAAAGATAATTAAAAATGAATCTTAATGATGAACGGGATGGGAGAGGGAGTAGGAGTTGGGACGGGAGTAGGGCAGGGAGGGCAGGTATGGGGAGAAGAAACGCTATACTCCAAGTGCTGTACCTATGAAATTTGTATTCATTAAATAAAAGCTTTCTAAAAATAAAAGGAAAGCTGTTAATTAAATAAGCTGTCCTATTCTCAAGATTAAATAAATATTAAAATTAATTTTAAAGATAAATAAATAAACCACCAGACCAAACGCCCACCCCAGAGTATGTCTGAAATGCCTCTTTCCTTAAACTTTGTGCCCACCCTTGGGAGGCTCCTCGGGGGCAGGCAGAAGTGATGGAGATGTCAGGGCACTGAGGGTCACCTGCGGCTGGCAGGGCTGGGGGAGGGGAGCAGAGGTGCCCCCCCGCCACGGGTTATGAGAACGCTTGCAAACAGAATCACTGGCAATCAGACAGTAACGTTTTAATGAAGCATCTTAATGGCTTATCCAAAATAATCCTCTTGATTTGGAAGGATTAAGTTCCAGTTGACAAAACCGCCAACCCATGTGGAAGGAAGCCCCACGTGTTGCCCTGGCTGTTACAGCAGAGCCTGTGGCACTGTCCAGAGAAGCCACAGCTGCAGGAGCTGCCGGCCCCAGGCAAGTGGAAACAGCCCTTTGCCAGGCGCCAGCGTCAGCACCAGCACCGCCTGGGAAATGCTGCAAACCTACAGGGCAGCTCCGAGAACAGGGACAGCCAGCCGGCCACACTTCTCTCAGGCTAACCTTCTGCGGTGTTTTATCGTTTGTCTCTCCCTGTGCCTCCCTCTCCCACGATCTTGCCCTCTTTGATTTCTGAACCACTTGAGAGTAAGTGACATACAGATGCTTCCCAACTCAGGACGAACAACCCGTGACTTTCAACTTTACCATGATGCGAAGGCCAAATGCGTTCGGTAGGAACTGTACCTTGACTTTTGAAATTTGATTTTATTTTTCCCAAGCTAGTGATGTGTGATGTATGACAAAGCCCTCTCCCAGTGCTGGGCAGGGGTAGCAGCCACAGCCCCGGGGCAGCCCCCAGTTACAAGGGGGAAGTGGATTGTGTTGCTAAGCTGGGATGGTCAGCAGATGAGGGGAATTGAATGCATTTTCAACTTACACTTTTCCAGCTTGCAGTGGGGTTGCTCAGGGTGCAACGCCGTGGAAGTCAGGGAGCATCCATGCAGCAGAGCCCTCTGAGGCCCCTGCATCTTCATTGTGTAGAGACAGGCGTTCTGCCACAGCAGGTTAAGCCACTCTTTGAGGCACTCTGATTCCAGACCAGAGTGCTGGCTAGAGCCCAACTCCTCTGCTTCCAAGCCAGCTTCCTGCTGATGGTCCTGGGAGGCAGCAGGCGATGGCCCACATACTTGGTTCCTGCCACCATGTGGCAGGTGGAGTGCCTGGCTCCTGGTTTTGGCCTGGCCCAACCCTGGCTGTTGCAGGCATTTGGGGAGTGAACCAATGGATGGAAGATGTTTCTCTCTCTCTCTCTCTCCATCTCTTCCTCTTTCTCTGTCACTCTTTCAATTAAACAAATCTCCTTTTTTTAAAGGGAGCTGTATTCTTTACAAATATTGATATAATAAAAAATTCTAATTATGGAAGTGGAGGAGACTAAGGAACAAAACAACTAAATGCAATCCCTGATCTTGGACAGTATCCTCTGTCAAAGGAGGGGAATGTGATGACCAGCATCACTGGGAAAATTAACAAATGGAGGAGGAATAGCATCCTTTCTTTCTTTCTTTTTTAAAGATTTGTTTCATTTATCTGAAAGGCAGAATTACATATATATTACATTATATAGCGAGAGATCTTCCATCCACTGGTTCACTCCCCAAATGACCAGAAAGCTAGGAGTCAGGCGCTTCACCCAAGTCTCCCACATGGCCATCTTCTGCTGCTGGATCAGAAGTGGAGCAGCTGGGACTCGAACCAGCACCCATGTGGGATGCCGGTGTTGCAGACGGCGGCTTCACCCCTTACACTACAACGCCGGCCCCAGTATCGCTTCTTAATCTGCTGACATTTGTAACCCGACTGAGATTACACAAGGGCGCAGCATTACTAGGGAATAACTAAAAATTTCATTTGAAAGGTAGATTAAGAGAGAGACAGAGACAGAGAGTGCTTCCATCTGTGGGTTTACTCCCCAAATGCCTTCAGCAGCCAGGGCTGGGTCAGGACAGAGCTAGGTGCAAGAAATGCCATCCAGGTCTCCCACATGAGTGCTAGAGGCCTGAGTACTTGGGCCACCCTCTGCTGCTTTCCCAGGCACATTAGCAGGGAGCAGGGTCAGAAGAAGAGCAGCCAGGACCCACATGGGTGCTCTGATATGGGATGGCAGCATCTCAGGTGGCGGCTTAATCTTCACTGTGCCATGTTGGCCCCTACCGTTCTCTCTTAAAAATAAAACATTCATTTATAGCAACCTCTGAAGATGCCACACACACACACACAAAAAAACAAAAAACAAAAAAAAAAACCCACAACAAAATCCTTTATACAAAGGCAACACACCAAAAAATCAGTTTTTTATATACTAATAAAGGAAGTTAAGAAAACAATACCATTTACAGTAGCATCAAAAATATAAAATGAATAAGATAGGAAGAGCAAACTTAACTAATCATATGAAACACTTGTACACAAAAAACTACAAGACATTTCTGAAAGAAATTAAGGCACAAATAAATGGGAAGACATCCCATGTTCTTGGATGGGGAGAATTTATCTTGCTTTTTTTAAAAATTTTTTTGACAGGCAGAGTGGACAGTGAGAGAGAGAGACAGAGAGATAGGTCTTCCTTTTGCCACTGGTTCACCCTCCAATGGCCAGCGCTGTGGGGAAATTAGTTACACGAAGCAATTCAAAGATGTTGCCCAAAGGAAGTAAGGTGGGCGGAATCCAAAGTTGTTTACCACTGAAGCTAATTGGCTATGCAACATCAGGGGAGGTAACAAAACTAGTCGCAAGTGTATAGACATATGGCTAGTCCTATAGAAATCGCCCTGTAAAATGACCGTTTAAGTGATTGCTTGGTCCTTAGCCCTGCCCCAATGACTCTGCAGTTTTGTGCTATAAAAGGCTCTGTTACACGAGTTCTTGCTAGACTTGACTCCCCGCTGCGTCTGATTGTCTCTGGGATCAGGAAGCTGGGGAACGGGCGAGCTGCGCACTTACCTTTCCTCGGACCCAGTCCATCCTTGTACGGGTGGACTAAGACCCCTGCACGGCGCGGCCAGCGCGCTTTGGCCGGCGCACCGCGCTGATCCAGGAGCCAGGTGCTTCTCCTGGTCTCCCATGGGGTGCAGGGCCCAAGCACCTGGGCCATCCTCCACTGCACTCCTGGGCCACAGCAGAGAGCTGGACTAGAAGAGGGGCAACTGGGACAGAATCCGGCGCCCCGACCCGGACTAGAATCTGGTGTGCTGGCGCGACAGGTGGAGGATTAGCCTATTGAGCCGCGGCGCCGGCCTATATTGCTTTTTTTTTTTTTTACAGGCAGAGTGGACAGTAAGAGAGAGACAGGGAGAAAGGTCTTCCTTTGCCGTTGGTTCACCCTCCAATGTCCGCCGCGGCCGGCGCACTGCGGCCAGCGCACCGCGCTGATCCGAAGGCAGGAGCCAGGTACTTCTCCTGGTCTCCCATGGGGTGCAGGGCCCAAGTACTTGGGCCATCCTCCACTGTACTCCCTGGCCACAGCAGAGAGCTGGCCTGGAAGAGGGGTAACCGGGACAGAATCCAGTGCCCCAACCGGGACTAGAACCTGGTGTGCCGGCGCCGCAAGGCAGAGGATTAGCCTATTGAGCCACGGCACCAGCCCTATATTGCTTTTTAAAATATTGATTGATTGATTTAAAAGACAGAATGACAGAATCTTCCATCTAATGAATGGTTCACTCCCCCAAATGGCAGTAGCACCCAGGGCTGGTCCAGGTGGAAGCCAGAAGCCTGGAACTCCATCCAGGTCTCCCTTCTGGGTGGCAGGGACCATCTTCCTCTGCCTTCCTCAGGCACAGTAGCAGGGAGCTAGATCAGAAGTAGAGCAGCCAGGACCTGAACCAGTGCTCTGATATGGGATGACCAGGTGGCACGCAGTGTCTTAATCAACTTTGCTGCACCAGAGTGCTGGCCCCTAATTAGTATTGTGAAAGTTTCCATAATACCACAAGCAATATATATAGGCAATTGCTATCAAAATCCTTACTAAGATAGCTTAAAAATGATTTTCCACGTGAAAAAAATTAAAACATTTTTAACACTGACTTTCTCCACACTTTCTGGCATCAATGTCTGCTGGAAGCAAAAGACTTACTTCCCTTTCTTTTACTTCTGTTCTCTGATTATTACTTGTTTGTCCATCCATCCATCCATCCATCCGTGTACTATCCGTATGGATTCACGGACTCCTAAATTCTTCTTTTTAATGGTCTGTCATTCATCCACTGTTTCCGGCGGTCAGTTTGTTTCAGAATTGACTGGTGGGAGCCCCTTCCAGCTGCTTCTGTGTCCATCTTTTTTTTTTTTTAAGATTTATTTATTTACTTAAAGTTGGAGTTAGACACAGAGAGAAGGAGAGGCAGAGAGAGAGGTCTTCCATCCGCTGGTTCACTCCCTAGTTGGCTGCAATGGCCTGAGCTGTTCCAATCTGAAGCCAGGAGTCAGGAGCTTCTTCCGGGTCTTCCACACGGGTGCAGGGGCCCAAGGACTTGGGCCATCTTCTACTGCTTTCCCAGGTCACAGCAGAGAGCTGGGTCGGAGTGGAGCAGCCGAGTCTCAAACTGGCCCCCATAGGGGATGCCGGCGCTGCAGGCCAGGGCGTTAACCCGCTGCTCCACAGCACTGGCCCTTTTGGAACTTTCTAAAATTCTAGACAGAACGAGGAGGGAGGAAGGAATAAAGCAAACAGGAGAAAGGAAATAAAAAATCAGGAGGAAAAAAAAAAGGAAGAGAGAGTAATGGGGAGGCCAACGTAAGGAGCTGGCTGGCGCAGACGCAGCTCATCGGCGCCTCCTGGGGGCTGGCCTGTCCCCTGCCCCAGGGAGCAGAGTTTAGCCCGCGAGAGCCGGCAGTGGGCTCCATGCTGGCCCTGGGGAGCTGATGAGCTTTGTGTTTTGGTGATGACTCTGTGAGTTGCAAACGATGTAAACCCAGCCCGAAGTGGCAAGAGAGGAGAGTGCATCGGCTTAGACGACTGACAAATATGGGAGAGTGCATCGGCTTAGACGACTGACAAATGCGGGATCATTTTCAAGCCAAGCTGGGTCAAAGGGCCCGGACAGATAGCAGAAATCAGTCGTCTCCTTCTGCCTCTCTCTGCTCTCAGCTCTGCCCGGCTCTGCTCTGTGTTGGTTTAGTTCTTGTTCCGCCTCTTCTCCCAGGATGCAGAGGCGCAGCTGGCTGTTCCAGATTGTTCTAGATTAATCTTAGTCATTCAGCAGCTCCGGCCTCTTTCCCGAGGACTATGACAAACATCTCAGAAGTGGCCCTGACTGGCCCACGCCTGAACCAATCCCGGTGCCTGGGAGGGGCAGGTGTCTCATTGGCCAGGCCTGGGCTCTGAGCTCCCCTCCGGGGCTGAGGCTGGAGAGGAAGCCTCCCCCTGAACACATGAGTTGGAACACAGGAGTTTCTACTCCCGCCTCTACCAGAGTTGGAGCGCCTCTGACCCTCCCGTGTCACTTCAGCAGGAGCGAAGGGACAAGAACAGCCCCCAGCACCTCGCCTGGGCGGGTGGTGGCTGGCTCTCCTGCCTGCCCCGCAGGTGCGGCTGGGACATGTCAATCATGGCAAGGCATTACGTCATGGCAGATGGCAATCGAAGGCGCTGTCAGTGGGAGCTGACAGGAGAGCTGTGGCAATCTGCTTATCTGGATGCCACCCTCGCTGAGTAAAGGGTCATTATCAGGATTGTTCAGCCAGGTTTGCGGCAACCGCCAAGTCTGCCGGTTATCCATTACATCACCCCCGTGTTAGTCAGCTGCACGCGCACCGAGCCTCAAAGGGGCCCTCACGGCCGCTCCATCCCCTCCCCCTCCCTCCCCTTGCAGCCCAGTGGTGAGAAGTTACACGAGGTCAACCTCCGATGAGGCCTCGTCTGTGCCCAGGGTCCCTTCTGTGAGTTCACTGCACCAGCTGGAGCGGAGCTACCCGGCACAGCCAGCTTGGGGTGCTCCTACCAACATGGGGATCCAGGTGCCAGGACAGGACAAGCTCTTGCATTAACCAGTTCAATGTCAGCTCTGGCTTCCACAACGGCTGTCTGCTCCCCACGCATCTCGCCAAGGACGAGGTGTCCACGGATGGGTGGGAGCAGGCACCTGCCAGAAATCCAAAGACGCCCCCCACCCCCCAAAGTGTGCCGCGGCTGGCGTGGGTGCCAGCCTCGGTCTCCGCCCTCGGCACACCCCTCGGGCACCTCCTCGCCCAACAAGCCCACACCTGCAGCTCAAACAGAGAGTTCACCCGACACGGCTACCTTCCCATGCAAAACCCAACCAAATTGATGGTGCGGGCTGTGGGAAAGAGGCAGGAAGAGGGAGTGTGGTTACCAAGGTGGGTTCAAAGGCGTGGGCTTCCTCCTGACCACCGTGCAATAATAACGTGCAGAGCCGACACGTCCCGAACTTGAAGGCAGGCCTGGCCGGAGGAGATCAAGGCTTGTGGGGAAGCGAGAAGGGCTCTTTAACCTACTTACTGATTCCTTTTTATTAAAACCGCATTTCAAATTCCAGCTCTGTCCTATTCTAGAACATGTTTCATATCCAGATGCAGTCCCCACCCCAGCTGCGCTCCAGAAAAGTGGCATCCTTGGGACGTGTTGCACCAAAAGGGTCTCAGCCCAGCCACGGCCTTAGGTTCTGGGGGGGCCGGAAGTTCCTCCTTGTTCTGATGCCCAGAGGCCAGGAAAGCGAGAGTCCCGTGGAGCCGGAAGAAATTTTGGAGAGTGTCTGGACGAACTTCTGATTTCCCAGAGCAGTGGGGGAGCCTAGGCAGAGATGTGGAGCCCGAGCTTTGTTCTCCCAGGCTGCTGTCACGGGATGTCACGGACCTGGTCGCCTCCCATGTCCAAAACCAAGGTGTGGGGCTAGGAGGCCTCTCTGTGGCTGGGGGCCCTTCGTGTGTGTGTGTGTGTGTGTGTGTGTGTGTCTGCATTTCCCCCTGTTCCAGGGACAGCCATCATCCCTGGCCAGGGCCGACCCTGTAAAGACTCCCTGTCCTGATAAAGTCACCTTTGGGAATGCTGAACTCCTGGGGTGGGGTGTATGTTCTAGGGGCGACATGGTGGCCTCCGGAGCGTTCTGATTCCACCCACCCCCCTTGCGCTGTGGCTCTCGCAGGTCCTGACACCTCGAGTTTTCCTGTCAACCCTTCCTGTGCCTGGGCACCTGTGACACTCTCCCACCCATGGCCCATGGGGACCTCTGGAAATTTGCCCTCTTCCAAGAGCTCAGGGCCAGTGGCCCTGGGAGGTAGGAAGGCGTCCCCCCAGGGAACAGAGTATTCCAGGCTTCAGCTCTTCCTGGCCTGATTCTGAGCCGGCGGACGGGGGCCACGGCCTTGGTGTTCCGGGAGGCTGGGGAGCAGCAGGTAACCAGGCACTGCCTCTCCTTGGTGCTTCAGGTTATTCTAATTGAAAGGAGTGTCCTCACCCTGGGGTGGCCTGTCTGGTACTCTCTGTCTCTCTCTTCCCCCCAGGTACCTAGGGCCCAGGTGCTTTGGGCATCTTGAAATAGTACCCGGAGCAGTGGTCCCAGACGTTGGCCTTTGCCTACGGGGACACACCGTAGGTTAACCACAGCCTCTGTGCATGGGAGTGATAGGGGCTCGGCCCCCACCCCCTTTCCCAGTCCCTAACAAGGAAAAACCGGCCAGTGCTGAGACTTCCAGCTGCTCCACTGCCCGCCCCCGCCCCCGCCCCGGAGCCCTTCCCCCGCCCCAGCTCCTCTGAGCTCAGTTCCTGCCTCATCTTCTTCCTGCTAATTAACGTGAAGCACCCGTTTCGGAGAGGTGCCCAGCTATTTATTTCAGAACAGGCAAGTCTGAACACAGCTGCACCACCCCAGCAGGAGGAAGAAGTCATGACGGAGGGCTTGGCCCTGTGGACCACGGCCCTGGGTACTGGGGCTCAGGCACCCCGGGGTAGGGGAAAGAAGGGTGTGCGTGTGTGGGAGCGCCCCCTGGAGGCCGGGGAGTGGCTCTTCGCGCGCCTTTCCGTAGCTGTCACCCCCTCCCCCAGAGGACGCCATTAGACATGCTGTCCTTCTCGGCTGCTGCAGGTTTTCAGAGCCCCCTGACTGGTGAGAAGGTTCTCAGGGAGTTTTATCTCCGCAAGGCAAGCAGACTTCAAAATTGGAGCCAGGGAGAGAAGCGGGCGGCACAAGGGACCCTGGGGAACCCTGGGGAAGGACTTCACTCGCTCAGGGATCTTGCTCAGGGAGAGCCGCGCTCTGTGGCCACTGGGCGGAGATGTCACGCTGGGGTCACCGCAGTCACTGCCAGCTCCCGCCGAGGACAAGGGGCCAGTTTGCGGTCAGGGAGCCCAAGGCGAGAGGCTGGGCTCGGGGCAGGCTCTGTACTCATCTTGTAAAATCAGTCTTCGGCCGGTGGATGAAGCAAGTTTTAAATGAGAGGGAACCTGACAGACGGGCTCAGCGTATTTTTTTTTCTCTTGTGTTTCAGAACATTAATAGAAAATAAAAATCAGAGCGTCTTGGGCATTTTTTCCTCCCAAGGATTCTCACGGAGGTACCACGTGGGAGCCCAGGAGTCTGTTTCTTAGGCTGAGGTCGTGCTCTGGGCTCTGTGAGTTGGACGCTGTTGCAGACCATGGGGCTCAGCACCCCACACTGGGGCAACAGAGAGGAGGAGGCCCGCAGGCCGTGCAAGGGCCGGCTTCTCCAGGCTTCTCCAGGTCTTACCAAACGGCCCCTCCGTGCAAGGGATTTGCACCAGAGGCCAAGATTTATGGCAAGCGGCCACCAGATGGCGCTTCGGCTCTCCTGGAGCCACTACCCTCGCACCCTTTGTTCTCTTGGCTGAAGCAAGCGGTCACTCCCAGGAAAAAGCGGTGCGACCCAAGGAGCCGCAAGTGCTGTTTGTTCATCCAGACCGGAGTGCAAATTCCCAGGCTGGGGCGCACAGCCCCCGACCCGGGGCCCACAGAGATGCCTGCGTTTTCACACAGCGGGATGTCCCATAAGCTCCCAGCTTGCTGGGGAGCCTGACTCAGCGCTAATGACCCCCACGCAGCCTGCTGATGCCGGTCCCCAGCTGACTTCCAGCTCTCAGCGAGTCGGGGTGACCTAGCTCCGGGGGGGAGGGTAACCCCTCCGTGGAATCATCTCCACAGATCACACCGCTTGCTAAGGCAGTCAAATTTCTAAAAGACTTCCAGAGCCATTCTTCACTTTCACGGTGGTTAACAGGCGCTTCCGCTGGAAAACCCAGCCACAAACGGGCACCGTGAGCTTCCCAGCTGCCTTCTCTAGCATTTTCCACTGCTTTCCCCAGAGATCCAGTTCGCCAGGATTGCGGATCTCACTTCTCCCCCCACAGGGCTCTAAGGAAACAGAACTGCCTGATGCGCTCTCCCCAGCGATGCTCCGGAATCTGGAGACTGGGGTGTGCAGCTAGGAAAGAGGCAGTAGTGCTGATCTGAGAACCGGGGTCCCCGTACCTTCCCGAGAGGGTCCCCTTCACCATGGGAGACTCGGGGTGTGTGTGCACGTGCACACACACACACACACACACTCGGGCAGGCACTGACCGCGAAGAATCCTCGTCCCCGCCTCTCCTCTTCCACTCCCTGGGTCCCCAGCCATCAGTGCGCATCTCCACCCTCCAGCGGGAAGAGGCAGGCCATGGGGGGCGGGGGGGGGGCAGGGGGCGGGGTGTTCTTGATTCTACCAGCCAGGAAAGTCGGCACACCGGAGCCGTTCCTGTCCCTCTCACTGCCCGGGGGTGGGGGTGGGGTACTGTTGGAGCACACACGGTCGGAGCACACACACGGTCGGACCTCCAGTGCTTCTGTGACTTACTCGTGGTCTTCCCGGAGGTGCCATTTGAAGACTCGAAAGGCAGGGAGTGGATTCAGTGGAATCCACAGAGGGTAGGGGTCCGCGGCCTCACGGGGGGTCTCAGAGAGTGGGATTGGTGTGCGATTCTCTCCCTGCACCGCAGGCTGGCGATGCATCTACTTCATCTCCATTCACTGTGAGTGCAGCTGCTAACAGGCAGGGTCTCGGGTCCCAGCCAGCAGCCGCTCCGTAGCTGCTGGAAATATCGTGCCCTCTGGGGTCAGGGCAATTGGGTAAACGCTTGGCTCTTCCCCATGGGAGCTGTGGGTCTCTGCACCAATTACCACTGGGAATGAGTTTCCGCTCCATTCCCACGCCACAGTCGTTGTGGGCTGAGAGGGAAACAGAGCCCTTCACCCCTCAGCCCACACGGGCCGCAGCCCTGAAGGCACAGCTGGCCGCGCGCCACCTGGCGGCAGATGAAGGTAAAGCAGTGTCCCGAGGAGACCAAGCACTGGCTGGGAGCAAGGATTTATAATCATGCCCTCTGATTTTTCAGTGGAGGAAATTCAGGTTTGGAGAGGCTGACAGGCTCGTCCGAGTTCTCACAGTGGTGGAGTCTGGTGGTTAAGAACAAGCGTCCTGGCGTCTTTGTGTCTGAATCCCGCCTTGGCAGTCAGGAGCCACTGTAACCTTGGGCAAATTACGTAAGCTCTCAGTAATCGGGTTTCTTATCTATCAGATCAGGGATGTTAAGAAGATTAAATTAGGCGGTGCATGTGGAAGCGCTTAGCGCTGGCCTGACCCCTGGAAGAAATGCGTCTCTGAGAGGCCTCTCTGGTCATCTCGCAGCTGGCCAGCCATGCTGGTGACTCCGCTGGCCAGCAGTGGGTGACACTCTCCAGTGTCTCATTGCACTCCCAAAGTGGCAGCAAGGCAGGATCCTGAAGACCCCTGAAGACACCAGAGGCTGCTCTTGACCTTTTGGAGAGAACGTCTGGCTGAGGTTAACCAGTAAAGGAAGCGGGGGAAGCAACCTCTGGGTGCCCACGGAGCTCCAATTCATTGCCGCGGAGTCCATGTCTGGACTCAAAACCACTGGGAGCCACTGCTGCAGACACTTCTCTGGCTTCTTCAGCTGCCTGAAAACAGCAGGCGATGGCCCAAGTGCTTGGGCCCCTGCACCCACGTGGAGACCCTGAGGAAGCTCCTGGCTTTGGCCTGGCCTAGCCTGGCTGCTGTGGCCATTTGGGGAATGAACTAGCAGGTGGACGGTCCCTCTCCCTCTCTCTCTTTCTCACTCTCACTTTCGCTCTCATTCTCGCTCTTGCTTTCCCTCTCATAACTCTGCCTTTCAAATAAATAAAATCTTTTTTTAAAAGAAATAGAACTGAGTAAGTAGCCTAGCAGTTGAGACACCCACATCCGACACTGTGGTCCCTGGGTTCTATGCCCCACTGTGGCTCCTGGCTCCAATGCCCCACTGTGGCTCCTGGCCCCAATGCCCCACTGTGGCTCCTGGCCCCAGCTTCCTGCCAGTGCAGCCCCTGGGAGGCAGCAGTGAAAGCCTGAGTGACTGAGTTCCTTCCACCTGCGTGGGAGACTTTCACTGAGTTCCACGCTCCCAGCTTTCTCCCAGTCCTGGGACTGCAGGCGTCTGGGGAATGAACTAGCAGATGGGAGTGCTCTGTCTTACCCTCTCTCCCCATTTTTCCCTCTGTCTCTTTCTCTCTGCCTCTCAATAAGTATTCTTTTTTTTTTTTTTAAGTAGAACCTAGCTTGAATCTTGCAATAAACCAGGCAGACAAGGTGGGGGGAGGCGGGGGAGAAATGAGTGCCCTCGCTTTGTCCACCTTCCCTCTCATTGGCTAAGGAGGGCTTCTGAGGCCGGGACCCAGGTCGGAGGCAGGGGGTCCGGAGCCCGAGGCAGGCAGCCAGTAAGTGGATGGCACCCCCCAGGGCCCAGAGCAGGACAGCACAGGGCTCTGGGGGAGGAAGTGGGGAGGTGTGAGCATGGCCACTGGCTTGGGTTCTTTATACCTCTGCCTGTCTCATCTGACTTTGTAACAGGTTCTTTGCCAGGATTGTGTTTGCTCCAGACTACAGAATAACCTGGTTCTTTCCCCCTCGGCTCTCTGAAGGCCCTTCTTCTACTCTTGCTCCTCTTTCTGTGGTGGCTGCTACTCAGCATCCAACATGAGTGGGATTATTGTGGAAGCACACAGAGGATAAGTGCATATTTCTAGAACATTCTCCACCCTACCCCATCACCCAACCTCAGGGTGTCCTATGGAGCACCCTGTCTATGGAGAAAGAGAAAACAGGATGGAATGGGAGACCCAGAGCGGGGAAGGAGCTGGCCCCGTGGTGTCCACTCCTGGGGGAGCTATCCTAGCCATGACCTGCACTGCCGCCTGGCCATGGAGCCACTCACTTAACCCATCAGTGTTTATTATTGTTGACTTATTTGAAGATTTAGTTATTTGAAAGAGCTATAGTGAGGGGGAGAGAGAGATTGTCCAGGTGCTGGTTCACCTACCAAATGGCTGCAATGACCAGGGGCCAGGCTGGGCCAGGCCAAAGCCGGGAGCCAGGAGCTACCACACTTGGGCCATCTTCCTTTGCTCTTCCCAGACCATTAGTAGGGAGCTGGATTGGAAGTGGAGCAGCTGGGACTCAAACTGGTGCCCATATGGGATTCCAGCGTTGAAGATGGCAGCTTTACCCTCTGTCCCACAACGCCGGCCCCCATTAATATCTATTGTATATGTGATTGGTGCAGGCACCACACCTCGTACTGGTGGGCATGCATGCCTTGCTGACGGCGATCTCACAGTCCATGTCACCTCAGCTCACCCCACAATGAGACAGCCCCCTCTCCCATGACAGTGCCACACCTGCGGCACAGCGAGAGCCCACAGGAGGGCCCTGGGCTGTGGGGAAGGCAGAGAGACGCAACAGCAGCCTTTGAGGGCATTTTCTTGGCAACACGAAGAACGTGGACATGGGCCAGAATGAAATGCAGAAGCAGCACCCCGGGGTCAGCTCTGACATATGACATTGACCTAGCAGGGCTCTCCAGAAAGGTCATGGAAATACATGTGGTGAAAAAACTGATGCGTGGATTTCCCATTCATAAGCTCACCTTTTACCTCCATTTCCCGTGAACTTTTTAAAGGATCTACACTCTACGTGGGCACCAGCGCGGGTCATTTCCTTTATCACCTTCGTCTTCCGTTAGGTGACTTTCTTTTCAAGTTCTTCCCATGAGTTGGTGTGGGACAGCCAAAATTCAAACGTGTTCCACACACCGACTCCATAAGCTCCCCTGGCCGATCGGCGCTGAGCTGAGCCCCGGGCTCGAATCCTGGAGACCGGACGTAGTGGGGGGTGGCGATGCTGATCGGTTTCCTTTGGGAGCTTCTTCCCAGATGGGATGGGACGTCTCGGGTGGGCAGTGTGGGAGCCAGTCACACTCTGGATTCAGAGGGCTTCTCCCACCTGTGAGCTGGGAAACGGAGGTAGGATCAGCTTGTTTTGAATTCATTTCTATTCCACTTATAAATGGTAAGGGTGAAGCACGTAGCTGAGAGTTTTCATAGTTCATGCTTTAAAAACGCTAACTGTTCATTAAGTAGCTTAATGCAATAGTAAATTTCTTTGCAGGAAGTGTACAACAGATAAAACCATTGAAGAACAATTAATTAGCATATAAATACAGCATGCTTTTTTTAAAGTGTGTTTAACTGTGCTGGAAGATTGTGCTTTTTTTTTAAGTAAATGTTCTTTTTTAAAAAATTATTTATTTATTTGAACATCAGAGTTACAGAAAGAGAGATAGAAAGAGAGATTTTGCATGCCCTAGTTCACTCCCCAAATGGCCACAATGGCCAGAGCTGGCCTGATCCAAAGCCAGGAACCAGGAGCTTCTTCTGGGTCTCCCACGTGGGTGCAGCAGCCCAAGTACTTGGGCCATCTTCTGTTGCTTTCTCACACACATGAGCAGGAAGCTGGATAGAAAGTGGAGCAGCTGGGATTCAAATAGGTGCACATTTGGGATGCCGGTACTGCAGGCAGCAGCTTCACCCTCTACACCACAGTGCCGGTCCCCCAAGATTGTAGTTTTAAAGCAATTCCAACTACATTTGCACGGGATAACTGTAATAAAAGCAATTGTAATGGATCAGCATTGTGGCATAGTGGGTTCATGCTGGCATCCCGTATCAAGTCCTGGCTGCACAGCTTCTGAACCAGTTCCCTCTTAATGTGCCTACAAAAGCAGAGGAAGATGGCCCAAGTGCTTGGGCTCCTGCACCCACACAGGAGACCCAGATGGAGGGCCGGCTCAGCCCTAGCCGTTGTGGCTACTTGGGGAGTGAATGAGCAAATGTTCTCTTTTTCTCTGTCTCTCCCTCTTCTGTCTCTATCTCTCTCTGTAAATCTGCTTTCAAATAATATATACACGGATCTTTTTAAAAAATAAAAGCAATTGCAATACCAAATGCCTTTGAAATGAGAATGTTTGTGCTTTTAAGAATGTGTCTACAAGGGTCAGTATTGTGGTGTAGCAGGTCAAACTGCTGGCTATGACACCAGCATCCCATATAGGTGTCAGTTCACGTCCCAGCTACTCCACTTCCGATCCAGCTCCCTGCTAATGGCCTGGGAAAGCAGCAGAAGATGGCCCAGGTCCTTGGGCTCCTGCACCCATGTGGGAGACTCAGATGAAGCTCCTTCCTTCTGCCTGGTCTGGCTGTGGCCATTGCAGCCACCTGGGGAGTGGACCAACAAATGGAAGATCTCTTTGGAAGAGATCTGGAAGGGCTTGCCCACAGCCCTGGCTCCATGCAGGATGCAAAACCTGGTTCAGACCTGGTCCCTAGCACCCTGCAGGAGGGAATGCAACATGCTGCGATGCAGGTGGGCACACAAGTGCAGGTGCACAGAGCAGCTGCTACGTGGGATCCCAGTGGGAAGGGAACCCGCAGAATGAGGCATTTCCAACCTTACCCGCTACGCCGCAGTGCCCGCTCCAACAGGCAGAGTCTTAACTTGCTTTTGGTTTTCTTACATGAGAAGGCTGCTCCTTCAGGTTCTAGCCTTTGTGGATACACTGCAATTTCCCCGATTGTAGCCATTTGTATTTGTATCTGAGTCGTCCTGGGAGCCTTGCTGAACTAGAGAGTCTTTGCCTCCCAGTGCACTTAAGTCAGCCAGGCTCAGTAAAGAGAGAGAAAGCACAGAGCAGACCTATGCAGGGGGAAGACTTCTGGTGCTGCCTTAAATGCAAACTGCAGGAGAGATACAAAAGCGGTTTCAAAAGAACTTCAGAATGAGTCATTTTGCCTCTGTTCTCCATTTGTTTAGCCGGCATCCCACATGGGCACAGGTTCCAGTCCCGGCTGCTCCACTTCCAATCCAGCTCTCTGCTATGTCCTGGGAAAGCAGGAGAACATGGCCCACATGGGAGACTCGGAAGAAGCTCCTGGCTCCTGGCTTTGGATCAGCACAGCTCTGGCCCTTGCAGCCATCTGGGGAGTGAACCAGTGGTTGGAAGACCTCTCTCTCTCTGCCTCTACCTCTCTGTAACTCTGTCTTTCAAATAAATAAATAAATAAATAAATCTTTTAAAATTATTTGGAAAGAGAAAGAGAGAGAGAGGGCTGGGCCAGGCTGAAGCCAGGAGCCAGGAGCTTCTTCCAGGTCTCTCACGTGGGTGCAGGGGCCCAAGCATTCTGGCCATTTTCAGCTGATTTCTCAGGCCATTAGAAGGGAACTGGATCAGAAGTGGAGCAGCTAGGACTCTAAGGACTCCAACTGGCACCCATATGGGATGAAGGCATAGCAGGAAGCAGTTTTACCCGCTATGCCACAACGACAGCCCCTGTGAGTTGCTTCTTCATGGGCTGTGCCAATTTTCCTGCGGGGTCACCTCTCCCTTACTGATGTGCGGGTATCCCAGGCATGTGCTGGACACTGTTGTCACGTCGGTTGCACATCAGGGGATGGTGCTCTACTCACATTTTTCAAATGAGAGACAAGAACACGTTTTATGAACTGCTGGCTGTCGGGTTTCAGCCCAACTGTCAGGAAGGTTCTGAAACAGGTCATTAAGTGGGTGATGCGTGACCCTTGAGAAGGGAAGTCAAGTTCATGGGAAGGGACCTAGTTACAAAAAACAACTCACGCTGGACCCTCGGTGTTGGTAGGGTTTGGCCAAGCACTGCCATTTGGACATGACGTGGGACTCAGGAGCTACCAGGCCAGGTGCATCATCTCACAGCAGCATCGTCATCCCCACCCTACAGCATGGAGAGTGAGGCCCCAAGTCGCTCATCAGAGCAGAGGCCTAGGAGAGCGGGCGTGCTGGGGTATCTGTGCCAGGATTTCAGCCAGGCCTTGGACCTCAGCCTCGTGGAGCATCGTGAACTGAACGGCAGACGTTAGCTACATGCAGCTGGAGGCCTACAGGAATTCCCTGGAGACCTGCACCTGGGGCTCTCTGACTTCAGCCCATTCGCTGAGTCCATCCGTGTCTTTTAGCAGGGCAGAGACAATAAGCAAACTGGATCTGTAAGTGCCTTGGAACAGAAGACGGTTAGGAAAATCTAACCAAATGCAATCTTAACCAATGCATCTGAACCAAATGCAAACCCCTGAGGATACATGGAAGGCACTTGGTCCAAGTCTCCCCCTCCACACCTTCCCTGGGTCCAAAGGCCCAAGCTGGGAGAGGGTGAGAGGGACAGTCCCAGGGGCTCCAAGGAGGGGGTGGGGCATCCTGTTGTGGTGGGGACAGAGCGGGAGGAGCCAGAGACGGAATCTAAACCCAAGGAAGCAGGAAGGGGCAGCGGCAGGGCCCGGGAGGGCACGCAAAGCCTGGGACCAGGAGGACATGGAGTTGCTGGGGAGGAGCAGGTCCAGGCTGGGAGGAGGTGAGGACTGGTGGGTCACTCCTCGCACCCGACAGGATCTGCCCTCATCTAGGGGCCCACTCCTCGGGCACACGGTAGGGAAAACCCACAGAGCCAGGTTGGGTGGGGTACGCCCCACGGTCGTGGTGCCCATGGATCCTCCAACTGTCAGAGGGATGATTCAGGACCCAGCTCAACCTAGCAGGGGTGGGAAGGGCAGGCCGCAAGAGGCAAAGGCAAAACCAGACATGGCGAGCGTCAGAAACCACGAGCGTCTCTCGAAATATTCCTCACGGCGGGGGGCGGGGGAGTGTTTGAGAAGCATGTTGGGTCGGATTCGCTTTCTTGTCTTCGGATCATGATAATGACAGACATTCATCATCGCTTTCGGAAAATACATGAAAACAAAGGAGAAAATTAAAATTTCCCATATTTGATTTTTTAAAGAGCTATTTTATTTATTTGAGAGGCAGAGTTTCAGGCAGAGAGGGAGAGACAGAGGTCTTCCATGCGGTGGTTCACTTCCCAAATGGCCTCAATGGCCAGAGCTGATCTGAAGTCTGGGCCAATCCAAAGCCAGGAGCCAGAAGCTTCCTTCAAGTCTCCCATGTGGGTCCACTATGGGCCTATATGGGACCCCAGGGGCCCAAGCACCTGGGCCATCTTCCACTGCTGTCCAGGCATACCAGCAGGGAGCGGGACTGGAAGTGGAACAGCCCAGACTTGGACCAGCACCCATATGGGATTCCGGCACTGCAGGCGGGGCTTAGCCTGCTACACCACAGCCAGTGCTGGCCCTCAATTTCCCATATTTCTGTCCGCAGCATACCTTCTCCTTGTCTGTTCTGCCAGATCGGGACCCTATCGTATGTGTCTGTGCATTTAGCTCTCTGCTGTGTTCTACCTTTTTCTGTCCTCCCTGTGTCCTACATGGAAGCCCCACCCCCAAGGCATGAGGAGGTGGGGCCTCTGAGAGGCCATCGGAGCCCTCATGAGTGAGACGAGTGCCCTCACAAGTCCCCCGGAGGAGTTCCTGCACCCTTGTGTCCTCTGAGGCCACAGAGGGAGGTGCCATCTGCCAGCCAGGACGCCCTGGGCAGCAGAGTCTGCTGGGCCTTGAGTGTGGCCTTCTTGGCTGCAGAGCTGTGAGCAAGAGGCCGCTGTTACCCATCAGCCCCTGGGTCCACGGTGCTCTGTTACCTGAGCCCGTGCAGACACTACCTCCGCAAGCTTTGCCTCATTCCTCAACCATGTGACGGAGTCACTGCACAACATCCCGACACAGCAATGCATCATAATTTATGGAAGAGACCCCGACCCTTAGACGCACACGGATATAAATCCCGAGATACAATCTGGGCATTAATCTTGACAAATATGCTGCACGCCTTCTGCTGTGCCCCGGGGGCGTCACTGTCAGAAGCCATAAAGCCAGCTGCACCAGAGACAGCAGCTCGCAGGTGTGTGTGCTGCCTGGCGGGGCAGGGGGTGGGGAGGTGGCAGGGGGCGGAGACCCTCAGCTGGCACACGGGGTGACCCCAATGCCTGTGTGGAGCAGCACAGCCCCTAATCCTGCCCACCGCCCTCTCTGAACCCAGGACTGCACCTAACAGGGCTCGAGCACCTGTCCACGAGGTCTCCAGAGAGGTGCAAGCCTCAAGGCCCCGTCCCCTCCCTCGCCCCGGCTCTGTATGGTCAGCAGAGGCCACGTTCAATCTCCCCTCAGCCAGCTCCCTTCACGGCTGCTGGGACTGCCACTTCTAAGCTCGCTCTCTCTCTCTCTCTCGCTTTCCCTCTCATTCTTTTGAAAGGCAGAGTTAGAGAGGAGAGGGAAGGGAGAGAGGGAGGGAAGGAGAGAGAGAGAGAGGGAATCTTCCATCCACTGGTTTGCTCCCCAAATGGCCACAATGGTTGGGGCTGGGTCATGCCAAGCCAGGAACTTCTTCCAGGTCTCCCACGTGGGTACAGGGACCCAAGCACTCGGGGTATCTCCCGCTGCCCTCCCAGGCACATTAACAGGGAGCTAGCTGGATGGGAAGTGGAACAGCCAGAACTCAAACCAGCACCCATATGGGATGGGGTTTTTGTAGGGGAAGCTTTACCTGCTATGCCACAGCGCTGGCCCCTCCCTCTCCCTTTAATACCAGAGCTGTGCCGTCCCACCCGTCATGTCCCAGCTTTGCTCCTCACTGTCCTTAACCAACCCCTTCAACAGCTCTGGTCTGCTCAGCACTTTCAGAGATTTTTACAACCTCAGGGAGGAGCAGCCAATGCCACAGCTTCAGGTTCCTCTATTCATGTCTCAGGGACGCTGTCGCAAATTACTCCAAACTAGTGGCTTAAGATAGCAGAAAAGTGGGGCGGGCGTCTGACACAGTGGTTGGAACACTGGTTGGATGCTAGAGGGGAGGGGAGGGGAGAGAGAAAAGAAGAGAGAGCGAGAGAGAGGAAGAGAGAGAGATGGGAGAGAAAAAAAATTGCCCTGCCCCAAGATTTCAGAAAGTATTCTCTGTCGGTTCTGGAAGCTAGGCATCCATAATGAAGGCATGGGCAGGACCACAGTCCTCCTGGAGACCCCAGGCGCTCCTAGGCTGGGGCTGTGCAATTGCAGCGTCCTGAGAACGGGGGCCTGTGAGGGCCCTCCTGTGCTCTGTGACTCACACCTGGAGCAGCGCCCCCTGCGTTGTCAGCTCCGAAAGTCTGCTCAAAGCAGCAGCACTTGCCTCCCCCGGTTAAGTGTGTTCTCCTGCACCACCAATCCCGCTCCTCTGGCTCACCCTCACCACTCACACACGTGCTAAGCCGCCCATCATTCAATAACAGCGTATTTCTAGAACTCCCTGGGCTCTAGGCTTCTCCCCTCCTTTCTCCGCTCTGCTTCATTGCAAAACTTCTCCAGCAGGGGGCGGACAACGCGCTGGTATCGCTGCTTCTCCATCCGCTCTTCAAGCCCCTCCAACCCGGCTTCTGTCTGCACCTCTGCTCTGCAACTCCTTTGGTCAAGGCCATGGGTGACCGCCACGTTGTCCAGCCTCACCTGATAGAATCATCCTAGGAGAAGTCGCCCAGTGGCCGCTTGGATCCTCTGCTCTCGATGGAGTTCATAATTCTCTCTCCAGAGAGGAGGGGAGGGGAGGGGAGGGGAGGGGAGGGAAGGGCTCTCTCCCCAGTGTTACCGTCCTGCCCCCGCCCGCCACCGCTGGAATGCACACTGGAAACTGCGCTTCCCTTGCTAACACAGGTCATCTATTTTCACTCTGGCCCCTGCCCCGGGGTGTGTGTGTGTGTGTGTGTGTGTGTGTGTGTGTGTTTTCCATGCACCTAGGTGTGCAGCCTTGCCTGGCTACTGCTTCACCAGCAGTAGCCGGGTCTCCTTTTCTCCCCAGCTCTGTTTTATCCTCAAAGAAAAAACCAAGGCAGGCATTTAATGAAAAAGGCAGCCACGATGTGGAAGCTGGTTTTTTTTCGGAGTGTGGCCTGCAGGCCCTCTGCGCCGGCAACCTGAAGTGCCTATAAAAAGTAACTCCAAGGAGCTGGCATTGTGGCACAGCGGGTTAAGCCATTTCCAGAGATGCTAGCATCATATATATATAGATATCTATATCTATCTATCTATCTATATATATATATAGGCCAGGCAGAGTTAGACAGTGAGAGAGACAGAGGGAGAGTTATAGACAGTGAGAGAGACAGAGAGAAAGGTCTTCCTTCCGTTGGTTCACTCCCCTAATGGCCGCCACAGCCACTGCTGCGCAGATCCAAAGCCAGAAGCTGGGTACTTCCTCCCGGTCTCCCATGTGGGTGCAGGGACCCAAGCACTTGGGCCATCCTCCTCTCCCCTCCTGGGCCACAGCAGAGAGCTAGACTGGAAGAGGAGCAACAGGGACAGAATCCAGTGCCCCAACCGGGACTAGAACCCGGGGTACCAGTGCCGTAGGCGAAGGATTAGCCAAGTGAGCCGCGGCACCCGCCTAGCATCCCATATAAGCGCCAAGTTAGAGTCCTGGCTGTTTCCCTTCCAGCTCCCTGCTTATGCTCCCGGAAAAGCGGTGGAGAATGGCCCAAGTGCTTGGGTCCCTGCACCTACATGGGAGACACAGATGGAGTTCCGGGCTCCTGCCCAGCTCCGGCCATTGTGGCCATTTCGGGAAGAGAACCAGTGGATGAAAGACCTCTTCCTCTGTCTCTCCTGCTCTGTCACTCTGCCTTTCAAATAAATAAATTTGTAAAACACTAATAACTGCAGGGGTGGGTGACTGGCTTAGTGGCTAAAATGCTCACGCCAGTGCTGGTCTCTTCCCTGGCTCCTGCTGATGCAGACCCTGGGAGGCAGTGCTGATGGCTCAAGTAATTGAGTTTCTGTCACCTACATGGGAGACCTGGATTCAGTTCCCGGCACCTGGCTTCAGCCCAAGACAGCCAGCCCCAGGCAAAGCAGGCAGTGGAGGAGTAAACCAGTAGATGGGAGAGCCCTCTTTCCCTATGTCACTCACGAATAAACAAGAAAATAATTACACTGATCCCCCCCCCCCCCACCTCTCTCCATCCCATCCCCACCCGACTGATTGGCGTCACTGGCAATAGAACCTAGCAAACTACATTTCTGGTAACTTCCCAGATGGGTTCTAACTTGAAAATCACCGGCCCAGAGGAGCATGGGGTCAGAGGCGCGAGGTGACACTGGTCACAGCCCTCCGTCTGCACCTCCGCGGTGAGGGAGGAGAATGCCGTGGGCAGCCAGTGGCCACTTCCCACCCATTTCACAGCATTTGACGACTGTCCAGGGTGTGCAAAATCCATGCCAGGAAATTCTCAATTTAAAAATTGCCTTTGATAGAGATGAGGAGAGTTGGGTTGAGGGGAGAGCAAGAGAGTGTGCGTGCACGAGAGAATCAGCCTGTTTTTCTCTCTTCGAAAATCAGGGAGCCGAAGAGTTGGATGGAGAGGAGCTTCTAATTCTAGTTTGCTCCAGTTTCTGAACTGGTTGCCCCCACCAATAACATGCACAGCAATTTCAAACACACGCACAGAACTACAAAAATAACGCAACCGACATCCATGCCCACCACCAGCACGAAGCACATTGAAACCATCTGTGATGTCTCCATCACACATTTTATTTTTTATTTTTTTGGACAGGCAGAGTTAGACAGTGAGAGAGAGAGAGAGACAGAGAGAAAGATCTTCCTTTTCTGTTGGTTCACCCCCCAAATGGCGGTTGTGGCCAGCATGCTGCGCCAATCTGAAGCCAGGAGCCAGGTGCTTCCTCCTGGTCTCCCATGCAGGTGCAGGGCCCAAGCACTTGGGCCACCCTCCACTGCCCTCCCGGGCCACAGCAGAGAGCTGGACTGGAAGAAGAGCAACTGGGACGGAACCTGGCGCCCCAACCAGGACTAGAACCCGGGGTGCCGGCACTGCAGGTGAAAGATTAGCCTAGTTAGCCGCAGCGCTGGCCTCCATCACACATTTTTTTTTAATTTATTTTATTTGAAAGGCAGAGTTATAGAGAGGCAGAGGGAGAGAGAGAGAGAGAGAGAGAGAGAGAGAGAGAGAGAGAGAGGTCTTCCATCTGCTGGTTCATTCCCTAAATGGCCGTAACAGCTGGAGCTGCACCGATTCAAAGCCAGGAGCCAGGAGCTTCTTCCAGGTCTCCCATGCAGGGTTGGGCCACCTTCTACTGCTTTTCCAGACCATAACAGAGAGCTGGATCAGAAGTGGAGCAGCCGAGTCTCAAACTGGCACCCATATGGGATGCCGGCACTGCAGGCGGTGGCTTTACCCTCTACACTATAGCGCCAGACCTGTGGGTTAGTATTTTTATAAATACTGTATCTTCATCATGTGCCTTTTGTGCCTTTTTGGAAATATCCTCAAACACATCTCTGTTCGCAGCTGTACATCTGCTGGATTCATTTTACCCGATACGGGGCATCCACTACATGCTCACTCCCACCAGCTGTCCAGCCAGGCCTCTCCTGGCCAGCACTCTGCTCAGATGATAAAGTTCAATGAGGGGCTGGTGCTGTGGCACAGCGGGTTTACACCCTGGCTGGCCTGAAGCGCCAGCATCCCATATGGGTGCCAGTTCGACTCGGCTGCTCCACTTCCCATCCAGCTCTCTGCTATGGCCTGGGAAAGCAGTAGGAGATGGCCCAAGTCCTTGGACCCCTGCACCCACATGGGAGACCTGGAAGAAGCTCCTGGCTCCTGCTTCGGATCCGTGCAGCTCTGGCCATTGCAGCCATCTGGGGAGTGAACCATCAGATGGAAGACCTCTCTCTTTCTCTCCCTGCCTCTCCTCTCTCTGTATAACTCTGACTTTCAAATAAATAAATCTTAAAAAAAAAAAAACTCAATGAAAAACACTCTTTGACAATCAATGGACTACATGGGATTTACAAGAAACAATATTATGAACTTAATTATTAGTTGTGAATTGTAGGTTATACATACCCTTTGTAAAATGTATGATAAAAAATAGACATGGCTTTTTCTGGGAAGAGCTGGTTGTTAAACATTTGCCAGCACCCTTCTGTGTAGAGTCACCCTCTCTCAGTCTGTCCTGTTGTCAACACCGTTCCCAAGGGGGCGGTTAAGCCACCATTGGAGACTGCACTCCCATAGCAGAGTGCCTGGCTTCGAGTCCTGATTCCAGCTTCCTGCTGACGCACGCCCTGGGAGGCAGCAGGTGGCAGCTCATTTTGTTGGGCCCCTGCCACCCATGTATGAGACCTGGGTGGAGTTCTGGGCTCCCAGCTTCAGCCTTGCCTGCACCCAGCGGTGGGGCATTTAGAGTGAACCAGTGGATGGAAGATCTCTGTATGTCTGTCCCTCTCTCTGTCTCTTTGCCTTTAAAATAAATAAATGACTTTTTAAAACCTGTCCCCCAGGGACCAGGGTTGTAGTATAGCAGCTAAAGCCACCATCCACAATGCCGGCATCCCATGTGGGCACCAGTTCGAATCCTGGCTGCTCCACTTGCAATTAAAATCCCTGCTAATGGCCTAAGAAAAGTAGCAGCAGATGGCCCAAGTGTTTGGAGTCTTGCCACCCATATGGGAGACCTGGATGAAGCTCTTGGTTCTTGGCTTTAGACTGGCCCTGCACTGGCTGTTGTGGCCATTTGGGGAGTGATCCACTGGATGGATGATCTCTCTCTTTCTCTCTCTCTCTCTCTCTCTCTAACTCTTTCAAAATAAAATAAATCTTTAAAAGCTGCTCCCCAGATTCTACTGACTTAAGGTTTCAGAGAAATCAAATATCTCAGCTCGCATTTGGGACACCTAGATAGATCAATGTGGTACATCAGCTAATAAGATCTCTATTTCAAAGCTAGCTTCCTTCCTGTACCGTGCTCGCTGTGGCCCTGTGTGGGGTGCCCCTTGCTGAGCCACACACAGGAACAAAAATCACAGGATGGAAAACCTGCAGACCTGCTGCAAATGCTCTGATGTCACCATGAGGGACAGAACTGGTGCCAGGAAACCCTCACCTGCGATGTCCCTGGTGCCACCAGCAGAAGAGGGGCCCCCAGAGTGGTCTTGGCACTGACAGCCTTGTTCACAGGAGATGCCAGGGGTGGGCACTGTGGCGTAGTGGGCTAAACCTCTGCTTATGGCACTGGCATCCCATCTGGGTACCGGTTCGAGTCCCAGCTGCTCCTCTTCCCATCCAGCTCTCTACTATGGCCTGGGAAAGCAGTAGAGGATGGCTCAAGTCCTTGGGCTCCTATACCCACATGGGAGACCTGGAAGAAGCTCCTGGCTGGTGAGAACCAGTGGATGGAAGACCTTTCTCTCTGTCTCTTCCTCCCTCCATCTGTAACTCTACGTCTCAAATAAATAAATAAAATATTAAAAAAAAAAAAGGATATGCCAATGGCAGACTTTTTGTCCTTGGAGACAGACTACATTTCATAAAGTCTCACTCTGGACAAATTTCTTTCTTTCTTTCTTTCTTTCTTTCTTTCTTTCTTTCTTTGGTTATAATCCAAAGTTCTACATATGCTAATTTTATAATTACAAAGGAAATCTTCCTCCATTTCTGCGCTGGCTTGCCAGGTTCATTTTTGAGGGAGTGACCATCAAAAGAGGAAATAGAGGATTCTCTTCACTGCCTTTGGTTTTTCTGAGGTTGCAGTGGCTACAGGTCCAAAACGATAGTTTGGGGCTGGCCTTCAGCTTAGCGGTTAAGACACTCACCCCGTACGCGACCACCTGGGTGGGACACCCACCTCCTGCCCTGACCAGCTTCCTGCTAATGCAGACCAGGGGGACAGCAGGGATGACCCAAGCAAACAGGTTCTTACCATCCCTGTGGGAGACAGGGACCAAGCCCAGTGTCCAGCCAGGCCCACGGCCTTAGCAGGAGTGAATCAGCCAGCAGATGAGATCTCTCTCCCTCTCTCTCTCTCTCTTCTTCCCCTCTCAAATAAATAAGTTGAAAACAAGTTAAGAATTTACCTGGGTTGGGGCCAGTGTTGTGGCACAGCGGGTTAAAGCCCTGGCCTGAAGTACCAGCATCCCATATGGGCGCCAGTTCAAGTCCTGGCTACTCCACTTCCAATCCAGCTCTCTGCTATGGCCTGGGAAAGCAGTGGAAGATGGCCCAGCTCCTTGGGCCCCTGCACCCACCTGGGAGACCTGGAAGAAGCTCCTGGCTCCTGGCTTTGGATCGGCACAGCTCCAGCCATTGTGGCCATCTGGGAAGTGAATTGGCAGATGGAAGATCTCTCTCTCTGTCTCTACCTCTCTCTGTAAATCTGTCTTTCAAATAAATAAAATAAATCTTAAAAAAAAAAAAAAAACAGAATCTACCTGGGTCCCTCTCGTGTACATCCTCTGCTAGAGAAGAAGTGGCACAGGATTTGAAGCAGCCCAGCCCCTCACAACGGCCCCAGCATTGCCCTGGTGTCAGAATCTGAGACAAGGTCATGAAAACTCAGAACATTTTTAACCCAAGACTCCCTGCCTTTTCAATGGCAAAACGTCAAGCCCCTCTGGCATCTCTAATTGAGCCCAGGGCTACGAATTCCTGGAGTTGTGCAATTCTATCTCGAACATGTAGTCAGCCCCAACCAATGCTCACGGGAGAAGAAGGAATGAGAGCAGAGGAGCCCAGAGGCTGGCCTAGACACGCCCACACCCGGAGTCCTGCTTGGAGCCCCCATTCCCGAGGAAGTGACTCATGGCTACTATCTGATGGTGCAGGAGAGACATACTGGCACGTGTCTCTGTCAGCCCGTTCCATGCAAGCGCTGTCCTCATCCCTGGGGAATGATGTGTGTTTGGCTAAGTTCCATGTTTAGCACAAACACACAGGCTGTCTGCCATCGCCAAGGCTGGGGCCGTCTCGGCTTCTGTGTCTGCCAGACAGCTGCGCTCTTCATTGCCGTGTAAGTTCAGGCAGAGTTCCAAAAGCAGGAACTTCATCATCAGAGAAACTCCTAAGTGAGTGCCTACTGTGTACATGTGTACAGCAGGTGCAATGAAAAACTAGGCTATGGGAGTGCAAGGGTGAACGACAGAGTTGGATAAATAAACCCTGGGTCACACCACAGCAATGGCAGAGCTCTGGGCAGTGTGGGGGGCACTTGACTCCTGGCTGGCAGGCCTGCACTCTCTCGGGAGGGTGGGGGGCACATGACCCCTGGCTGGCAGGCCTGCACTCTCTCGGGAAGAAGTGATACATGAACTGGGCGTTGGAAGAAAAAGTTCCCATTCGCTGGGGCTTTGAAACCAAAAGCCTCTACCTTCCCTCCTGACTTCCTGTGGCCTCAGATGGGAAGAGGCAGGAATTCTGCCTCCGGAGAATAACAGAAATTCTGGGGACTATGCTGTGGTGTAGTAGGTTAGGCATCTGCCTGCGGCACCGGCATCCCATATGCGCGCGGTTCAAGTCCTGGCTGCTTCCCTTCCAATCCTGTTCCCTGCTGATGGCCTGGGAAAGCAGTGGAAGATGGCCCAGGTGCTTGGGCCCCTGCACCTGAGTGGGAGATCCGGAAGAAGCTCCTGGCTCCTGGCTTAGGATCGGCCCAGCTCTGGTTGTTGTGGCCATCTGGGGAGTTAACCAGCGATGGAAGACCTCTCTCTCTCTGCCTCTGCCTCTTCTGTCTGTGTGTAATTCTGATTTTCAAATAAATACATACATCTTCTGAAAAAAAAAAAAACAACAGATGAGGATGAGGATTAGGGCTTAATGTGTCAGACCCCATTTTTTTAAAATTTGTTTATTTGAAAGGCAGAGTGACAGAGAGAGAGACACAGAGAGAGAGGGAGAGAGAGGGAGACACAGAGAGAGAGGGAGAAATCAGTCTTCTCTCCACTGGGAGAGAGAGGGAGAGAGAGGGAGAGGGAGGGAGAGAGAGGGAGACACAGAGAGGGAGACACAGAGAGGGAGACACAGAGAGAGAGGGAGAAATCAGTCTTCTCTCCACTGGGAGAGAGAGGGAGAGAGAGGGAGAGGGAGGGAGAGAGAGGGAGAAATCAGTCTTCTCTCCACTGGTTCACTCCCCAAATGGTCACAATGGCCAGGGCTGGGCCAGGCTGAAGCCAGGAGCCTGGAACTCCATCCAGGTCTCCCATGTGGGTGGAAGGGGCCCGAGTACTTGGACCACCTTCTCCGCTCTCCCAGGCACATTAGCAGGGAGCTGCACTAGAAGTGGAGCCAGGACGCGAGCTGCCACTCTGATTTGGGATCCCAACACCACAGGCGGCAGCTTAACTCAGGGCACCTCAACCGTCAATTCCTGAGACCCCTTTCTAAGCTGTATGTGTGTTAGACAACACGTGCAGTATCACATATTGACTGCTACTATTCTCCCCACCTCACAGATCAGGAAACCGAGCCACGTGGAGCAGAGTCGTTTTCCTAAACCACATATGAGAGGCAAGTCAGGTTCCAGCTCGCACTGCAGACGGCACGCCCCCGCCCCCAGCATGCCGCTCGCACGACTGCAGGGAACCCGGAATGCATCTAACCGCGGCAGAGGGAGCAAAGGCGGCCTCTCCCACTGCTCTGCGCTCCCACCGGTGCAGGAACGAGGAGGACTCGTCCTAAGAGTTTCTGGCTAAGTCAGGAGTCACTGGTGCTGGGCCTGTGTGATGCCGAGACCCAGCTCCTTATTTATAAAATAAGGGGGACAAGGAGGTCGACCAGATGGTCTCCGAGGCCCCTTTGTTGTTTCTGGGCTATGCAAGGCTCCGGCCAACTTTGGTGACTGGGGCCTGTCTGCAGCCGCTCCCCCACCTCAGTGGGCTCCCAAGCCCTCGGGAGTGGCTTCCGAGGCCTCTAGGGGCTGCGAACCCCACTTTGAGAGCCAATGAAAGTGGAGGCTCATCCTCTCCGGGAAGAACACCTGCACCTGCTTGTTTAGCACTGCGCCTTTGCGCACGTGACTCCAGGCTGTCCCATTGTCACTGAGGGCTGTGCCATCCGGAAGTCCCCAGGATAAAATCTCCGGCACTGGAAAACGAGGCCGGAAGTGAGTGAAGTTGAAAGCGCCAGCTGCCTCTGCGGAAGCTGCGGTGGGCGGGTCAGCTGGCCGCGCGCTGGAAAGCAGACCACGGAGACCACGCAGGCACAGGTGCAGAGGGGCGGCCTGGCCAGGGAGGGCTCTGAGACTGAGGTGTCGCCTCCCGCGTCTCCTCCTGGGAGAGGAGAGCGTGTGTGAGCCCCCTCTCAAGGCTCCGCAGGTGCCCCGGCCCTGAACACTTGGCCCCAGCATGGAAGACACCTGCTGGGAGCAGCAGGTGTCACCTGGTCCATGGCTCAGAGCCGGGCCCACCTGGCCTCAAATGCCTGGCAGCTGCAGGCCGGCTGTGTATGTGGGAGCTGGGGCTTCTCCATATGCGCAGACTGGCTGAACTCGACACCCCGAAGGCCCCGAGATACCGCATAGATAAAACTCCAAGGACTTCTAAAAATACCTTTCAGAAAGGATGCTGAAGCTGAACGTAATACTTGCCAAGAGACCCCCGGAGAGAAAGCAGTAGGCTGTGCAAACTGTGCTCCGGGCTGGCTGGCTGCTTCTCCCCCAACCCCGGCACTCTGGTGCATCAACGCGGCCAGTGCACAGGAGCTGCGTTTGCTAAGACGTTTTTTTGCTTCTTGCTCTTGGGCACCGCCCTTGTGGGCGCATGAGCCCACCTTCGTGGAGCAGCCACGCCCGCCTCTCCTACCTGTTGTTTGCTATCGCGAAGGAAGTGCACAGAGCACTAAGAAACCAACGTCAATAGTAGGAGCTTAAGGACCTCGTGAGTACGCACGAAGGCTGGGTTTTCCTTGGCGTGTTTGCTTGGAGACTTTGCTCTCTTGGTGTTGGATGAGGAATACTCGCTGTGTTCTTAGAAGCAGACCATGAAGGTAACTCTTAAGTTTTTACAAAGCACGAAGATTTGGGTAGAGCTGTTCCTAGGGTGGAGATGAGTTTTCTTTAGTAAACAGGAGGACGCCAGGTGAGGGGTGGGAACGTGGGGCCTTGTTGGGAGAAGTGAGGACAGCTGTCATGCAAGGGAGCATCTGTGTTTTTATCTTGGCTAAACCCAAGATTCCCCTTCCAACGTCTGGCTTGCCTATGCGTATCGTGCAAACGCAACTCAGGCAAAATGTGCCATTGCATAAAGAGGGATTCCTAGGATAGGAACTTTTACCCCAGGCAAACAACATCTTTTTTAGCAAGCAGATGCTTACAACAGGAGTCACTGTGCACTACTTCCCACGCGGGACCTCTGTCCTCACTGAGTTGTGTTAGGAGAGTTAACTGTAAAACTCCAAGATTCAGTTCGTCGTAGTGCATGAAGTGGGAGATGTGAACACCTTGTCTCAGCTGTTGAGGAACAGGTTTGCAAGTGTGCAAATTGTTGAACTCTGCTTAGTGTGGAGCTGGTCTTCTGTGTAGAAATTCAACTGAAAATGGATCTTAGTGGAGGATGGGACTGGGGAGGGGAGAGGGAGGAGGAGGAGGAGGGGTGGGGGTGAGCATGGTGGGAGAATCACTGTATTCCTAAACGTGTACTTAGGGAACGCATGAAGTTTTTATCCTTTAAATATAAGGTTTCTTGGGGGGGGGGGGTGCTTTCCTTTTTTTTTTAACAATGCAATATTCAGCTTCCAGAAGACTGAGAAAAGATTTAAATTTCTCAAAAGCCAAGGAAAACAACAGAGAAGTCTGCATCCCGTGATCTCCACCCACAACCTCTAACTCAGCCACAACCTGAGATGGACGTGCTGGGGGGAGGGGGAGCCGGTCTGGGCGCCTTTGAGGAGCCTGGGGAACGAGTGCCCTCTCCTGGACAATCCAGTGATTGCACTTTCAGGAAGCCTTGATGGAGGCTCCGCTCTCAAGCTTGTTCTTGGTACAGACCGCAAAGACGTTCGTGGTGGTGCCTGCGTTCAGAGAGCCAGCTCTATGTCAGAGGATCAAATAGCTGACTCCGGGGTTTTCCAAGTAATCGGAGAGAACAGGAAATCTATTATCTAATCCTGTTTCTTAAAATGTGATGGCCTGTTCCATTTATAGCCCACATTTCATTTTTAAAATCTAATCGTTTATGGTCTTTCTCTGTTTAAATGTGTTTATTTAATGGTTCCAAACCCCTTCCTTTCTGAAGAGTGGGAGCGGGGTGGGTGTGTGACCTATGACTAAGGCAGCTGCCATGCACACTGGAGGGCCCGGGATTGAGTCCTGGCCGCTGGCCCTGACCCCAGCTTCCTGCTGAGGTGCAGAGGACCCAAGTGATTGAGGGAGACCTGGATCGGGTTCCCTGCTCTGGCTTTGGCCTGCCCCGATTCTAACCACTGTGGGCTTTGGGGAGTGAAGCAGCTTATGTGGTAGCTCTTTCTCTGTCACTCTCTTCCTCCTCCTGTCTCTCTGTTTCTCTTGTTTTCCAAGAAACAGATACAAATTTGAAAAATAGAGTATACACAAGATTAGTGGCAAAGATGTATAGAATGTTTGTTTCCAGGAGAGAGACTGGATCCTCAATTACCACCATAAGAAGATAAACTGATCTCTGTGAAGACCAAATCAAATTATTCTCTTGTGTGCCACTAATGTATCACAGAGTTCTTGGACAATACCTTCAGCTCTTCCAGAATGCTACTCATCAGGGCTGGCGCTGTGGTACAGGGGTCAAGGCACTGCCTGCCGTGCCCGCATCCAGTATGAGTGCTGGTTGGAATCCCCACTGCTCCACTTCCTTCTTCCTTTTTTATTTTTTTAAAGATTTATTTATTTATTTGAAAGAGTTACACAGAGAGAGAAGGAGAGGCAGAGAGAGAGAGAGAGAGAGAGAGAGAGAGAGAGAGGTCTTCCATCCACTGGTTCACTCCCCAATTGGCCACAATTGGCCAGAGCTGCGCCGATCTGAAGCCAAGAGCCAGGAGCTTCTTCCAGGTCTCCCACATGGGTGCAGGGGCCCAAGGACTTGGGCCATCTTCTACTGCTTTCCCAGACCATAGCAGAGAGCTGGATCAGAAGTGGAGCAGCCAGGACTGGAACCAGTGTCCATATGGGATGCCAGCACTGCAGGCAGCAGCTTAACCTGCTGTGCCACCCCCCACCCCCGGCTACTCCACTTGCAATCCAGCTCCCTGATAATGCAGGGAGTTCCAGGGATCCTGGCTTCAGCCAACCCCAGCCCCAGCTGTTGTGGGCATTTGGGGAAGGAACCAGCAGATTAGAGCCTCTGTCTCTTTCTAGCTTTCAAATTAAAAAAAAAAAAAGTTTAATTTGGTGCAAATTTTATTTTTTATTTTTATTATTTTTTTTTTTTACAGGCAGAGTGGACAGTTAGAGAGAGAGAGACAGAGAGAAAGGTCTTCGTTTGCCGTTGGTTCACCCTCCAATGGCCACTGCGGCCCACGCGCTGCAGCCGGCACACTGCGCTGATCCGATGGCAGGAGCCAGGTGCTTCTCCTGGTCTCCCATGGGGTGCAGGGCCCAAGCACTTGGGCCATCCTTCACTGCACTCCCTGGCCACAGCAGAGGGCTGGCCTGGAAGAGGGGCAACCGGGACAGAATCCGGCGCCCCGACCGGGACTAGAACCCGGTGTGCCGGTGCTGCTAGGTGGAGGATTAGCCTATTGAGCCACAGCACCGGCCAAATAAATTTTAAATCCAAGGGTAGTTTTTTCATAATATGCATTTTCCAAGAACTTTTTGAAGACCCCCTCATAATAAAT
Source organism: Oryctolagus cuniculus (assembly GCF_051225735.1). Classification (NCBI taxonomy): domain Eukaryota; kingdom Metazoa; phylum Chordata; class Mammalia; order Lagomorpha; family Leporidae; genus Oryctolagus; species Oryctolagus cuniculus. Next base: position 40,985,902 of record NC_142874.1, on the reverse strand, counting down.
GTCCAGCACCCCCATCATCAAAATCGCTTTCCACCCGTCTCTGCTCCTCTGCTTTGCACTTTTGATTATAAAAATAAACTCTCCAAAATAAATGTGGAACTTAGTGAGCTGTCATAGGTGAATGCCCTTGTGACCAAAAGTGCTAGCCACCCTAGAAACTCCTCCACTGCCTGTCCAACTCAACCCCCTCTCTTCCCCACAAAGAACCCATGTCCTGACTTTGATTGCAATCTGTTCCTTGTTCCTTTATGGCTTTAGCAACCACACGTGCAGGCTTAGTTATGTCTTCCACTTTTTATACTTTATGGCTTTTATCCTTTCCCACAGAACGTCATGGGGCCCGGGTTTTGCCGAGCGTGGTCTCGTGGTGCAATTCTGCTTGTTCCTCCATCCCCTTGGCAGGAAACTGCATGTTGGTTATCTGAAGCCGGAAGCTGAATCAGATGCATGTTTCGTTTCCCTGGCAAGACTGTAGGTGGCGCTGTGTCCTCTCCTCAGGAGGTGCATTGCCACGGCTTTTGTGATGTCACCAGATGCTGTAGACCCATCGCTTTGCTGTTCTACAAAATGGAGTGATTCTAATGTCGCTCTTTTTCTTCTACTTTTATAAAGGCTTGCTGCCCTTCGTGTTATATTTGAGTGCCCAGTAGTTGGATTCATATCAAAAAAGCTTGATTTTCTCTGCTTTAATTACCCAGTCTTCAAGACAGTGAATGCATCCCCGGGGTGAATTTAAAACATGGCTGTAGATTCTCAGTGCTTCTGCCTTCAAGAGGTGGACTCTGGGTGCCATTGAATCTCGGTGGATGACTGTATAAGGAGTGACAATTTGTGACTTCTGCGCAATATCATAGATCACGCAGCTTCTGCCTTGTGTGCTGAAGTACCTGCTCTTGGTGCCCAGAGCTGCCAGTGAGAAATCTGAGGACCTGAGAACCCACCGCGGACAGGCCACACACACACACACACCACACACCCCACACATGCACACGCACATACACACACCACACACACACACACCACACATGCACATACACAAACCAAACATACACACCATACACACCACACATGCACGTGCACATACACACACCCCACACACACACCCCACACACATACACCACACATGCATGTGCACATACACACACCACACACACCACACACACATGCATGTGCACATACACACACCACACACATGCATGTGCACATACACACACCACACACACACCCCACACACATACACCACACATGCACGTGCACATACACACCCCACACACATACACCACACATGCGCATGCACATACACACCACACACACACCACACATGCACATGCACATACACAAACCACACATACACACCACACACACCATACATGCACACACATACACACACCACACATGCACGTGCACATACACACCACACATGCACACACACATACACATACCACACACCACACACACACACACACACACACACCCCACACATGCACATGCGCATACATACTGGCTCATGGCCCCCGCTGACTCATCGCCCACCCCCACCCCAGCCCCAGATTTGATGGGAAGCAGCTTCCGCATGATTCCAGTCCCAAATGAGGGCCCAGAAGTCATGGGCCGTTCCCACCAGGCCCTGCCTGAAGTCCAGAATCCATCAGCATCAGACCATTGTTGCTTTGTGTTACTGAGTCTTGGGGGAGCTTGCTGTCCACGGTAGTTAGAACAGTCCCACGGCACCTCCTGAAGACAGTAGATGAGATGCTGTAGTGTCCTTATGAGCTCATGGATTTAACAAAGCCCATAATTTCAACACTGAGTATTCCCCATATTTTCAATGCTCCTGTTTGCCCTTATTTGGCCAATAGCGCCTCTTCAGGTTGGTGTTTGGTGTGACAAGATGATCAGGGATTCAGTCATTTCTCCAGAAATCCCTGGTTTTTTTCTTTCTTTTTTTTTTTTTTTTTGACATTTTAAAATTTTTTTAAGGAATGCAAATTTCATGAGTACAACTTTAGGAATATAGTTATTCTTCCCACCATACACGCTCTCCCACCCACACTCCCACCCCCCACCCCTCCATCTCCCCTTGCCAGTCCCGTTCTCCATTAAGATTCATTTTCAATTAACTTTGTACACAGAAGACCAATTCTATACTAAGTAAAGGTTTCAATAATTTGCACACAAATACACAAACTGAGAACTAGTTTTACAGTTAACTCTCATAATACAATTCATTGAGGACAGAGGTCCTGCATGGGGAGTTAGTGCACAATGACTCCTGTTGTTGATTTAACAATTAACACTCTCATGTATGATGTCAGTGACCACCCGAGACCCTGGACATGATCTGCCTAGGCTATGGAAGCCTTTTGAGCTTTTGAGTCCACAAACTCCATCAGTATTTTAGAGAAGACCATAAGCAAAGTGGAAATTCTCTCCTCCCTTTAAAGAAAGTACATCGTTCTTTGATGACCACTTCTTTCTGCTGAGGTCTCACTCACAGAGATCCTTCATGTAGAACATTTTTTGCCACGGTGTCTTGGCTTTCCATGCCTGAAATGCAGTCCATACAGTAGACTCATAGAATGACAATCACTTTAAATAACATTCTGACTTCAGAATCAGCCCTTAAAGCTTCCTGGCCTGGCCTCGTTTCTTTTTGCAGGAATCATTCATTGCAATTAGATTGATGATTGTCCCTGGGCTTCAGCTGTAGATAGATAGATTCAGTAGACAGATAAAATACTTACAGATTCAAACCTGGATATTAGCTATTTTGCTTAACCCATTATGTTCCATTATCCTATATTTAGGACACCTATAAAGACTTCAATAGAGCTATTTATACCATGTGTACTAACTTTGAAATAAAGAACATGGCATTGAAATATTCACAGAATTGCAAAGTTGGGGCTTATTGGGTGACTTTCTTGCACCTTTCCTGACTGATTTCTTTGAATCTGTGCGGATTTTCTTCACACACTGCAACACCTGATTCTCATGGGATGAGAAAATGCCTACATTCCATAATTACTCTTTTACTGCAGCTGGCATCACAAGATAGCAGTCTCAGCATCACATCAGTGCTGCCATCAATAAAGTTACTGAGAACAGCTTAGAGTGTTCAGCATGTGCTGGTTCCCTTCTCCCCCATTTATATTTTAGGTTTGTTCTGTATCCACAGTGTCTGTACATATAGCCTGGACATAGTGCATACTCATCTTTTTAACACTCATTTAGTTTTAATTATGGTGAATATTTCAAAAAGTTCCTGGAGGGGCCAGTGTTGTGGCTCAGCAGGTTAAGCCACCATCTACAATGCCAGCATCCCATATGGGTGCTGGTTCAAGTCTTGGCTACTCTACTTCCAATCGGGCTCCCCACTAATGCACCTGGGAAATCATCAGAAGATGACCCAAGTCCTTGGGCTTCTTCACCTACATGGGAGACCCAGATGGAGTTCCAGGCTCCTGGCTTGGGCCTGGTCTGGCCCTGGTTGCTGCAGCTATTTGGGGGAATAAACCAGAGGATGGAAGATATTCTCTCTCTCTCTCATTCTGCCAAATAAAGAAGTAACTCTTTTCTTTATAAAGACGATCATGGAAAAGTGGAATTAAAAGATATGTGGGTTTTTTGTTTGTTTGTTTGTTTGTTCGTAAAGAAGCTTCTCATGGTAGGCATTTTCCGTGAACTTGTGCGGGCAATATGTATCGGATGTCCCCCAGCAGTCTGCTTATCGACGGAGCTCTAATCACTCTGGCTGTCCGAGACTCATTCTCCAGCAGATTCCTCGGGAAAGGCTATGGAAGCAGCAGTCCATACGTCCTGACATGTTGATGACAGTCCGTACCCTTCACCAGAACTCAGTTTTGCTGCATGTCAAGTTTCGGGCTCATGTCAGCCTGAGCCCGGTGGCCGACTGTGTATGCGGGAGCTGGGGCTTCTCCATATGTGCAGACTGGCTGAATTCGACACCCGGAAGGCCCCGAGATACCGCATAGATAAAACTCCAAGGCGCTCGAGGCTTTGAACAGAATGACTTCTAAAAATACCTTTCAGAAAGGGAAGCTGAAGCTGAACATAATACTTGCCAAGAGACCCCCGGAGAGAAAGCAGGATTTGTCCAACCTGCGAAATCATGGATGAAGAATCACTGTGTGTCTGAGAACAGAATCCTTGTAAATTGAATTCTAGTTAATACATCTTAGGGGAGCTCTCTGTATTTTTTTTTTTTTTTTTTTTTTTTTTTTTTTTTTTTACAGGCAGAGTGGACAGTGAGAGAGAGAGACAGAGAGAAAGGTCTTCCTTTGCCGTTGGTTCACCCTCCAATGGCCGCCGCGGTCGGCGCGCTGCGGCCGGCGCACCGCGCTGATCCGATGGCAGGAGCCAGGAGCCAGGTGCTTTTCCTGGTCTCCCATGGGGTGCAGGGCCCAAGCACCTGGGCCATCCTCCACTGCACTCCTTGGCCACAGCAGAGGGCTGGCCTGGAAGAGGGGCAACCGGGACAGAATCCGGCGCCCCGACCGGGACTAGAACCCGGTGTGCCGGCGCCGCTAGGCGGAGGATTAGCCTAGTGAGCCGCGGCGCCGGCTGCTCTCTGTATTTTTTTAAATGTTAAAATAGGAGAAAGAAGAAAGGGAAGGTCTCAAAGAGGTGGTTTCTCTCCTTTATTAATTTTTTTGAAAAATTTATTTATTTATTTGAAAGAGTTAGAGAGAGAGAGAGAGACAGATAAAGATCTTCCATCCACTGACTCACTTCCCAGATGGCCACAATGGTCAGAGCTAGGCCAGACTGGAGCCAGGAGCTTCATCCAGATCTTCTACATGGGTGTGGGGGCCCAAGCACTTGGGCCATCTTTCACTGCTTTTCCCAGGCCATTACCAAGGGGCTGGATTGGAAGTGGAACAGCCGGGATATGAACCAGAGCCCTTACGGGATGCCGGCAGCACAGGTGGCAACTTTGCCCACTACTCCACAATGCCAGCCCCTATTTTAAAGGAGCTTTTCTTTAGATGGATTTAGTGGCAGAGTGTTGATAAAGCATGACAGGTGTTGAACGTCCATGGTAATAAGGCAGCTGTATAATGTTAGTGGGAAAAAATGGAACTAAAAGATAAGTGGATTTTGGTGCAAAAAAAATGAAAATCATGTATAGTGTTCTCATATAACATGCAGTTTCCAGGAAAGCTTTGAAGACCTTGTACTTCAGTCTGAGTTGCTGGAAGGGATGTTTTAGGGGAAAGGATGAAAGGATACCAAGTGTGCGGGTAAAGGTGACAGCAGCAGGGCGGGCAGGGCAGGGCAGGCTAAGCCTCCAGCTGAGATCCCGTGCCCCACATGGATGCGCCTGGGTTCTGTACCCAGCTCCAGCTCCGACTCCAGCTCCTGACTCCAGCTTCCTGCTAATGTAGACCCTGAGAGGCACCAGGTGATGGCTCCCTGCCTGCCACCTGGGAGACCTGGATTGTATTCCTAGCTCACAGCTTCTGCCCTGCAGATGTCTTGAGCACTTGGAGGGATTGGCCAGGGTATGGGAGCTCCCAGTCTGTCTGTCTGCCTCTCAAATTTAAAAGAAAATGACACAAGGCCTGAATTGACCGGAAGAACTGGGCTGTGTCTCTGAGCAAAGCCAGCCACGGCCTGCAGGAGGCAGCAGCTGCTCCCAGAGACCAGGGACCTGGGACCAGGCCCTGGAGTCCCACCCCCCACCCCACCCACCCTGGAACAGCCAGGATTTGGTTCTGGCTGAGAATCGCTGACCACAGGTGCCCTGGACGAAGCGTTCCATTTCCTGTGCCTTAACAGGGGAATTCCTAGGGAATGGAGATTTCTTTAGCTCAGGTGCTGGAGGCTGAGAAATCCCAGGGCACAGGGCTGACTTCTGGTGAGGGCCCTGCTGCTGCAGGAGAGACAGGGAGAGACAGACACGCATGCATTCGGCGGCTCAAGTCACTCTTCCTCTCCCTACGGAGCCACTGATGCCATCACAGGGTCCCTACCTAATGGCCTTACCTAATCTGAATGACCCACGAGAGACCCCATGGCCCAACAGCATTAACAGATACCTTTAGGGCGTCAGTGTCCAGCACAGGCATTCCCGGGACACACCCTAGCCGCTACAGCTGGCGTGATTAGCAGGAGAAAGTGCCCGCTGGGCTCATCCGCACCAGCAGCTTTATCGTCCCCCCAGAAGGGCCTTTGCATTTGGTTTTACTCCCTGTTGCAGGCCTTATCTGACTCAAGGTGCCCCTGGGTGGGTTCGGGTTGCTGGCTGGCCACTTATCTAAGATGACAGAAGCCTTCCTGCGCCTAGGCATGTTAAATGCCTCTTTTCTCCCATTAAACAAAAGCCAGAAATTTTCATTTCTCTCTTATTTTCTGCAAGGCATCACATGTCCCAGGGTACTTCAAAGGATTCATGCCAAATGGATTCAAAGATAAGTTTATTTTGGTGCAAGAGAATGTGAAATCCTCACAGATAGGCTCCTCTCCCAAGTGCTAAGCCCGGCATGGGTTTGGCACTGAAGTGTTAGATCTGCCACCAGATGTCTTGGGTGAACCCTTGAAAATGAGGCACCCTTCAAACCTGATCACTACAGAGCTGACCGTGCACAACGCAAAGAACCGTGGCACCATCGCTTCAGTGCCTAAGAAGTTACCTCTGTTAGGTAGGAAGTTAAGAATCAGCCTCTGTGTGTGTGTGTGTGTGTGTGTGTGTGTGTGTGAAGGGCCTGAAGAGACCAACATCTGCTTTGGAAGCCCCAGAAGCCCTGCATCTTGCTCTTCAAAGTCCTGCTCAGACCCTGCTAACCTTGCGGGTAGTCCCAGCCCTTCCCCAGAGAAAAGCTCCCAGGAGAACTCTCTCTCCTCAAGACCAAACGGGTCACCTGACCTGAGAACAGGGGGCAGTAAGCCTTCCCAGACACTCAGGGAAGCCCCTCTGCTCTGCCCGGTGCTGGCAAATCTGGGGAGGAATTTGCTAATTTTCACCCAACAAAGCCTTTGCCCAGGGCTCCCCATCCTTTGTCCTGGGACGGGGTAAAGAGACTCCTTAAAAACCGGGAGTCTGAACAAAGACTGCACGTTCAGCTCTCTGCTCTGCTGACCGCCCACCTGGCCTGCCCAGGTGCATTCTCTCCACTCAATCATGTCACCTCACTCTCCCCCAGTCCGAGCAACTGGGCGCTCTCTCTCTGTCCCTTCCATTCTGAATGATGCCCCATCCCTAATAAAGCCTTATTACTTCGCTCTCCGTCTCACGCCTGAATTCTTTCTTGCGTGAAGACAAGAACCCCATGGTTTCCACGGCTCTTTTCTCCGGTGACACCTTCAGGACCTTCAGAGCTCAAGTGTGCAAAAACAGTTAGCGCAGTGCCTGGGCCAGAGAAACAGCCGTGTTAGCCGTCATCATGTGTTTGCACCGCTGCGCCTCTCCCTCTGTCTGAGAGTACTCGCCAGATCCACAATACAGAGTCATCTCCAGAGTTCTCTGCCTGTTCTGAGTCCATCTCTGATGTTTGCAAGCCAGTAAATGCAAACACAGGCAGCAAGGACAGAGGACTCGCTTATGCGCCCTGAGTGAAGGAAGAAACTCGATGCTGCGGAACATGCAAGCAGGGCCTCGTCTCCACCGGGCAGCACCTCCTGCCACGTGTCAGGGTGTGCGAAGAATTCTTTACTTCCTGCAGCTGCAGGGAAAGTGGTTTTGCCCTGTGTATCTGCCCCAGCAGTGCCAGCCTTGCCAGTGGCTCCACACAGGCATGGTGCGCCATCAACCAACAAATAGGCTCATCATGTCGCATGTGCAGTGACATGGGCCAGGGGTGGTGCTCCACTCCGATGGCAAATAGCTCCCGCCCCCACGCCACCCACCCCACCCCACCCAGAGAGCCTCTGCTCATAGGAGCCTAAAGGGAAGGGGATGTGGGGGGTGCAGCAGGGAATTTGGGAAAGAGGCCACAAGGAAAACACAGGCTCTGGGATGATTGTCTGGGGCCCTCAAGTCAGTGGAGAGGATTTGTTTATTTATTTGGCAGAGTGACAGAGAGGAAGAGACACAGAGAGATCTTCCGTGCGGTGTTTCACTCCCCAGTTGGCTGCAAGGAAGCCCTGAGCCTCAAAATACCAACCCCCAGGCCTCCCCTGCACCCCTTTCACCCCACAGGCCCCTCACCAACTCTGGATTCTGTGGGGACCCCACCCGAGGCAGCTCCCCCACCTCAGACTTCCCAGTCTCTGAACTGTGAGCTGAGTGAACCTTGCTTCCTTGTAAATTACCTGGTGCAGCAACCGGAAATGGCCCAAGGCTGGGGTCTAATTTACATAGACTGTATTCACTGATGTTACTAGCACAGTACAGAGTGCTGGGAAATGTGCGGGCGTGAAGCCACCACGCAGTCAGGAGATGACACCTGCTCCTCACCTCCAATCCACTGTGTCCCTGCACCAGGGTGCTTCCTGCCATTGTCTGGGACCAGCCAGCCACTGATCTGCCTCCTGCTTCTAGAATTCCTCTTCTGGAATTTCATGTGATTTAAATTACATAGGGCACAACCTTTGGTGTCTGAATTCTTTCACTCAACAATGTGCTTCTTTTTTTAAGATTTACTTATTTATTTTGAAAGGCAGAGAAACAGAAAGACAGAGGCAGAGAGAGAGAGAGCGCGCACAACAGAGAGGTCTTCCATCCTCTGGTTCACTCCCCAAATGGCCACAACGGCTGGGAGCTGAGCAGATCCAAAGCCAGGAGTTTCTCTGGGTCTCCCACGCAGGTGCAGGGGCCCAAGGACTTGGGCTTTTCTGCTGCTTTCTTAGGCCATAGCAGAGACCTGGATTGGAAGTGGAGCAGCCAGGACTTGAACCAGTGCCCATGTGGGATGCCAGCACTGCAGGCGGCAGCTTTACTTGCTATGCCACAGTGCAGGCCCCAACAATGTGCTTTGAGATCTTGTGTCCACCAGGAGCCTCTCTGTTGTTGAGAGTGTTCTTTTGGATGGATAAACTGCAGTTTGTTTCCTTAATTCACCAGCTGGTGCACACGCGAGTTCTTTCTGGTTTCTAGCCTTTATAAATAGAACTGATGGGGCCGGCGCTGTGGTGCAGCGGGTTAAAGGCCTGGCCTGAAGGGCCAGCATCCCATATGGGCTCTGGTTCTAATCCTGGCTGCTCCTCTTCCAATCCAGCTCTCTGCTGTGGCCTGGGAAAGCAGTAGAAGATGGCCCAAGTCCTTAGGCCCCTGCATCCTTGTGGGAGACCCTGTAGAAGCTCCTGGCTCCTGGATTCAGACTGGCTCAGCTGTGGCCATTGCGGCCATCTGGGGAGTGAACCAGCAGGTGGAAGACTTCTCTCTCTGTCTCTACCTCTCTCTGTAACTCTGTCTTTCAAATGAATAAAATAAATCTTTTAAAAAAAATGAATAGAACTGATACAAGTATTCACCTGCACATCTTTGGGTAGGCATGCAGTATCACTTCCCTTGGGTCACCATATACCCAGGAGTAGAAAGGCTGGGTCACGTGGCTTGGTAAACAGAATTCTGAGAGTGACCCCCCCAGATGACTCTGGCCCTTGAGTAACTCTCCCTGTGAGTGTCAGTGAAATGTGTGACAATGATGCGTTGGATGGCACCAGAGCCATGTTGTCGAAGGTTGGGGGTGGAATTATCTGTGTGTGACCTAATCTAATCAGGCGAGTCATCAAAGCTGTAAGCAAAGAAGGAAGTCAGAGAGACTAGAAGCCTAGAGGAATCCAATGCGTTGGCCTGACACCAGAGCCACCCCCAACCCTGCTCCACGCTGACCAGCAAAGAAGGGGAGACCTCAGTCCCGCAACAGCGCGGGACTCAGTTCTGCTAAGTACCTGGGTGAACTTGGCAGTGGCTGCGGGGGACCCAGGGGAGGCTGCAGCCCAGCCCACAGTGTTGTCCGAGTGCTGTGGTTCCGTGAAACCCAGCCACCCTGCTCCAGACTTCCTGCCTCCGGAACTGTGAGCTAACAAATGCACGTGGTTTTATCTAGAGTTGCGGTGGTTTGTTACAGCAACAGCAGATGGACACACGTGGGACATGTAAGTTTAGTTTCATGAGCAGCAGCTCCATTGTTTCCCATTGCTGCCAGCAATGCGTGAGCGTTCCAGGTGTCTTATGTTCTTGCAAATACTGCACTTGGCATTTTCAGTCTTGTTTTTCATTCGTTAGCCATTCTTTTTTTTTTTTTTATATATATATTTTTTTTAACTTTTATTTAATGAATATACGTTTCCAAAGTACGAATAATGGATTACTATGGCTTCCCCCCCATACCGTCCCTCCCACCCACAACCCTCCCCTTTCCCACTCCCTCTCCCCTTCCATTCACATCAAGATTCATTTTCGATTATCTTAATATACAGAAGATCAGCTTAGTATACATTAAGTAAGGATTTCAACAGTTTGCTCCCACACAGAAACATAAAGTGAAAAATAATAGATGATTTTTTTTAATGATGATGAAATCAGATCAGACCTATTGTCATGTTTAATCCCAGTGATCGTTAGCCATTCTTATCTAGTAGAATTTCACTGTGGTTTTCATCTGCATTTCCCAAATAATCAATGATGCTAAACATCTTTGCATGTGGTTATTTGCTTTCCATAGCTTTTCTTTAGTGAAATATCTGTCCACATCTTAAGTCCATGTTTAAAAATCGTCTTCTTTCAAAGCACCGTTAGGCTTGCTGTAAAGCCAAAGAAGGGTGGGTGAGCCCGGCTTCTGACCCCAGCTTCCTGCTAATGTGGACCCCAGGAGGCGGGGCTGATGGCTCACGTGCTTGAGTCCTGCCACTGTCATGGGAGACCTGGTCTGTGTTCCTGGATCCCAGCCCTAGCCATTGCAGGCATCTGGGGGAATGAACCAGCAGCTGGAAGCGCTCTTGCTCTCTGTCTAGCTGTCTGTCTCTCTCTCTCTCACTCTCACTCTCTCTTTCTCTCTGCCTCTCAAATAAATTTTTAAATGTAGAGTTACTCTTAAAAAAATTACATGCTTCAAAGAAGACTCAGGGTACTATGTGAATTTTCAAAACATAGATTACTCTTCTCAGCTTGAAAAAGCCTTTTTGCTTTATGAAAGCATTTTCCTGCCTGTTTCTTTTACGTAAGCCATTTCCTTAGAATATGGAACTATCACTTACTTTATGAAAGACTGGTAGCATATGGCACTTTTCAGAAATGCATGTATACCTTTTAAAGAGATACTTTTTGGGACCAGCGTCGTGGCATGGAGGGTAACTGCCGCCTGCAACACCAGCATCCCACTGGGCACCAGTTCGAGTCCTGGTTGCTCCCTTTCCTATCCAGCTCCCTGTTAATAGCCTGGGGAGAGCAGCAGGAGATGGCTGAAGTGCTTGGACCCCTGCCACCATACAGGAGACCCAGATGAAGCTCCTGGCTTGGCTTGGCCCTCCTCTGGCTATTGTGACCATCTGTGGAGTGAACCAGCAGATGGAAGATTTCTCTCTCTTTCTGTCTCATATACTCTTTTTTGGTACTCTGTTAGTTACCACAGAACAGGGAAAACATATGGTATTTGTCTCTTTGGGAGGGGTTCTTTTTAATAAGTATAATAGTTTGCAGTAGCATCCATTTTATTGCAAAAGACAGGATTTCATTCTTTTTATGGCTGAGTAGTATTCCATAGTGTATATATACACCATAATTTCTTTATCCAGTCACCAGTTTATGGACATCTGAGTTGATTTCATATCTTAGCTATTGTGAATTGAGCTGCAATAAACATGGGGGTACAGATAAGTCTTTTATATGCTGATTTCATTTCATTTAGGTAAATTCCCAGGAGTGGGATTGCTGGATCATGTGGTATATCTATTTTTGGCTTCTGAGACATCTCCATGCTGTCTTCCATAATGGTTTTACTATTGTGCATTTCTACTGACAGTGGATTAGGGTACCTTTTTCCCCACATCCTCACCACTATTGATTGGTTGTTGATTTCTGTACAATAGCCATTCTAACTGGGATGAGGTAAAATCTCTTTGTGGTTTTGATTTGCATTTCCCTGATATGTAGTGATCCTAAGCATTTTTCCATGTGTCTGTTGGCCATTTGAATTTCATCCTTAGAAAAATGCCCAGGGCCTGAAGCACTGGCATCCCATATGGGCGCTGGTTCTAGTCCCTGCTGCTCCTCTTCCAATCCAGCTCTCTGCTATGGCCTAAGATAGCAGTAGAAGATTCCCAAGTTCTTGGGCCCCTGCACCCTTATGGGAGACCCAGAAGAAGCTCCTGGCTCCTGGCTTCAGATCGGCACAGCTCCAGCTGTTGCAGCCATCCGGGGAGTGAACCAGAGGATGGAAGACTTCTCTCTCTGTCTCTACCTCTCTCTGTAACTCTGTCTTTCAAATAAATAAAATAAATCTTTAAAAGAAAAAGTTTAAAAAAAGGAAAATTGCCGATTCAAGTTCTTTGCCCATTTCTTAACTGAATTGTTTATTTTGTTGTTGTTGAGTTTCCTGAGCTCTTTGTAGATTCTGGATATTAATCCTTTATCAGCTGCACAGTTTGCAGATATTTTCTCCCATGCTGCCTGTTGCCTCTTAACTTTGCTGAGTGTTTCTTTTGCAGTACAGGCGCTTCTTAACTTGATGTTATCCCATTTGTCAATTTTGGCTTTGATTGCCTGTGCTTCTGTGGTCTTTTATAAGAAGTCTTCACCTATGCCAATGTCTTGCAGAGTATCCCCAATGTTCTCCTCTAGTAATTTGATGGCATCAGGTTGTAAATTCAGATCATGGATCCATTTTGAGTTTTTTATATAAGCTGTAAGGTTGGGTTCTTGAGTGAACTTTTCTTTTAATTCCATTTTCCATGAACTTTCTGGAATGCCATTGAACAATTTATCATAAAGTAAAACCACTATGGGGCATGTGTACATTTATAGTCCTGCTATGCCTTGCATGCAAGCTCATTGATTTGTTTCAGTTTACCTTTTAGTACTGCTCTGCAGACTGCAGAGTATAAGATATCCATACCCAGGAGTAAAAAAGTAGCCTATGAACATCTGCATTTTATGTAACTATGGACAGCCTCATCCACACCTCTGATCTCCCCTACCCAAACCTTCACCTAAAGTAAAGAATAAATTATTTTTTACCATATGTTCATCACAGCCTTATGGTGGGAGGTTATATTCAGAACAATTGTTGACTTATTCTGTTTAGGAGATTATCCACAGTTAGATATAATTCCCATGAAGTCCCCCTTCTGTTTCACATCTTTTCTATTTTTTTCATTTGAGAGACAGAAAAAGAGCGAGCTCCCATCTGATGATTCCCCAAATATCTGCAATGGCCAGGGCCAGCTAGGCAGAAACCAGGAGCCAAGAACCAATCAGGGTCTCCCATGTGGTTGGCAGGGACCCAAGTACTTGAGCCATCTCCTGATGCAACCCAGGGTGCACGTTAGCAGGAAGCTGGAGTCAGGAGTGGAGCCAGGACTCAAACTCTGGTGCTCCAATGGGGGACGGCATCATCCTAATCATGAGGCTAAATATCTGCCCCTGTTTCACACATCTTCTGCCCCTGTTTCACACATCTTCATGAGCCTCCTCCTCTCTCTTACTAGAGCCAGCTGGTACTCAATCACCAAGTTACAAAATAGCTTCAGTACAACGAGCGTCCTTCAAAAAGTGTGTGAAGAAATGAAATGGAATTTGGTACTGAAACATTGAGATATTCTATAAATGAGCATCTTTCTCAGAATAAGAAAAAATAAAGAAGCAGAAGAGACTGTTGGAAGTCATTTGAAAGCCAGTGGAAACTCCCTTGGTAAATGTAGACTGTAGTAAATAATTAAAGACATTAATACAAATGTTGCGTGGTTTGGTACTTCTGAAGTCCCTTTGTCATGTGGCTGTTAATCTATGGCTGTGAATTTTAGCAGAAATGCAAAATGAGATCAATATTTGTGTGGAAAATCTTGGGAACAAACCCAGGGGTTTTTACTGTTGTTGCATTTTTTGTGTTTTTATTTTCCTCATCCTTTAGCAAATGGCTTTAATTTTGTTGTAGCTGGTTTGTTTTGCTAAAGAAACGTAGAATTTCAAACTTGAATGCTTCAGAAGAGGCCTGCCTGTGGTTCATAATTTCAAGCAAAACCAGCTACTGTCAGAAACAGCTTCTTCATAAGCTCTTGCACTTCATGAGACTGTGATAAATGATAAAACTTCGTCACATTGAAGTTCTTTTTGTCACTGAAGTGAGCCTTGGTATTTTCAAAAGTTTGCACACGCTGCTCTGTGTGATTGTGTAAACCTAAGATTACAATGTACAATTCTCTTTTCCTATGGTGTATGAATCATTTATTGAAAGTGATCCTCTTTTTAAAATTTTTTATTTTAATTTTTCATTAGTTTTTAACAGATTCTGTGTGATTTGTAGATACAATGCTAAGAACATAATGATATTCTCTCCCTTCCACCCTCCCTATTCTTCCCATCCTCTTACCTTCTCCTTTTTTTTTTTTTTTTAGTTTTTGAGATAGCACATTTTACATTACAGTCAAAGGGCTTAATACTTGGCCGGCGCCATGGCTCACTCGGCTAATCCTCCACCTGTGACACCGGCACCCCGGGTTCTAGTCCCGGTCGGGGCGCCAGATTCTGTCCCGGTTGCTCCTCTTCTAGTCCAGCTCTCTGCTGTGGCCCGGGAAGGCAGTGGAGGATGGCCCAAGTGCTTGGGCCCTGCACCCGCATGGGAGACCAGGAGGAAGCACCTGGTTCCTGGCTTCGGATTGGTGCAGTGCACTGGCCGTAGCAGCCATTTGGGGGGTGAATCAATGGAAGGAAGACCTTTCTCTCTCTCTCTCTCTAACTCTACCTGTCAAAAAAAAAAGGGGGGGGGCATAATACTTCATCAAATAAGAAGTCTAACAAGTTAAAAGCAAAAAAGACCCTAGCTTGGTGAGAATAAATACAATGGCTCTAAACAATAATTGAATGGAAAAATGGCCAACTCACCCATATGCAGGAAATTTGAAAGTAATCACAGATCATTAAAACTATAGTAATATAACATTCTTAACCATTGGCTTGACAAACACATAAAACAAAGTTTTACAGGGCCGGCTCTGTGGTATAGTAGGCTAAGCCTTTGCCGGTGGCACCAGCATCCCATATTGGCGCCAGTTCAAATCCTGGCTGCTCCACTTCCAATCCAGCTCTCTGCTATGGCCTGGGAAAGCAGTAGAAGATGAACCAAGTGCTTGGGCTCCTGCACCCACGTGGGAGACCCTGAGTAAGCTCCTGGCTCCTGGCTTCAGATGAGCTCAGCTCCAGCCATTTGTGGCCATTTGGGGAGTGAACCAGGGAATGGAAAACCTCTCTGTCTCTCCCTCTCTCTAAAGCTACCTCTCAAATGAATTTAAAAAAATTTACAAAATGGTATTTGCAGTAATACTGATACAGGCATTTCCTTCTTTTTTCTTTTCTTTCTTTCTTCTTCTTCTTCTTTTTTTTTTTTTAATTTAGTTCCACATGGAAGGAAGAACATGCGGTGTTTGTCTCTGGGCCTGCCTCTTTTCACTCAACATCATGTCCTTCAGTTGTGTACTTTATCATTTTGAAAACCTCATTCACATTTTGTCACTGCAAAATAAAATGAACATAAATTTCAACGTTTCACATTTTTTAAAGCATCGTGGCGGGGGTGGGGAGGCGGGGCGGCGGTGTTAGCGGTTGAACCTCCGCCTGGGACGCCTGCACCCTATTTCAGAGTGCTTGGGTACAAGGCTGCACTCTGCTCTTCATTCCAGAGGGGAGGCAGCGGTGACGCCTCAAGTACTCTGCTACCCACACGGGAGACCCAGATTCAGTTCCTGGCTCCCGGCTTCGTCTGGCCCAGCCCTGACTACTGCAGGCATTTGAGGAGTGAACCACGGACAGATCTCTGCCTCTCTGCCTTTCAAAGAAATGAATATTTTTAAAAATAAACTCACTCGGTGGGAAGGGGTGAGTGCTGCCCACACCCCCGCCTCCCTCCCAGGCCCCTGCAGCTCCGACTGTATTCCTCAACACCACAGCTTTCCTACTTCCGCCCGGCTACCCTCGTGCATCTCCAAGTCTGTGCTTCAAAGCCCGCACCCACCTACATCCTCCTTGGAATGCCTAGCGCTGAGTCGCAGTTGTCAGAGAAACCGCGCGTCTGGAGGAAGAACCTGCTCTCCTGGGTTTCCACGGAAACCACCCCGGCAGAAGCAGGTGCAGCGAGCCAAGCACGCCAGACCCGGCTCGCCGGAGGCGGGGCCGGGTCCCTGGGGGGCCGCCCTGCGCCAGGATCGGCCTGCTAATAATGTCTCTACTTGCTCTCACACACAACTTTCGGTGGAATAGCTTTCTTTGACTTTCCACCGTCCAGACAGGACCACCGGTTCTTCCCAGCTTGGTAATACCGCGCGGCCTGCGAGGGAGGAGCTGCCTGCGCTGGAAATGGTCCGGGCCAACGAGGCACTGCCACGGAGCTCCCCGAGACAGTAAGGTCCTGAGTGCTGGGGCAGGCGCGCGCGCCCGCAGCGCCAAGCGAAGCGCCCTAGGCGCTTCTCACACTCGGCGCCCAGGGCATCCCGCCTGTGCCCAGGAAAATGAAGTCGAAATAGCGCTGAGGGTGGCGGCACAGTGGGGTCACTGCACGAGTGGCCTGCCTCGCGTTTTGTTTCCAAAATACTGCTGGGGCGGGATCAGATGTGTGCTCGGAGCGCGCGGGGAAGAGCGGCGGTTTCTGGAGAATTCTTGGCTGGCTCTTCAGCCTTTGCCTGCTCTGCTCCTGCACAGTCACCCCGGCGGCGACAGCGGCGGGCAGACCGGGTCCCCCCGCCCGGCGTCTGCGCGCCTCTCCGGGGGAGGGCCGGGCTGGCCCCACAGCTATTAAGACCCGCAGCTGCCGGGGCGGCACCGGGGCGCGTTTCAAGTGAGCTCGAGGGAAATGAGGGGCTTGCAGCCGGCCGCCTGCTTATCCCCTCTCGCCGCCTGAGAGGCGACTCCGGGAGCCCGCGCCGTCCCTCCGACTGCCCGGGCGAGCTGGGGGAGCGCGCGCCCTTCGGGAACCCCCGGCAAGGGTGAGTCTCGGTGGCCCGAGGGGCGGGCGCGCAAGGGCCGGGCTGCGGGAAGGCTCCCGGTGCGCGCCTCGCCACGCCTCCGCCGGCCGCGGGAGGGACTGGGGAACCTGCCGGTGCTCTGGGGACCAACACACAAAGGAAAAGAACCTTGGGCCTCGGTGGCGCGAGGCGCCGGCCCGGTTCTGTGCCCAATCCCTGGAGTGATTTTAGAAGGGGAGACGCCGCTTTTTTTGCGACTGGCCTGAAACAATGGGGCAAGGCTCCTTTTCCCTCTGTGGCTGTGCGGCGGGTCCCGCGGGGCCGCGGGTGTGGCGGCGGCGCGCCCCTGGGGCTGTGGGTGCTGGCGTCCCCGGGAATCCCAGAGTCTCGTGGGTCCTGCTTCTTCCCTGCGCATCCCCGCGCATTGCGTTTGCTCTCGCGGGATAGGCGGCTTTGCGCTCAGTGTCTCCCCAGCGTGTGAGTGAGATCGGAGTGCGTTTTCTTTCGGCTTCCTATTGATGGCTACAGGAGATCTTGGAAGTTCGATTTAGTTTTTATGTTTAATTCCGGACGATTTTCCCGGCTTTCCAGAGCTGGCATCATGGTTTGCACGTTTCGTGAGGAGCCGCGGCTTTTTCCTAGGCGGGGTCTCGGGGAGTGGTCAACAGTCAAGTGGCTCCACAATGTCACGTTCAAGGTTGGCGGTGCGCGTCCGTGTGCGTCTGTCTCAGGGGAGGGTGTGATAGAGAGAAGCCGGCGCGCGCCGCCCCTGAGGTCGGGTTTCCTGATGTGGTGTCTCCGCGGTCATGGTGTAAAAGCCATGGAAGCCCTCACCGTCCCGACAGGTGCCTGCCAGAGCCAGGACCCATCCAGTGTGGGAGGGTGGACAAGAAATTGTGAACCAGCAGCTTAAAGTTTGCGGCTTTCCCTTTCTCATCCACTAAATGTGCATAACAAAGGATCAAAACAGTCAGTAGTGCTAGTCGACCCACTCCATCTGCTGCTACACAGCGTTTCTGTTAACCTGGCGTTAGGGGATCGCTTTAATGTGAACAAGTAGGAAAGAAAGGCAAAGCCTACAAGATGGGCAAATTTTTGAAATAATCCTCAGAAAAGCAGTAATCTATTGTAGCTCAGAAATTGCATACAAACAGACTAATAATCAGTTGATCATTAATTATTAGGTGGGTAAAGAACTAAAGCTGTTAAGGACATATGATATGGCTCCTTTCATTTTATATGTCAGGTCTTGGCCCTACCCCAAAAAATGAGTCTTGATATTTGGTGCTTGAATCTGCCCCCAACCTTTTTTTCTTTTTTTTTTTTTTTTTTACAGGCAGAGTGGACAGTGAGAGAGAGAGACAGAGAGAAAGGTCTTCCTTTTTGCCGTTGGTTCACCCTCCAATGGCCGCCACGGCTGGCACATTACGGCCGGCACATTGCGCTGATCCGAAGCCAGGAGCCTGGTGCTTCTCCTGCTCTCCCATGGGGTGCAGGGCCCAAGCACTTGGGCCATCCTCCATTGCACTCCCTGGCCACAGCAGAGAGCTGGCCTAGAAGAGGAGCAACCGGGACAGAATCCGGCGCCCAACTGGGACTAGAACCCCGTGTACCAGCGCCGCAAGGCGAAGGATTAGGCACTTGCCATCATAATTACAAGAAAGATTTACACACACACACACACACACGCACACACAACAGATGAAGAATAAAATGAAGGCGGTGTTGGATGGCAGGCTGGACTGGCTCACCCTGGGAGAAGTGGTGCAGACAGCTCATTCTGTGCCAAGGCGAGGGAGGGGAGGGTGCTATTTTTGGACACGGATTATTGAGTGGTGGCTCTCAGGCTGCAGGGAATGGTTAGGACTGAACATGTAAGCAGAGAAGGTGGAGATGTTTTTCCCTTAAGGAAACCAGATGAGCAGTAGTCCAAGGGGCTGAGTGAACATGGACTTGACAATCCCCTTCTTGATGGTTGTTGCAGGAGAAGACACACAAGGCCTTGGTTCTGCAGACAGATGACTGGGGTTTGACCCCACAGGTGTGTGACCTTCAGTGATTTGCTTGAGACGCAGTCTCAGGGGCTGGCTCTGTCACTTAGCCAGTAAAGCTGCCTCCTGTGACACCAGCATCCCATGTGGGCACCCATTTAACTCCTGGCTGCTCCACTTCCCATCCAGCTCCCTGCTAATGCACCTGGGAAAGCAGTGAAAAATGGCCCAAGTGCTTGGATTCCTGCCATCCATGTGGGAGACCTGGAAGAAGCTCCTGGCTCCTGTCTTCAATCTGGCCCAGCCCTGACCATTGCAGCCATTTGGGGAGTGAACCAATGGATAAAAGAACTCTCTCTGTCTCTCTGTCTGTCTTTTAAGTGGATAAAATAGATCTTAAAAAAAGGACACAGACTTAGAGTCTTCCTCTATAAATGGGAGCAGCGTGTCAGGTGGTTTTAAAGATTCCAAAGAACTGGTCCAGCCTGGTTCACTGCACACAGATGATGAATCTGGGTGAATGAGCATTGTTATCAGGTCAAAGATGATGCAAGATGGAGCTCCGTCTTACTTCAGTATCACAATGACGACTTTGGATTTGTCCCCAAGACGTTACTGGAGCCTGAGTCTTTAGGACTCTTCCAGAATCTTGGGCCACTTGTATAAAAAGCTCACTGAAGTTTCACAAATTCTTAACTGACCTTTGAAGTCTCTGCTTGGATTTCTTTCTACCTCCGGGTCTGTAATTCAAACTTTAGTACTTTAGTACTTTAGTACTTCTCTCCATCTGTGAGGAGGAGTCCCCAGACAGCTTGTCGGTGCCCTGTGTGACCCGTGGTCAGCAGCATGTCAGAGACTCACGGTGGCTCAGCGCTGAACCACGCAGAAGTGCTGCCCGCTAGCCATTGCCATGACAGAGAAACTGGGGAAATTTAGTCCTTGAGAATTTTTATTAATTAGATGGGATCGTCTATTTCCATTCGTATATTATTCTTTTCATGTATTTTGCACAGCCCACTGTTTTCAGTAAAAGCTTCACTATGCTTCTGATTTGGTGATAAGTAATGTTTCCTTTGTGTATCTCTGTTTTACAACTTCCCCAAAAGCTGTTGAATACAATTCTTGGAATAGGAGACAGTTTCA
The DNA here is from genome assembly GCF_051225735.1 of Oryctolagus cuniculus. Classification (NCBI taxonomy): domain Eukaryota; kingdom Metazoa; phylum Chordata; class Mammalia; order Lagomorpha; family Leporidae; genus Oryctolagus; species Oryctolagus cuniculus. The sequence goes on along the minus strand of NC_142874.1, from coordinate 40,965,692 downwards.
GTCTTCACACTGTGGTTTTGAAATACCTTTTTATGTCCCTTCTGAATTAAATGTTTCCCTGAAATTCCTCTCCCAACCCCCCACCTCTCCCCTTTCTTTAATTTCTGTTGTATGCTTTTTTTTAAAAAAAGATTTATTTATTTGAAAGGCAGAGAAATATATATATATATATATATATATATATATATATATATATATAAAAGAGGGCGAGGGAGGGAGATCTTGCACCACTGGTTCACTACCCAAATGGCCACAACAGCCAGGTCTGGGCCAGGCTAAAGCCAGGAGCCAGGAACTCCATCCAGGTCTCCCACATGGGTACAGGGGCCCAAGGATGTGGGCTGTCCTCTACTGCTTTCCCAGGAGCATCAACAGGGAGCTGGATGGGGAGTGGAGCAGCAGGGACTCAGACCAGCACTCCAATCTGGGATGCTGGCGTCCTGAGCAGTGGTTTTACCCGCTACACCACAGTACCAGCCCGTGCAATTGGCTTGGTTAAACCCTGTACTGGAGTGGAGGGGATGTTATCTGACCCTCGCCCATCAAGCTTCCAAGAGATATTCCGGATAAATCACTGATCTCTCTAGTGTCCCCAGTGGGAAGTCAATTAATCTTGCGAGTTACTAAGAGGACTTTTAGGAGAGGATTGTCGATTTCCAGGCTTGAAAGCAGGGTTGGGGGTAGCTCTGCCCCACAAACATTAATGAGTTCAGTTTCTGTGCTCGCACTCATGTGTTTGTGTTTCCCTAGGAGGGAGTGAGAGGAAGACCAGGCACAGTCCTCTCCACTGTAGAGTAAGTCTTCACTGGCCAGACTCTTTGTAGGGCTATCACTCGCCCATTCTCAGGTGCTCTGAGGAACAAAGATTTCGCTGTCCTTGAAATGAAATCAGCGCCTTTGTTCTAAACGTGCAACACAAAACTTTGAAAGGGGGATCCTGCTCCTTCCTTTGTACAGAAACACTTTGCAAGCAAATATTTGTAAGTAACCCCACTGCTTTTACTAGCACCGAGGTGGGTCAGAGATACTCCCATGCTTCGTGCTAAAAGGCAAACTCCACACATCAAACATGTGCGCTTATGCACCGCCAGTATCCTCCTTGCCTCTGCACATGCACAGATCCAACCAGCTTCCTAGATGGCTGAGTACTGGGCAGGACTCCAAGGCGGCAGACGTTGTGAGGGACACATGGCAAAGCATCAGTGAGCATGGCTCCGCGGACCTCTGATAAGTAAGTGCACTGCTGTCCTCCACAGCTGACTTAGAAAGTTGCTGTATTCCACCGGAGGAGATTTCACTTCCATCCACCAGGAAAAAGAGAAAAACCAGATAAGGCAAGATGGGAAGTCAGGTGCTTAAGTGGACGTGGTCAGGCTGTGTTCATGGATAGGCAGTAAGGAAACCTGAAAATCCCAAGTGAAAAGCACGGGCCCATTCCCTCTCAGGAGCAACTGTTATGGAACGCATTGCCAAGTTCCTGAAACGTTGAGGGTAAGGACTGTGGTTTTAATCTCTTGTCATTTTAACTGACTGCTTTGGCATCTAGCACATGTTCAATAAATATTTGTCTGAATGCCTGTATCAGGGTTCTCCAGAGAAGCAGAACCAATAGGAGACATGTAGCTATGGATATAAGTGATACAGAGGACATGGATATAGATGTGCAAAGAGATTTGTTGAAAGGAATTGGCTTACATGATTATGGAAATGGACCCATCTAGTCTTCAGGGTGGGCGGGCAGGCTGGAGACCCAGGGAGAGCCAGAGTTCCCATTTTGAAGGTCTTCGGGCAGGAGGAGCTGGTGCTGCAGGTGAAGTGTGGCGTGACTTCTCTTACACAGGGAAGGGTCAGTCTTGGGTGCTAGGCAAGCCTTCAACTGATCGGTTAAGGCCCACCCATAATTAGGGAGGGCAATCCACTTTACTCTCCCTACCGAAGACTCCATCTCATCCCAACACCCGGAGCAATGCTGGACCAGATATCTGGGAACCCCATGGCCAGTCAAGTGGCACATAAACAATTAGCCATCCCAGTGAGAGGACGAGTGGATGAAGAGCAAGAGTTTCCAGGCCGTGGCAGAGCGAGAGCTAGGGCAGGGCAGGCATTGGTTTCAGGCTGCGGTTCATTGCAGGCTTCACTTCACCCAGGGCCTTGCTAACAGGGAGGCTGCTCTCCCCAGAGCATGAGGCTGCCAGGGGTATTCGAATCTTCCTTTTCCACTGGTGCCCAAGTGACCAGTTCCCACTGGACTAAGTGAACTAAAGAAATCAGTTGGGCCAGTTACCATGCTCTCCAGAACTGAAGTATGGGGGCCGGCGCTGTGGTGTAGCAGGTAAAGCCCCCGCCTGCAGTGCCAGCATCCCATATGGGCACCAGTTCGAGCCTCAGCTGCTCCATTTCCAATCCAGCTCTCTGCTATGGCCTGGGAAAGTAGTAGAAGATGAACCAAGTGCTTGGGCCCCTGCACCCACGTGGGAGATCTGGTAGAAGCCCCTGGCTCCTGGCTTCGGATCAGCACAGCTCCGGCCTTGCTGCCAACTGGGAGTGAACCAACGGATGGAAGACCTCTCTCTTTCTGCCTCTCCTTCTCTCTGTGTAACTCTGACTTTCAAATAAATAAATAAATCTAAAAAAAAAAAAAAAAGAACGGATCCGTTAATGGGGTAAGATTTTCTTGAAGGTAAAATTCTAACAAATATATAAGAACCTAGTTTTTCTAAGAACTTGTAGGAAAAATAATATCTCCTCCAATAGTTTCCTTTTAAAAGAAATTTATTGTATTTATTTGAAAGAGTTACACAATGGGAGAGAGAGAGAGGGAGAGAGAGAGGGATATCTTCCAAATTCTGGTTCATTCCCCAAATGGCCATAATGGCTGAGACTGAGCCAGACCAAAGCCAGGAGCCAGAAACTCCATCCAGGTCTCCTGAGTGGGTGGCTGGGGCTCAGGCACTTGGGCCATTTCACGCTGCTTTCAGTCACGTTAGAATGAAGCTGGATTGGATCTGGAGCATCCGGGACTCAGCTGGTACACAGGTGGTGGTTCAACCCACTGTGCCTCAACAATGGCCCAAATAGTTTCTTAAGAAAGGATACAGAGAAGGTCATTTTGAGTCTTTGAATCACTGATGATGTCTTTATTACACTCGCACATTTCATAGTTTGCCGCTGTAGGGCCACCAGGTAAAATCTGTCTGCTCGGGATGTTGTAGTTGACCCCACTGGTGCCCACCACGCTCCTTACTTGTGGGCTGCACTGCTTTTGCCTGTCTGGACTGCCGCTGCTGGGCACCTGCTCCTCCATCCTCCACTCCCTCCCTGTGAGCTGGGCTTTCCCCCCGTGCACTCTGATAGTTCATGTGACTGCCTGGGACTTCAGCGTTTTCCCTTAATTATGTTGATCACTTGGCCTTTCTAAGATGCACCGTGACTTTCATTTCTAGGAAAATGCTCTCTGTGTTTATTTTGTTGACCCCCCCCCCCTTCTATTTCTTCTGTTCTCTCTTCTGGAACTTTATCACTTGGATCCATCTCTCTCTTTTTAAGAACTTATTTGAAAGGAGAGTTACAGAAAGAGGAGAGAGAGAGATGAGAGAGAGAGAGAGAGATCTTTCATCTACTGGTTCACTCCCCAATTGGCCACAACAGCCAGAGCTGAGCTGATCTGAAGCCAGGAGCCAGGAGCCAGGAGCTTCTTCCACATCTCTCACATGTGAGCAGGGGCCCAAGGACTTGCGCCATCTTCCACTGCTTTCCCAGGCCATAACAGAGAGCTGGATTGGAAGTGGAGCAGCTGGGACTTGAACTGGTGCCCATATGGGATGCTGGCACTGCAGGCAGTGGCTTTACCCGCTGTGCCACAGCACCAGCCCCTCAAATAATTAAAATTTTAAAAATCTTTACAAGCATCTTTAATGCCCATCACATTTCAATGTGAGCTGGGTAGGAGCCAGTCATATCATAGGTTGGGGCTATGTAATTCTTCCAAGGCTGAGATGTCTCCTAAGAATACTTCTTTGTTGGGTCAAACTGGTTTCCACCATCAGGGGCATGAGAGGAAGCAGAATCTGCCATGCTCACATTCAGTGTGCAGACTTCACTTTGACCCCCGGCTTCCGTTCAGCCAGCTCCCACCTCCCTGTGGTCTGTCTGGAGACCTCAGATTATGTTTCTCCTCCAGAGTGGAGGTTGTTGGTTTTCCACTTTACTGAAGCACAGGGATGGCTGGGTATGTATGGTGAAATCGGCTGTAGGGGCTGGAGTTATGGCACAGTAGCTTCAACCCACCACGCCAGCACCCTATATGGGTGCCAGTTCCTGTCCTGCTTCACTTCCAATCCGACTCCCTGCTAATGTACCTGTGAAGGCAGCAGCAGCGGAAGATGGCCCAAGTCCTTGGACCCCTGCCACCTATGTGAGAGACCAGAGTGGAGCTCCTGGCTCCTGGCTTTGGCCTGGTCCAGCCCCAGCACTCTCTCTCTCTCTCTCTCTCTCTCTCTCTCTCCCCCCACCCCCAACTCTGCCTTTCAAATAAACAAATCTTTTCTTAGAAATTAGCCATATAGCAACATCAAGAATACGGACTCTGCAGCCAGCATGTTTGGTTCAAACCTTGGCCGTGCTAGATTCAAGCTGTATGATTTTGGCCAAGTTCCCTACAGGTGCAGGTGGTGATGCATGGTCAAGGTGAACAGGGACAGCAAGAGCACACTTGCATTTCATTCCCTTTATGCTGGCTGTGGATTTGGTTCTTGAAGAATGCTTTCTTTTATAACACACAGCCAAACCAGCGAAAGCACAAAGGGACACAGCTGCACACATGACCTTGTTGCGGACCTGGTGTGGAGTTTCCCGCTGAAGTAAGTCATTGTTCACAGCACTTGGCACTCAGAAAAGGAAAAAGTCTCTAGACAAACAGCCCATTGAAAAATATACCATAACGTGAGTATGACGCCATGGCAAGTTGCAACATGGAAAGAAGTCCTGAATGGAAATTTTGTGCTACCAGCAGATGAAAAGGTGTCCACAAAATAGCAAAGAAACAACGTTGATTTTGAAGCCCATCTCAGTTTTCATAGTTGACTTTCCCAGTGAGGTCTTTAACCAGTTGCTTTCAGATCCCTGACACTTCTAGAACAAACATGGGCTCTCTCTCAGCTCTTGAATGTTCTTTGCTTCTGGGATAAGTACCCCTCCCGTAATAACTGAACGGAGGAGAGCAAGTGCCTGATGAAAACTGCAGGAGACATGAGCCGTGGGTCAACGCTTCCCCAGCAAGGCCTGATTTAGAAAGAAGGAGGCGGGCGTGGGCTGAGTCTCCCAGTGAGACAAGACTTGCAGGGCTTGAGGAAGGCGATCGAAATCCCGCCATCCACCACGTCCCCCCTCAGACCTCCTGGCCGGGAAGCCAGATATTAGCCTGTGGATAACACAAAACGTAAACACATGTACTTTGCAAGGCTTGTTTGCCAAACTTCTTGTCATTACTTAACCCATGGCTTATCTAGGATAATTTTTTTAAATAAGGAAAATGAAGGCAGCTACTTGTAAGCAAACATTTTAAATAGGAAACATTTGTAGAGGTGTATGTGCAAGGATGCTTTTGGTTAGATTTGTTTATAATATTAACTCACTCACATAAGTCATTGGTTAAATAAATTATGCTGCATCCATGAACTAGCACGTTATGCAGACACACACACACACACACACACGGGCTTATAGAATGAAACATTTCTAACCTTCTATAGAAAGTTACCCATGACATATTATTGATAAGAATGCCAAAGAGATGATAAATTTCATGCACTATTCTGTTTTAATAGATGTGTTTATGCACTGGTATGATGCTGACTTGTTAAGTAATAATTTCTGTGTCGTAAGATGACTGGTGGTAATTGGATTTTCTAAAGGGCCTGTATAGCTTCAGAAACTACAGAAAAATATGCAGCTACTGAGTGATCAAAAGCAGGTAGTGGGAAGCACAGAATTAGAAGGAAATGATCTTACTAATCCAGAGAATGGATAATCGTGATTGATTGAGATTAGCACTGTAGAGCCTTAGAAATAACCCCAAAGGTTAATTTTTCCATCTTCTCAAATAAAACCGTTTGAACAGGCACAAAGGTATACAATGGCATTTCTTCTATTAGAAAGTGAAGTGGCCCACAGTGGTTGATTTCATTGCAGGTTAAAAGGTCTTTAAAATGCATTCGCAGAGTCCTGACTTTTCCCAGCTCTGATGTAGCACTCACGCAGAATGCTGGAAGCCGGGTTCCCCTGATGTAACTGCTGTAGCCGCAGAGGCACTTTGCTGTCTGCCAGAAATCAATAATGAGTTGAAGAGTGGGGAGCTGTTGATCAGGACCCTGGTGGGGCCGTATTTCAGGCAGGTTCTTGAAGAAAGCTGTGGTTGCGGCTGCACCCACCTCACACACCACACGTTAATGGACAGTTAGCGTATCCTGTGCTTTGTTAGTGATCCTGGAGTGTGCAGCCTGGGATACAACAGCCTCAGTTACCAGGTTATTCCAAGACGAGATGACGGTTTACCTTGGTCTGTGCGTTTTGATTTAATGTCACTTGACTATTTAAAGCAGTATTTTTTGGCCAGTGCCATGGCTCAATAGGTTAATCCTCCACCTGCGGTGCTGGCATCCCAGGTTCTAGTCCCGGTCAGGGTGCCAGATTCTGTCCCGGCTGCTCCTCTTCCAGGCCAACTCTCTGCTGTGGCCCAGGAAGGCAGTGGAGGATGGCCCAGGTCCTTGGGCCCTGCACCCACATGGGAGACCAGGATAAGCACCTGGCTCCTGGCTTCGGATCAGTGTGGTGCGCCAGCCGCAGCTCGTCGGCCATAGTGGCCGTCATGGGGTGAACCAACAGCAAAGGAAGACCTTTCTCTCTGTCTCTCTCTCTTATTGTCCACTCTGCCTGTCAAAAAATAAATAAATAAATAAAATAAAAAATGAATAAAAAAAGAGGAGCTCATCCAACCTCCTTAAAAAAAAGCAGTATTTTTTGACTTTTCACTTTTCTGGTGTGATTCTAGCTTCATAAATGTATATAATTGTGTGAGTATATTATTATACCACAAGAGTATTAACCAAGGTACTTGAATAAGTTTCTAGAAAGTGGAATTAAAAGATAATTTTATTTTGGTGTCCAAACACTTGGAAATCCATGCATATGAGAGGTCTTCAAAAAGTTCTTGGAAATGTGTATTATATTAAAAAAATTAACTGACATGAATTTCAGAATATTCTTGAACCAGAATAAACTTTCTTTTAACTCCATGTTCTAGAAACTTGTTGAAATCCCCTTGTACATGGATTGATGTAATGTTTCATTAGAAAAGAGATTCTTTTTTTAAAAACGATTTATTTATTTTACTTGAAAGTCACAGTTACACAGAAAGAGAAGGAGAGAGAGAGAGAGAGAGAGAGAGAGAGAGAGAGAGAGAGAGAGAGAGAGGTCGAGACAGAGAGAGGTCTTCCATCCACTGGTTCACTCCCCAGATGGCCACAACAGCCAGAGCTGTGCTGATCCAAAGCTAGGAGCCCGGAGCTTCTTCCAGGTCTCCTATGCGGGTGCAGGGACCCGAGGACTTGGGCCAGAAAAGATTCTTAACCCGCAGCATTGGTGCAGATTTTAGTACTAATAAAGCTCCCTGTGACCCTTCCCTGTGATTTGACAGAAGAACCAAGGTCGGGAATTCTTCCTCTAGTCCATCTCCAGAATGCATTTGCATTTTGAATGATGGCAGATGGTCTACATGGGGCATCCATCCAAGCTCAGATGTGGCACTCCTGAGCCAAGTGCATTTCCGCCTGCAGCTTAGTGCCACTTGTGCTTAAGCGAGTGCCTCCCCCCCAACAGTGGCCACCTCTGCCACGGGCACGTTCACACTTTGTCTGCATCTGCAAACAGATGTGCACTGTGCAGGCTCCACGGAGTATTGGGGCCAGCATGTAGCTGGGGTGTGGATGGGACGTGTGCTTCCACTGTTTAACAAAATACTGAAGTGAAGGGCTGAAGTGAAGGGCTGGACTATTGGGACTAACATTGTTAGCCTTTGAGTTGAAAAGGAGTGGGGGAGAAGAGAAGGAAGAGAGGGGAGGAAGAATAGGTCTAATCAACTCCAGTAATACAGTAATTTCATTCTGAGTCAAACAAGCAGATTAACTTACGTTAACACTTGGTCACCACCCCTATCACCACCCGTTAGGGAAGACGCTGCCAGGGCTGTGTTGCAGAGACTCCCCTGCACTGCTGCCTGCTTGCAATCCAGCCTTTTGGGATGGGCGTTTGGCACAGTGGTTAATACACTGCTTGGGATGCCCACATGCCATACCGCAAGTACTTGGGTTCAAGTTCCAGCTCTGCTTGTAACTGGCTTCCCGCTGGGAAGATGCGGTAATGGCTCAAGTGCTTGGGTCTCTGCTGCTCGCATGGGGTACTGGATGGGTTTCTGGTCTCCTGGCATCTGCCTGCACTGGCCCTGGCTGTTTAAGGCATTGGGGTGGGGGTGGGGGGCGGTGAACCAGTAGATGGAAGGTCTTTCTATCTTTCTCTCTTGTGTCTCTCTGCCTCTTGAATAAATAAAAATAAAATTTTTAAAAAAGATGTGCCTTTCAGAGAAATATTAACAAATAAGTTAAGTAATAGAAAAACCTGCAGTCCTGCCACCGCAACCCCCAAACCAAAACTGATGGGCACCAAGCAGCACCTTGTTGAGGGCCGGCTCATTCACTCCCTTGCTGACGTGCAGGCAAACTCTAGGGCTTTTATTCCTCTTGGGAAACTTGCTGGAGGTCCAGGTGGGCCTGAAAAGCCTTCCCAGGGGCCCCACCTAAGACGTACACGTGGAGCTTACACAGGGGAGCCCACCCTGGGTACTGGTCACAGCTGTATCAGTGCTGAGAAAGGGCGGCTGGTGGCTGCCCAACCAGACAGCAATGGGAGCTGGCACTGTGGACTCCTTCTGCTCAGCCCGGGCAAATAGCAGAATGCACCTGTTCCTGTCGTGGTTAATGCTCACAGCCAGCCTACGAAATGAGAGCAACCAGCAGCTGCTTTTTTCATAAGTGAGGAGCCAGGGGCCTGGAAATGCTAAGCTGGCTGCATGAGATGTCTTGGGTGGGAGGGTGGGGGTGTCGCCTGCTTGCAGCTGAGGCTGGGGTACTGCAGAGCTCCAGAGTTGGTTCAGGCAGCAGATCCAGTGTCTGGGAAGGATCTGGGTTTTCCATACCCAAGGGGCTGAATATAACCCAACAGGGATATTCGCCCTGTGCATACCTGATAGTCCATCAGGTCTTGTGTGGCCCTGCAGCCCTCACAGGCTTTTAACCCCAGCAGGGTTTCCGTCAATACCAATTGAATTTGGGAGCGGAAAACAAGATGGTCCATCTTGGAGCAAGCACACGAGGTTATGGCTGCAGTGGCTTTTAAAATCTTTGCCTTCAGGAAAATTTGAAAATGACACTAAAGTAGAAAAGAACAATGTAATCAATTCCATGACACCAAACCCAGTTTCAACAGTGTAAACATTTTGTCAACCTTTTTTCCCCCGTCCCAAACTGTCTACTGTGGCATGCTTGGGTTTGCTTGCTGGTGTATTTGAAAGCAAATCCCACATTTGTCAGTTCATCTGTAAATACTTCAGCATGGATACCTAAATTATCTGCTAGGATGTTAAAATATACATGTATATGCATATGCATATATATATATAAAACCACAATGCAATGATTACATGGAACAGCATTAGCAATAATAACCTCAGTGTTGTTTTATTACCTGGCTCACATTCAGCCTGATCATCTCAAATTAATCCCTTTAAAGTCTGTGGACTCAGAGTGGAAATAATGTGCACGTTGCATTTGGTCGTTATGGCCTTGTAATTCGTCTCACCCTCCCCCTTTTAGTGACATTGATTTTTCAATAGAAACTGGCACATTTGTCCATTAAAGTGACTTTAAAATTTATTTGCATTTTTATGTTCATTTTACTTGAAGGGTAGAGAGACAGAGAAAGAACTACCATCTTCTGGGCCATTCCCCAAATGCCCACACCAGCTGGGGCTGGGCCAGGCGAAGCTGAGAGCTAGGAACTCAATCCGGGTCTCCCATGGGGGGGGCAGAGACACAACTATCTGAGCCTCACTGCTGCCTCCCGGGGTGCACATCAGCAGGAAGCTGGAACTGGGAGCAGAGCCGGCTCTGAACTCGGGCACTCTCATCTGAGATGCGCACAGTCTTTAGCCACTTTGCCAAAAGCCTGCCCCCACCGAGGTGATTTTAACTAATCCACGTGCACTTCCTGGGAGGGGGCTGATGCCCCATTTTCAGGAGTTTGGGGGACTCTGGCTTGGGCTGTAGTTGCTCATTCGGTGGGAATGTGTGTTGATTGTGGCCAAGCAGAGACAGAGCGGCGTCCTGACACGCAGTCTGCAGGAGAGTGGCCATGAAACATGAGAGAAGATAGGGCCCAGCCAGGCTCAGATGAGGGGCAGCCTGAGGGGACTGTGTAGGAGACATTTTTTAAAAAAAAGATTTATTTATTTAAAAGACAGAGAGAGCACTTTCATCTGCTGGTTCACTCCCTGAATGGCCACCCCGGCTGAAGCCAGGAGCTTTTCCTGGGTCTCCCACATGGGTGCAGGCCCCAAGTACTGAGGCCATCCTCCACTGCTTTGCTGCTTTCCCAGGTGCATTAACAGGGAGCTGGACTGGAAGTGCAGCAGCCAGGTCTCCAACCGGCGCCCATGTAGGGTGCAGGTGCTGCAGTCCACCTGCTATGCCACGGCACCAGCCCCATAGGTAACGTTTCGCGACTGTGATGAAGACCTGGAGGGGAGTGTGCAGGCCCAAGAGAGGAAGAAGCAGGAGAAACCTCACTCATGAGCAAGTGTGGGGAGGTCCCTGGGGTGGGCCACGAGCCGGGGCCTTGGGAGAAGAGAGGACGTCCACCTGGACACAGTGACGAGTGATTGTGCCCTGCATTCCCCAGGCTTTTAAAGCTCCCTTCCCACTTGAACAAGTGGGGGTGTGGCCAGTAGCAGGTGACATGCTTCGGGGCTGAGTCCAGGTGTCCATAACCCCCTCACCTGCACCTGCACCTGCACAGGTGGCTGAGCGAGCAAGGCCAGCGGAGGAGGGAGTGGCAGTAGAGCAGGAAGCAGAGCGCTGAGATCGCCACTTCCAGGAGCAAAGCTCTGAAAAAGAAACTCGGGAGTCACCTTAAGATGGCCGCGGGAGGGACAGGACCAAGGTCCCTGTCCCCAGCTGGGAGCGAGACACAGGGCGAACACACCTCTGTGCCCTGGGCCTCAGAAGCTGGGCTGGAGACCCACTGCCAGTCTGACCCAGTGTTGTTCAGAGTGGCGCGAACCCGCACAGCGCAGGCTACAGAGCCCCACCTGCAGCAGGGGCGCTAGGAGCTGGGATCCCAACCGCGGCGCCATTCGCTGTGGGAACCTTGCACTCCACGGCTCCACCTCGCTCACCTCTAGCTCTGCTGCTGGTTTTCTGCAGACGGCACTGCGGAGGGAAGAGGTGGCAGGTGTCACACCATGACGGCGGCCCTTTCTGAAAATGCACACTCGGTGCATTTCCTTTGCCGGGAACTCTTGTCAGTCTCAGCTCTGCTTGTATTTCGAGTGGGGAATGAGACCCGAGTCGGTCCTGAGAGCCGAGCTGGATGGAGAGAGAAGGGATCCGAGGACCTCCTAGGACAGGTGGCGCTGCCGCTGGGTGTGCTAGTGTCTCTGGCTCACCCTCGCCTGCCCAACCTGGCAGCCGCCTGCCGCCAGCACCATGAACCCCCCCCCCCCCAGTATGGTTATTTCAGCAAAATACTCACCTCTCCCTCTTTAATTCATTTCATTCATTTTTTTTAAAAAAAAGTATGTTTGTGTTCATTATCAAAAGCGAGCAATTGACTGCTGCCTGTAGAAGAAACTCCACAAGGCTGTAGCACCCCCTTGCAGAACGGGAATCAGCGGGCTCCCAGGCAGCCTGCTTCTTGCCATAGGACAGATAAGATGAACGTAAGCCCTCAAGGGTGACTAAACCCCACCTCTCCCGTCACCTTGGTCAAATACATGGCGAGGCACCAAACAACACTCACATAACTGCAGGCTGGTGCCTGCATTCAGCAGGCTTGACCCCCCACGCCCCCACCTGCTCGTGGAGAGCTGGCGTCATTTCTTCTGGTGCCTTGAGGCCATCACGGGAGGGGATGAGGAACAGCTCTGCGGTCTCCACTCCAGAGCTGTGCAGGAGAAGTGGCCGGAACATGGCTGGAGGACCTATGTGCTCAGCCCACAGCAGGTGGACGTGAGAACTCCCGGCTGCCCGGGACCGGCTGGAGGTGGGCGGGCGCCAGGCGGCCTCCTGACTTGGGCTCCTGGGGTGCCTGCTCCCACCCTGCCGCTTTCTGGCCCAGCTGAGATCCCCCGTCCTCTTCCCAGTGACTCTGCTGGGGAGCCCCGGGGTTCCGACGCTGGGGGCCTGCTGATGGAGTGCTTGGCTTTTAGAAATGGGGAGAGTGAATGCTGATCAACAGCTGCGTCCTGTGCCCACCGCTGATGCCTCCCGTGCTGCTGGCCTCTCCCCACCCAGGCCAGTGAAAGCCCGCAGCAGCCCACGTTCCAGGTGGGACAACTGAGACCCTCGGGGAGCTAATAAGCCGTGAGAGGAGGGGAGAAGAAGCTCGCTGGTTCAGAGGCAGCAGTGGAAACAGAGCTGGGAGAGGGAAGGGGCCAAGGAGGGGGTGCCTCGCCTAGCCACAGCAGCACCCGAGGATCTGCAGACCCAACTGTCTGCTGAGAGCGTGGCCTTGGGAAGGGCAAGTGACTAATGAATGAGGAGTGAGGGCGTGGGTGGGTGAATGGCGAGGGGCGACCTGGTGTGTCTGCCTCCAGGCCCGTGTCCCCCAGTGTGACGCTGCCACTCTCCTCCTCCTCCAGGGCCTCCCTGTCCTGCCAGAGCGGGGCCATCTCTCTGTGCTGAGTACACACATTCCGGGTCTGGACCATCTCCGGGCTCTGACACATGGGCTGGTTCCTGCCCCCTCTCACTTGCCTGTATGATTTCCCAGTTGCATTTGTCCCAGGACAAAGCCCCAGGACTCCAGCTGAGTCACACAACGTTCCTCGAGGACATGTATTGTGCAGAATACAAAAAACACGCCACCTGCTGGTGGGGAAGGAGGTTTCAATACAGACCGTGTCTGAGCTCAGTCCCAGCATTGGTGTGGGAACCTGAATGGCACCCAAAGTGGGGAGTAGAGATTGATTGTCCAGAGGGTTGCAGGTGAAAGGGGGAGGGGAAGTGGAGGATCAGGCTTTGCAGCTAAGCCGAGCCTGAGAACCAAGCAGATGATGCCCAAGTGTCATTCTGCAGGGATTGGCTAAGGGTGGAACTCAAGTGAGAGAGTGGCCTGGGACTCAAGATGCCAGCGTGGTGTCTCTGGGTTTGCACCAGTGAGCAGTGCACAGCCTGGTGAGAGGACTCAGGGTGCTGGGGGTTTGCCTGTGGGTGAGAGAGAGCCATGATCGAGACAAGCAAAAATAGGTCAGGATTAGGGACAAGTTGGGGAGTGTTTGGCATGGTGGTCAAGGCACTACATGGGATGCCCACATCCATATTGGAGTGCCCGGGTCTGAGTCCCAGCTCTACCACCAATGGTAGTTTCCTGCTACAGCTTCCCTGGGAGGCAGCTGGTGATGGCTCAACTGCTTGAGTCCCTGCCACCCATCTGGGAGACCCAGATGGAGTTCCAGGCTCCTGGCTTTGGCCTGGCCCAGTCTGGCTATTGCAGGTATTTGGGGAAGTGAACCAGTGAATAGGAGATCTCTGCCTCTCTCTTTGTCGTTCAAAGAAATAAAAATGAATAATTTTAAAATGAGAAAGATAGTAATATGCCACACATACATACATGCCCATATATGCACACACATCCACATACATACATATACAATCCAAAAAAAGAGAGAAAAAAGGGCCAGTGTTGTGGCACTCTGGTGAAGCCACTGTTTGCAATGCCAGCATCCCATACTAGAGAGCCTATTTGAGTCCTGGCTGCTCTGCTTCCCACCCAGCTCCCTGCTAATGCACCTGGGAAGGCAGCAGATGATGGCCCAAGTGCTTGGGCCCCTGTCACTCACATGGGAGACTTGGATGGAGTTCCTGGCTTGTGGCTTCAGCCTGGCCCAGTTCTGGCTTTGGGAGCCATTCTAGGACGAACCAAGAGATGGAAGATTCTCTCTCTCTCTTTCTCTCCCTCCCTCTCTCCCTCCCTCCCTCACTCATTCACTCTGCCTTTTAAATAAATGAATGTTTAAGAGAGAGAGAAGGAGAAGTGTGAACCCACTGAGCAGGGACCAGGACCCCTTGCAGGTGTGACTCAGAGGAAGCCTTGCACACCTAGGTTCTAGTTTCACCCTGCTACTTTGCTTGGTCTTCGATGGAGCAGGCGTCCTCGCTGTTGTGAGCTTCGGCTTTCTCCTCTGTGAAATGGGGATGAGGCCACTGCCTACCTCCCAGGGTAGCACTGTTCAGGAGTGCCGTGTCGGCCAGGGGATGGCCACGCCGCTTGGGCATGAGCTTCCAGAAGGCCACGCGTGAACCAGGGGTCTTCATGTCGGGCAGGGATTCGAGCGCATTGGAGAGATGGAGTGAAAGTGTCTTTTCCTGTGCTGGCTGCCAGAACAAAATAGCCCAGGCTGAGGGAATCCACCTATAGACATTTGTCTTCTTCCTGTTCCTGAGGCTGGAAGTCCAAGGTCACGGGCCAGCCAGCTTGAGACCTGGCGAGGGCTCTCTTCCTGGCTTGCTGCCACCTTCTCCCTGTGAGCTTCCATAGCCCTTCCCTGTGTGTGCACGAAAGGAGAGTGAGCAAGCTCTCCAGTTTGTCTTCTTCTAAGACAAAAATCGTCTTGGCTGAGAACCACTGGTCTTGCAAATCCCTCGTCTCCCTGCCCACAGGTGTTGTCAGGTGTTTGGGGTTTTGTGTGTGTGTGTGTGTGTGTGTGTTTTAAGATTTACTTATTTGCTTGAATGGCAGAATGTGAGAGAGAGAGAGAGAGAGAGAGAGAGATCTTTCATCTGCTGGTCACTCCCCAAACGGCTGCAGTGGCTGGGGTGGGCCAAGCCAGGCCAAAGCCAGAAGCCAGGAAGATCTTCCAGGCCTCCCGCATGGATGCAAGGTCTCAAGCACTTGGACCATCTTCCACTGCCCTCACAGGTGTCTTAGCAGCGAGCTGGATCAGAAGTGGAGCAGGAGGGCCAGCACTGTGCCATAGTAGGTTAAATACCCACCTGTAGTGCTGGCGTCCCATATGGGTACTTGCTCAAGTCCTGGCTGCTCCTCTTCTGATCCAGCTCTCTGCTAAGGTGCCTGGAAAAGCAGCAGAGGATAGCCCAAGTGCTGGGGCTCCTGCACCTGCATGGGAGACCTGGAAGAAGCTCCTGGCTTTGGATTGACCCAGCTCCAGCTGTTACGGACATTTGGGGAGTGAACCAACAAATGGAAGACCTCTCCCTCCCCCTTCCCCTCCCCCTCTCCCTCTCCCACTCTCTCCCTCTCTATCTCTCCTTCTCTCTGTCTGTAACTCTGCCTCTCAAGTAAATAAATAAATTTTACAAAAAAAAAAAAAAAAAAAAGAAGATGGCTGGTGCTGCGGCTCACTAGGCTAATCCTCCGGGTTCTAGTCCTGGTCGGGGCGCCGGATTCTGTCCCGGTTGCCCCTCTTCCAGGCCAGCTCTCTGCTGTGTACAGGGAGTGCAGTGGAGGATGGCCAAAGTACTTGGGTCCTGCACCCCATGGGAGACCAGGAGAAGCACCTGTCTCCTGCCATCGGATCAGTGTGGTGTGCCTGCCGCGGCAGCCATTGGAGGTTGGACTAACGGCAAAGGAAGACCTTTCTCTCTGTCTCTCTCTCTCACTGTCCACTCTGCCTGTCAAAAAAAAAAAAAAAAAAAAAAAGTGGAACAGCCAGGACTCGAACCAGCACCCATATGGGATGCTGGCACCCAGGAGTGGTTTCACCGCTGTGCCACAAAGCCAGCCCCAGGCATGAACAGTTTCAACAACAATAGCCTTCTACACAAATACGTTCTGCCTAGTTCACTTATCCCAATCAGCTGCTCATTGAAGCCCCATCTGGTCAGCTGGCCCCGAGAATCAGGAAATCATCTCCTGGTTCAGCAACTTTCCTCCTGCCATGTTCTGTGTATAGAAGAATGTCCTGCTGCCCTGACTCCTTCCTGAGCCCCGTGGTGGAGCGTACCCTCCCCAACTGGCAAAATTCTTCCCAGGACCATCCCTCCTGCTTAGGGTGCAGGGGACAGAGCAGACACTCAAAAGCAGCACTCAGATCACAGCAGAGCAAACGGAAAAGGAATATGCCTGGGCATGACAGCCCAGAAGCCCCCTGGAGCTCACGACCCACTCTGCCAGATTGAGACATGCAGTGGGCTATGCCAAATACCGTCCAGGCAAGGAGCCAGAGCCTCTGAGAGCAAGAGCCTTTTTGCTTTACTTGAGCAAAGTGGTTGGAACTGAGTAACCTTGGAGTAGCGAAGCCAATGCAGTGAAACCCGAAGTGTCCTGAGAGTTCTCTGTACCAATGAGTATCTCTTGGGTGGGGAGCCTGTCACTTAAGGAACTAAGCACGCTGGGTGCCCCCAGGGCCAGAAGGGTCTTTGTGGAAAGAAGGAGTGAAGTCTGCTCCTGGGGAGACCGCAGGCCAATGGAAGGGCTCAGGGTGGCCGTGTGGGGCAGCAGGTTCAGCCACCAGCTGGGACTCCCGGATCCCACGTTGGCGGGCCAGGATGCAGTCCCGCCTCTCCTTCCAATCCAGCTCCCTGCTAACGCTCCTAGGAAGCAGCAGACGACAGCTCGAGTACTTGAGTTCCTGACACTCACGTGGAAGAACTGGATAAAATTTCTGCCTTTTGGTTTCTGCCTCACCCAGCCCCAGTTTTTGCAGGCATTTGGTGAGTGAACCAAGACATTCTCTCTCCGTCTCTGTCTTTCTCTCCTTGTCACTCTGCCTTTCCAGTAAGTAAGTAAATAAGTCTTCTAAAAATAAAAGGTGCTTCATGCTCTCGCTCTAGAAAAAAAAGTCATTTATTCATTCTCTTACCTATTTTGTAATTCATTCAGCAAATGCATGGGCAGAGGGATCCAGGCAGATACCACGGGCAAGTCACTGTGGCACAAGACCGCCAAGGGGATGCTGAGAATGCCCGCCCAGGGAGCTGGTTCTGGAAAATGCTATCGGGAACTAGACTAGAACCCAGTGTGACTCAGAAAGGCTTAGCTGTCCCCATGGGAGCAACGCGCTGACAGACTCTCAGATGGTGGCTGGGCCTGGGCTCTCCTTCCAGACCTGGGAGACCCCACTCCACTGCCTGACCACAGGACAAAGGCAGCAGCTGATGGTGACGTGCTGGGGGACCTTGGGAGCCAGTCTCCCCTGCCGCACCAGGCTGATCATCACCTGAGAACTTCTTGAAAGTGAGCAGGGCCCGGGTCATCCCGTCTCACACCTGGGATCGAAAGCCAGCCCCGGCCACAGCCGGAGAGTGCTGCTCTCGTCACGGTGCTGAGGACTTCTTGTCCGCCTGGGGACATTTGGCAGTGTCTGGGGACGCTTGTGGCTGTCACAGGGCATGGGCATGTGGTCCCTGGCATCTAGCGGGTAGAGGCCGGCCATGCCATGGACAGCCCCGCAACAAAGAACCATTCACCCAGGATAATAGCACCACAGAGGAGGAGGAAGCCGGGGACCTCAGGGGCATGTGCTGAGCGAGGGAACTGGGTCCCTCCCCCTCCGTGGGTCTCAGCTCGCTTACCTGTGACGCAGCCGTCTCCTGGGTTACCTCTGACCCCAAGGTCCTGCCTGGAGATTAAAGGTGGGCGGTGAATGCATCTGACTTTCATGCTTTAAAAATACATATGTAGATGGAAATTTATATTCATTAAATAAAAGTTAATATATATATATATATATATATAGAAGAAGTATGGAGGTTTGCGAAGGAGTTTTCTAGAAAATGGTGCTTAAACTTCAAATTTTGAGCCATCTCATCCTCCTGTAAACAGAGCTGGAGGGACCTTGTTCCCATGCTTTGTCACCAAGGAAAGAATTCTTTGGGCTCCAGGGAGAGCCCGGGACAGAAGCTTCTAGAGTTACACAAGACCCAAGATGCCGGCACCCAAGGGCTGCTTTCCAAGGATTGTCCCGGCTGCCAAGTCCCTGAAAGGAGAATCGTGACTCCCAAGCCGGGGTTATTCCACCTCCTGAGGCGCAACCAGAGCCACACCTTCTCTGCCTCCTGCCGCTGGCAGTATCGAAGAGTCTGCTCTTCCAGACCCGAAGCAATGACCAGAAGGGAAAGAATGAGAAAAAGTAAGGCTTTGCTTGCCCGGGGAAGCATCATCAGGCTTGCCGGACACAATGATGATACTACATTTATTAGTACTTTCCAGAAAAGGCTATAAGTTCTAGTACCGGAAACTTCAAAAACCATGTGGGAAAATGGAAGAAGAAGACGAGTTTAGAGTTGGGCATTTGGCCTAGTGGTTAGGATATACATATCCCCTATCAGGGTGCCTCGGTCTGATTCATAGCTCCAGCTGCTGATTGCAGCTTCCTGCTAATGCAGATCCTAGGAGGGATCCTGGGAGGTGATGGCGCGAATACTTGTGTCCCTGACCCTGGGAGGGAGCAGGTGATGGCGCAAGTACTTGGGTCCCTGACACCCACACAGGAGACCTAGACTGAGTTCTTGGCTCCTGGCTTCAGTCTCTAGGCACTTGAAGCATTTGGGGGATGGATTCGGGAGATAAGAGCTCTCTCCCTCCTTCTCAAATAAAGAAATCTTTTTAGACGTAACTTTATTTTCATGCAAAAAATTAACATTCAAATATACAAAATATCTAAAAGTTCTTAAGAAATGTATATTAGGAAAAAACTGCAGATTTCAAAATTTTTTGCAGCAAAATAAAATTATCTTTTTTTCATTTGTGAGGTAGAGCGAGAAACAGAGAGAACTCCCATCTGCTGGTTCACTCCCAAATGCCAGTGGCTTGGAACATGCTGCGTGCAGCCAGGAGGCAGGTGTCCCACATGGGAGGCAGGAACCCGACTACTAGAGCCATCACCACTGCCTCTTTGGGTGCACATTAGCAGGGGCGCAGTCAGGTACTGAGCCCAAGCATTACAGTGTGGGACGCAGGCATCTGAGGTGGCAGGTCAAAAGACCCCCCCCCAATAAACACCTTTTAATTAACTCCCTTGCCACAAAATAATAAAGGTTATTTTTTTTCCTCTGTAAAAAGATCCAGTATTAAAAATTCAAGTCAGGTTTCTCAAATAGGCTGTTTATAAAGGGAAAATTCTATATGAAGAGAACTTTAATTAAAGACCTGTCACCATGTCATAAATATGATCATCTTAAATTTCAGAATGTTTGGCGATATTTTCTCGACAGTGTCAGGAGTTGATTTGTAGACACAAATCATATATATGCAATTAGATTGCTGATACAACCTATCAGTTTCAATGTAAACAGAGGCCCCAAAGGTTGAAAAAAATAATAGATGCCACCTGTGCTCACATTCTTTGTTTTTTTAATATTTACTTTTTTATTTGAAAGGTAGAGTAACAGAGATGGGGAGACACAGAGAGAGAGAGATCTTCCTTCTGCTGGTTCACTCACCAAATGGCTGCAATGACCAGGGCTGGGCCAGGCTGAAGCCAGGAGCCCTGAACTCCATGTGAGTCTCCCATGTAGGTGTCAGAACTCCCAGAATCTGCTGCTGCTTTCCCAGGTGCATCAGCAGGGAGCTGGATCAGAAGAGGAGCAGCCAGGACTAGAACCTGTACTCCAAAGTGGGATGCCTGTGTCACAAAAGGAGGCTTATCCCACTGTGCCACAACACCAGGCCCATGTGCTCATATTCCATATCAAGTTAGTGCCTGTTTGCTGACCCTGCACCCACCACCCAACTCAAGGCCTCCTCTTGATCTTGGAAAGGTGGTCAGGGTGTGAGCGTCTCTGTCCCACTCCACCCACAGCAGAGGCAACAGGTGCCTCCTCCTCACTGAGTTACAGCAGAGAAGTCAGCAGGCCCCCTGAGAGAGCCGGAAGCCGGTGCTGCAGGCTGGCAGAACACGGGGCTGGAAGAACAGGGAGAGGGAAGAAGGCTGCGTGGAGGGCCATGGCTGTCCCTAGCATGGACAGTGGAACATAGAGGGTTCTAGTGGCCCGGCAGACTTCCCTTGAGGGTCCTGTAAGGACCTACTTCAAGGGCACAGCCTGAGAGGGTTGCCTGGAGGAGTGGTTGGGCCTTGACAGAGGCAGAGCCTGTGTAAGGTGGACCCCGAGGTGACCAGGCATTGAGGTGCAACGTCAGCCAAAGAAGCTGAGGCCATGTCCGGCTAGTTCACGGCAGGGCCACATGCAAGGCCCTGCAGCTTTCCAGGGCACCAAGGACCCTCTTCAGACATCCGCCAATGCCCAAGGGTAGGGAGGGCCTATGACATTTACACCCAAAGACTGGGTCCATTTCCCCCAAATTCCCCTCCCTTAGACCAACTCTGGAGGGTCAGAATCCTCCCCAGCCACAGGAGGATTGGGAGATTCCAGAAGAAAGAGTGGGGGAAAGCTGCCCTTTCCCATGCCCCTACTCTGGTTTCCAGGATGGAAGCTGGAACAGCTGAGGGAGAGAAGCTCCAAGCCTAGTGAGAGGTGGAGCTGTTGCTGTGACACTGGCGGGGGTCTTTAAAGTAACCTTTATTCCTTAAACCAGAGGAGCTTACACACAATGAGCTGTCCTGGCTCAGTGTGCCGATCAGTACGCTTCCACCAATGGATGCATTGTCTTCGCCCCGGGCAAGTCACCGTTCTGCCTTCAGACACTGGAGAATGTTAGCATTTTCTCGAGTTTTCCATAAATGGAATGACGCCACATATACTCTTTCGTGTCTGGTGCAATGGTTTTGAAATATGTCCATGTTGTTGTCTGAGTCGATAGGCTGTGTTTCTTGCTGAGTGGTGCTGTCTTAAATGGACGTGTCATTGTTTGTTCTCTGTTCACCTACTGATGGATATTTGAATGGTTTCTGGATTCTGGCTACTACTAATGAAGCCAAGCATGTTCTAGACTCGCATTCATTTCTCCTAGGTAATTATACAGAAGTGCAGCTGCTGGGTTACCTGATAGATGTGTGCCTACCTTCATTTTTAGCAATGCCAAGCTGTTACTCCTCAGTGGCTGTCCCAACTTAGATACCTGCAAACAACTGAGAATTTCAGTGACCCCCACGAACTTACAACTCGTGGATATGTCAGAGTTTCAAACTGTAGCAATCCTAGATGGTATAGAAAACTATCTTGTTGTAGTTTTAATTTGCATCTTCCTGATTATTAATGATGGGCATCTTACACGAATTCGTACATTCTCTTTTGGATGTGTCTGTCCAAATACTTTGCCAAGTGATTTTGTTTATTCTGTTGAAGGGTGTGATGTCTGGATATTGATACTCTTTTCTCCCAGTCTGTGGCTTGCCTTTTCATTTTCTTAACAGTAATTTCTGATGAGCAAACATTATCCATGTTTTTTCTCTTACAGCTTGAGCTTTCTTGTTGCAGAAGGTATTTAAATTCCATCTGACTAACATGTCTCTGTATACAGAATTCCCCTTCCCTATAGTACTTTCTTTCTGACAGAAAAACACCATTCCCCCCATTTTTAAGATTTATTTGTTTGGGGCCAGCACTGTGGCATAGTAGGCTAAGCCTTCGCATGCAGCACCGGTTCTAGTCCTGACTGCTCCTCTTCTGATCCAGCTCTCTGCTATGGTCTGAGAAAGCAGTGGAAGATGTCCCAAGTCCTTGGGCCCCTGCACCCACATGGGAGACCCAGAAGAAGCTCCTGGCTCCTGACTCTGGATTGGCCCAGCTCCAAGGTGTTTGTGGCCAACTGGGGAGTGAACCAGTGGATGGCAGACCTTTCTCTCTGTTTCTCCCTCTCTGTCTGTGACTCTGCCTCTCAAATAAATGTTAGACAGATGTGAAAATGAGAGCAGAAGGGAGGAACTCTGCCTTGAACAATAGCCTGAAGGACCCTGATGGAGTGAAACGGCAGGGAGTGGATTGTGTGACTTGAGCCCTGGGCCCTGTATCATCACAACAGTTCACACCGTGTGCTGAGTGCAGGATGCTGTTCATCTCACTCCTCACAGGAATCTTCCGGGAAGACATTCCTCAGTTACATTTGACATAAGGAAACTGAGGCTTAAAGACTGAAGATCAAGATTTTAATGGTCCCAAACCACACAGCTTATCACTTACAGAATCTGATTCCAAAATGTGCTGTTCACTGTTGTTTTTATTTATTTATTTGTTTCAATCTACTTGAAAGGCGGGGGAGAGAGAGATATATCAATCTTGCATATTCCAATCCCCCATATTTGGGGAGTTTACTCCCCAAATGCCTGCAGCAGCTAAGGCTAGGCCAGGCTAATGTCAGAAGCACAGACATCAATCCAGGTCTCCCACATGGGTGTCGGGGCCTAAGCACTTGAGCCGTCATCTGGTGCCTCCCAGGGTGCAGAGCAGGAAGCTGGATCAGAAGCAGCCACCCAGCCAGAACTTGAACCAGCCACTTTATCCACTGCACAATTATGCCCACCCCTACTTACCATCTTCTGGTTTCCAAGGACAGAAACAAAACTCGAACTCAGAAGAGCGATAGACATCAGGGGAAGGAATATTGAGGCATCTTAGAAAACATGGAGGTGGGGCCAGCACTGTGGCATGGTGGGTTAAGCCACCACCTATGACACTGTGACACCAGCATACCATATGAACACAAGTTCAATTCCTGGCTGCTCCACTTCCTATGCAGCACCCTGCTGATGAGCCTGGGAAAGCAGCAGACGTGCTTGGGCCCCTGCTGCCTGTGTGGGAAAGCCAGCTGGAGTTCCAGGGTCCTGGCTTCTGCCTGGCCCAGTCCTGGCTGTTGGGGCCATGTGGGGAGTGAACCAGCAGAATGATCTCTCTCCCTCTCCTTTCTCTGTAACTCTGCCTTTCAAATGAATAAATGAATCTTTTCAAAAAGAAAAGAAAAAAAAACATGGAGGTGCAGTGGCAGGGTCTTCTTTCTCAGTGTCTTCTCTCTGCTTCTCTGTGCATCGTAGCTTTATTTGCTCCTCCTGAGATGGCTTGGCAGGAGCATGGCTGACTGAGGCACACCCTGCAGAGCCAAGTATCTGAGAAGGCTTGCTTCTCTCCCTTTTGCTTTAGTTCAGAAAGCCTAAGGGTTGCCTTGGCCTGGGCAAGGCTTCCCATCTCATCCCAGACCCATCCCCTGTGATTGCTGGGTCAGCTTGGATTAACCACGAGTGGTTCACACAGCTCGGACATCGCCCTGGGGGCCATGCCTGTGTCTTGAACCATCCTAAAGAAGGAGAGAACTGAAACTGACCAGTACCACCCAGTGGATGCTTAACCACAATACCAAGGAACCATGATAACCTTAAAGTTGAAATATTTGAGCAAGACCTGCAGAGTTGCATAACTGGGACCTAGGGGGGCTTCAGTAGAAATGAAACAGGCAACACTTTGAGAAGGTGGACCGAGGTATACTACCGTTAGGCACAATCGTGGAGAGACATTAGCTCAGCTTTCTCTGTCGCTTGTATTTGTTTTTCAAACAACTGTTTTCCTTCATGATGACATCATTCTGAGAACAGAAGCTGTTTCCCATAAACATCCTGCCAGCCACCAGGCTGTGAGCGAAGCCTGTTTTCTTCCAGTCTGCTCTCAGAAGCAATGGGGGAGGAACAGAGACATGTCCCTTCTACACACCTAACTGCACGCTCCGAGCCTGAAAAGTCCTCCCTGGGCTTGTGGTCCAGTCCACAAGTTATTTTAAAAATTCATTTGGATGCATTTATTTCTCTTCTTTTTTTATTTGAAAGGCAGACAGACAGACAGACAGACAAAGAGAGATCTTCCTCTCACTGGTTCACTCCCCAAATGCCCACAACTACTGGGGGCTGGGCCAGGCTGAAGCCACAAATTGGCAATTCAATCCAGGTTTCCCACATGGGTGGCAGGGACCCAAGTACTTGAACCATCACCTGCTGGCTCCTGGATCAGAAGCAGAGGAGAAGGAACTTGGACTTGATAGTCTGATATGGGGTGGGCTTGATAGTCTGATGTGGGGTGGACTTGATAGTCTGATATGGGGTGCAGGTGTCCCAAGAGGCAACTTAACTGCTCCACCACCACCTGCCCATACAGTCCTTCTATCGCCTTGTTTACTCTCTACTGAACTCATCAAGCCCCCCATGACCCCTCTTGGTTGCCAAGTCCAGATCTGATTGGCCCGTCTCCTTGTGAGCCTCCAGATCACGGAGGGTAATTCCCAGTGTCGAGCTCTCTCCCAAGCACCCCAGCATCCTGGTGATTGTGCAAGCACAGAGCCAGGCTGGGCCATCTGGATTCCAGTGGGACCGGCATCTGTATCTGTCTCCTAAACAGTGACTGTGTTCACAAAGTATCCATCTCCCACCCACCGCTCTATCAAAGTTATGTACTTCAAGGGTAAGAGGCGCCTACTGCAAGTAGCGCAAGTGGAATTAACAGAAGCTCACGCTGAACCCATCCACAGACAGCTCTTCTGAAACCACCACTGGACACAGATGCCATGAGCCACTCACTCCACCTGCTCCAAGGATGCCTCTCAAATTATATATAAATAATTTATATATAATAAATATAAATAAATACAGGGGCCGGCGCTGTGGTGTAGTTGGTAAAGCCGCTGCCTGCAGTGCTGGCATCCCATATGTGTGTTGGTTCAAGCCCTGGCTACTCCACTTCCAATCCAGCTCTCTGCTATGGCCTGGGAAAGCAGTAGAGGATGGCCCAAGTCCTTGGGCCCCTGCACCCACGTGGGAAACCTGGAAGAAGCTCCTGGCTCCTGGCTTCGGATCGGCACAGCTCTGGCTGTTGGGGCCAATTGAGGAGTGAACCAGCGGAAGGAAGACCTCTCTCTCTCTCTCTCTCTTTCTCTCCTATTCTCTCTGTGTAACTCTGACTTTCAAATATATAAATAAATCTTTAAATAAATAAATACATAAAGTTTAAAAAGACAAGACATAGCAAGGGCTGGTGAGGATATGGGGTAAAGGGAACCATTGCAACTGCTGGTGGGACTATAAGCTGGGATAACCAATATGATGTGACAATTCCTTTAAAAATGAAAAACAGGCCAGCACCGCAGCTCACTAGACTAACCCTCCACCTGCAGCACCAGAACACTGGGTTCTAGTCCCGGTTGGGGCACCAGTTCTGTCCTGGTTGCTCCTCTTCTAGTCCAGCTCTCTGCTGTGGCCTGGGAGTGCAGTGGAGGATGGTCCAAGTGCTTGGGCCCTGCACCCACATGGGAGACCAGCAGAAGCACCTGGCTCCTGGCTTCGGATTGGCATAGTGTGCTGGCCGTAGCAGCCATTTGGGAGGTAAACCAACGGAAGGAAGACCTTTCTCTCTGTCTTTCTCTCTCACTAACTGTCTGTCAAAAAAAAAAAAAAAAAAAAGAAAGAAAGAAAAAGAAAGATTGAACTACCTAGTGCTGGATATATGCTATTAGATATACATCCATAGGAAAGTAAATGCTCTCTCTCTCTCTTTCAAATAAATAAATAAAATCTTTTTTATTTATTTGAGAGGTAGAGTTACAGACAGTGAGAGGGAGACAGAGAGAGAGGTCTTCTACCCGTTGGCTCACTCCCCAAATGGCTGCAATGGCCAGAGCTGCACCAATCCAAAGCCAAGAGCAAGGAGATTCCTCCCAGTCTCCCATGAGGGTGCAGGGGCCCAAGCACTTGGGCCATCTTCCCAGGCCATAGCAGAGAGCTGGATCAGAAGTGGAGCAGCTGGGACTAGAACCAGCGCCCATGGGATGCTGTCGCTGCAGGCAGAGGATTAACCTACTGCGCCACAGCACCAGCCCCAAGTAAATCATTTTTGAAATGTGATTTAAAGATACTTCAAAAAATTTATGAGTACAATTAAAAGATAAGTGTATTTGGATGCAATAAATTCATACCGAATTTTTCATAATGTGTATTTCAATGAACTTTTGAAGACCCCTTAGATGTGTACATAATGGAATACAATTCAGCCATAAAAATAGGGAAATTCTATCGCCTCCCACAACATGGGGGAACCTGGAGAACAGGAGACACAGGCAAGTACTGGAGCCTGTGGTACAGCGGGTTAAGCTGTCACGTGGGTTGCCTACGCCCAAATTGGAGTGCCTGTTCGAGTCTGGCTTCTCTAGTTCTGACCCAGCTCCCTGCATGGGCCTGAGAAACAGCAGATGACAGCTGCAGTACTCGAGTCCTTGCCATCCACGTGGGAGACCCAGTTAGAGTTCATCTACGGAATCTTTTTTATTTATTTTATTTATTTTAGAGGTAGAGTTCGATTCTGAACTAGATGTTCAGCAAATCCTCCCCATGGCATCCACCAACTAATTGAACAACTGCGGATGTTGAAGTTAATCACAACCTAGCTCAACGAGCTGGGTGATGGGGAAAAGGGCTCAGGGCCATTACTTGGTCCACCATATGGGGCAATTCACTGCCTCAGCCTGACTTCTGCATCTTTATGCAAATGTGGGCCATTGGTGGTATGGGGACGGAGCAAGGACTGTGGGAGGTGTGTGAAAGCCCATCCATGTGGCTGGGGACACAAGATGGGTGGGTGGCCAAGGCCTCTTCCTGGCTCAGCTTCGTAAGACACCTGACTTTACACCTTCCCACCAATTTCTTTCTCACAGAAATACAAAGAAATCACATAGGTTGATAAATATGAAGCATCCATATAGTGAGTTTGTTAGAATGAGTTCAGAACTTCATCTCAACAGGCTGACCTAAAGGTGGATGATATTTTTTATCCATAATTGACGTAGCATTGAGGAGCAATTAAGCAGACCATAATCAAAACCTGATCAAAGTCAAAGAAAACTGTACAGCCCCAAGAAGACAGACACCATGAAAAAGGCAGCTGCAGAAGATGTTGATGTTACTTTTGGGTTTTTTTGAGTTTTTTTTCTTTTTATTTATTTGAAACTCAAAGTTACAGAGAGAGAGGGAGAGACAGAGAAAGAGAGAAGGTCTTCCATCTGCTGGTTCACTCCCCAGATGACCACAATAGCCAGGGCTGGGCCAGGCTGAAGCCAGGAGCCAGGAGCTTTCTCTGGGTCTCCCACATGGGTACAGGGGCGCAAGGACTTGTGCCATCTTCTGCCATTTTTCCCAGGCCATAGCAGGGAACTGGATTGGAAATGGAGCAGCCGGGACACAAACTGGCACACATATATAAGGGGTGCGGGTGCTGCAGGCAGCAGCCTCACCCACTACACTGCAGCACTGGATCCTTGATGTTACTTTTGAAGATCATTAAAAGTAAGCAAATTTGGGGCAGGTGGGGTGGCACAGCAGGTTAAAGCCCCGACCTGTAGTGCTGGCATCCCATAGGTGCACTGGTTCGAGTCCCGGCTGCTCCACTTCTGATCAAGCTTCTGTGTATGTGCCTGGGATAGCAGTAGAAGATGGCCCAAATCCTTGTGCCCCTGCACCCACGTGGGAGACCCAGAAGAAGATCCTGGCTCCTGGATTTGATTCATCGCAGCTCCTGCCTTTGCGACCATTGAGGGAATGAACTAGTAGATGGAAGACCTCTTTCTCTGTGTCTCTACCTCTCTCAGTAAATCTTTGAGACAAATAAAATAAATCTTAAAAAAAAAAAAAAAAAAAAGGAAATAGGGGCCGGCGCTGTGGTGCAGTGGGTTAATGCCCTGACCTGAAGCGCCGGTTCTATTCCTGGCTGCTCTGCTTCCCATCCAGCTCTCTGCTATGGCCTGGGAAAGCAGTAGAAGATGGCCGAAGTCCTTGGGTCCCTGCACCTGCGTGGGAGATCTGGAAGAAGCTCCTGGCTCTTGGCTTCAGATCAGCACAGCTCTGGCCATTGCGGTCATTTGGAGAGTGAACCAATGGATAGAAGACCTTTCTCTCTCTCTGGATCTACCTCTCTCTGTAACTCTGTCTTTCAAATAAATCAATCTGTTTTTGAAAAAGTGTTTAATTAACTTGAATATTGTTTTAAAAAGATTGTAGCTTATTTTTCTTCTGCCCCTGAAGTCGTTCAGTGTCACTGAAGGTCAAATCTCCAGGGAACGTTAGGTCTTTGGAAGGCTTGGTTTAAATCCCCCTCTGTGTTAAGCCATGTGGCCTACAAGTCTGCTGCAGGCTGAAGGTTTGTGTCCCCTCCAGATTCCTATGTTAAATCCCTAACCCCAAAGGTGACAGTGTTAGGAGGTGGGACCTCGGGCAGGTGATTAGGTCCTGAAGGCAGAAGCCTCATGCATGGGACTTGGGCCCCTACAAAAGAAAACTGAGAGCTCTTTGCCCCCACCACCATGTGAGGACGCAGCAAAAAGACAGCTGTTAATTAAAGGGGAACCAGGTCCTCCCCAGTCATGAAATCTGCTCGTCTCGTGGTCCTGGATGTCCCAGCCTTCAAAATCATAATGAATGTCTTCTGTTTATAAGCCACAGTGTATGGTATGTTGATACAGCAGCTTGAAAGGACTAAGATGTAAATCGTCCCCCTTCTTTTTTTAAAAAAAGATTTATTGTGGGGCTGGCGCCATGGCTCACTTGGTTAATCCTCCGCCTGTGGTGCCGGTACCCCATATGGGTGCTGGGTTCTAGTGCTGGCTGCCCCTCTTCCAGTCCAGCTCTCTGCTGTGGCCCGGGAAGGCAGTGGAGAATGGCCCAAGTGCTTATCTTGTAAAATAAAATGTATCTATAAAATAAAAACACAAACAGGAAGAAGATAAGAAAAATAGCATGAATTATGTTACATGGCCTGTCTCTTTAGAAATAAGGGTGAAGCACGAGTGTGGACTGTTCTTTAGCCACTGAGGCATGAGTGCCATCCCTCTTAGGAGGCTTTGTCAGTGACAGTTTCAAGCCTTGTAAGCCTGGCTTTTATGTTGGACAATATTAATGAAATGGAAGCACTCGTAAGCTTCTATCCTTTGGTTTTTAGCTCGATTTACATAAATGCTAGAATGCAAAAAACACCAACTCTTCTTGTATGGCAAGATATTTGAAGTGATCATGAGGGTATCTCTTGTCTATTCAGAAAATTAAATTATTTTTGTCAGAAAGTGTCTTAATTTGGAAAGACTTACAACAAAACTTTGCATTTACCTCCAAAACAATCTGATAGGACAACATGTTACACGATCACTAATCACCTTCAAAAAAGGGACAGCCTCCATCAAGTAGAATCCTGTTTGTGACTAACATGCTGGTGATTGGAGCACAGGACAAAAAGAAAACAGAATCTTTGTCAAATTACACCAAACTTTTAAGGAATGCCAGTATTTCACTGTGTCTACACTGGTGTTCTTTTTTCTTACTATAAGTGAATACCTGGGGTAGGTTCTCATAAAGAAAAGGGGGTGATATAACTCAGAGTTTTGGACACTGGCAATCCCAACAGCCTAGCATCAGATCTAATGCAGGTCATCTTTGGCTGCAATATATTTTGACAGACAACACTAGGAAAACAGAAACCCATGCAGGGACAAAAGACCCCATTACCAGACAGGAAGCCAGAGAGCAAGGGAGGGATAAGACGTGTTTCTACAACAACTCATTCTTTGAGAACTAGCTCAGGTTCCCACAAAAAAAAAATTTACTCTAATTCCTTCCAAGGGCAGCACCTCCAGGAACCTAAGAACCTCCCACTAGGCCCCACCTCCGAGGGGTCCCACCACCTCCCTACATCTCCATGCTAAGGATAAAAGCTTTCAACACATGCACATTTCAGGGATCCATGCAGAACACAACATTCCAGAGGCAGTGATGCTTATGACATTTCAAATCTATAACTGAATGCAACTATAATAAACGTTTTACTCTATGGCAAGTTTCTGGTTTTTCTAAATATTTGCTGAATGAATAAACTCTAAATGCCAGGTAGTAATAGTGCTCATTTTTGGAGTACTACTAGATTCAGTTTGGTAATAGTTTGTAAAGGATTTTTGCATCTGTTTTCCTGAAATTGGTTGTATGCTGTTTCTCCTGGGTTCCAGGGTTAGGTAAATTCTGTCTCACAAAATCAGGTAAGTACTCTCCCCTTCTCTGCAGTAAAGATGCCATATTTTTCATAAGTACTTGATAGAAGTTACCAGTGAAATGGTATCAGCCTGGAGTTTCCTTTATGGGAAAGTTTTGAAAAAATTCTTTTAGAGGTTGATTATCCAAATTTAATTATCTTGTTTCAGGGAATTGGGATTTTTCAAAATTTGTATATTTCTTCTAAGTGTTTGAATTTTCTGGCATAATGTTCTCCCTGACCTCCTCTTAAATCTCTTTTAGGGGCTGGTCCTGTGGCATAGTGGGTAAAGCCACCACTTGCAGTGCCGACATCCCATATGGGCACCAGTTCAAGTCCTGGCTGCTTCACTTCCAATCCAGCTCTCTGCTATGGCTGGGAAAGCAGTAGAAGATGGCCCAAGTACTTGGGCCCTGCACCCACGTGGGAGACCCAGAGGAAGCTCCTGGCTCCTGTCTTCAGATCGGCTCAACTCCGGCTGTTGTAGCCAACTGGTGAGTGAACCAGTGGATGGAAGACCTCCCCTACCCCCACCTCTCCTTCTTTCTTTCTGTAACTCTTTCAAATAAATAAATTTTAAAAAAAATCTCTCTTAATGTATGTAGAGTTCATAAAATTCTACTTTCTTTCCTCACATTGGCAATTTGTATTCTCTCTCTCTCTCTCTCTCTCTATATATATATATATATTTTATATGGATATGTATATGCATGTATATATATTTAAAATCAGTCCACCTAGAAACTGGTCAAATTTATTGATCTTTTCAAAGGATCAATTTTGGGCATTGTTAATTTTCTCTGTTATTGGTTTTGTATTTCATTGGTTTCTGCTTTTTTTGTTGTTTCCTCCTGGCACTTGGGGGTGAGGGAAGTATGAAACAGTAGATGGGAGACCTCTCTCTCTCTCTCTCTTTATTTTTCTCTCTGTTTTTTTTCTCTCTGTTATTCTCCCTCTGTTTCTGTTACTCCGGCTTCCAAATAAGTACAATTAATTAGTTAAAAAGCTTCTGAAGTAGGTAGACAACACCAGGCTTTGACAACTCTCAATTTCCTTTTGCAATGAAGGTCTGTTTTTGATCTGACTGGGTAGATGTCTGTTCCCTTTGCCCTCACTTTTCCCAGGATTTTACCACAGTAGGGTAATGGCATCATCCTTGAAGCAGTGCTGCTTCTCGGGCAATTTGATCTGCCTGAGACCCAGCGGAAGCAGATTTCACTGCCAGCCTCCAGCCTGTGTGGTTGCACATGAATCCCACAGACTGATTTTCTAACTGGGCGTCCAGGCTGTGCTTACCTCTCCAGAGTCTGAAACACCCACTTTATTTTTGCAGCTCCCCTGGGACTCTGAGTGGCATACAGGTAACCCCATTTCCCCTGCTGGGTTCGTGTTTTTTCATTCCTCTGTTTTGCAAGCTTGCAAACCTTTCATGGTTTGTGTAGGGTTCAGAAATTTAGAGAATGAGCATTACAATGAGGGTTACAGGGAGAGGTACCATTGCAGAGCACGTAACAACGTGCCAACCTCACTGGTCCCTTTCCTGTTTCCTTTTTCTTGCCTCTTTATTTTCCCAGAATACTTTCTTCTGCCTTCTAAAACTTCACTCCTGACACAAGCCCTCCCTTCCATGCACAGCTCTCTGATGACTGTAACCCAGCATCTTCTTACCCTGCTTCGTCTACCATCTTTTCCTACTAACTATTTTCTCTGTTGTGTTTTCAAGATCTCCCAGGCTCAACTTGAGCTACAGGTGTAACAAATCAGAGGTGTGGGTAGTCATTTGACACAATGGTTAAAATATGGCTTGGAATATCACATCTCATATCAGAGAACCTGGGTTCAAATCCTGCTCTGCCCCCACTTCTGGCTCCCTGCCAATGCAACCCTGAGAAACAGTAAATGATGAGACAAGTGTTGAGTCATCCCTGCTCCCATATGGAAGACACAGGAGTTCCCGGCTTCCAGATTGGCCTGGCCCAGCCCCAGCTGTTGGAAGCATCTGAGCAATCAACCAGTGGATGGGAAACATCTCTGTGGTCTCTCTCTCTCTCTCACTCACATGCCGCCTTTCAAATAAATAATTTTTATCAAAAAAATCAGTATTTGTGTCTTCATCTTTTATTGTCTGCCAGAATCATGAACGAGGAAATGAAGCAACAGCAAGTGTGGCAAGGAAAGGAGGCGAATGATTGCCTTTGAGGCAGCTTCAGTGAGAGTTGGGGGTGGATACCAAGCAGGCCGAGGACCATAAATGTATCCATGCTTACTACACAAGAATTCTGGGGATGAAAAATTGTGCGCTCAGTTTTTTTTTGTTTTTTTTTGTTTGTTTTTTTTTTTTTTTTGGACAGGCAGAGTGGACAGTGAGAGAGAGAAAGGTCTTCCTTTTACCGTTGGTTCACCCTCCAATGGCCGCCGCGGCTGGTGCATCGCGCTGATCCAAAGCCAGGAGCCAGGTGCTTCTCCTGGTCTCCCATGCGGGTGCAGGGCCCAAGGACCTGGGCCATCCTCCACTGCACTCCCTGGCCACAGCAGAGAGCTGGCCTGGAAGAGGGGCAACCGGGACAGAATCTGGCACTCCGACCGGGACTAGAACCCGGTGTGCCGGTGCCGCAGGTGGAAGATTAGCCTATTGAGCCATGGTACCGGCCTGTACTCAGTTTTTATACTGCTTAAAATCCACAAACCTATTTTCAGTTAAAAATATGAATAAATCAGTGCCAGAAATGTAGAACAGCAGGTTAAGCTACCACTTGTGATGCCAGCCCATATGGGCACCAGTTCAAGTCCCGGCTGCTCCACTTCCAATCTAGCTCCCTGCTAATGTATCTGGGAAAGCAGCAAAAGATGGCCCAAGTGTTTGGGCCCCTGTACCCATGTGGGAGACCCAGAGAAACTCCTGGTTCCTGGCTTTGTCCTTGCCCAGCCTAGGCTCCTGCAGCCATTTGGGGAATGAACCAGTGGATAGAAGCTGTCTCTCTCTCCCTCCCTCGCTCGCACCCCCCCATAAGCCTGCCTTTCTAACAAATAAAAGTAAATCTTTAAAAAATGAGCAAATCAAAACAAAATTGTTAACATTCATTTTCCATAATCAATAGCTTCATTTGCAAAGAAGCATTTTATTTAGGTAATTAGTCAAGTAAATAATTAGGACTTAATTGACCTTAGAGGCTGCTTCCAACTCTTGAAGTTGAGGCCACTCCAGTGTCTGTGATGTAACATTTGGCACTGAGATGCTCAGGTCAGTATGAGAAGCACAGTCTTTATGCACACTAGTGAAAGGTATCCATTGGAATATATTGCAATACATAAAAATACTGTGGATCTTCCACTGAAATATTAATGCTGACAATTTGTCGCCCTGGGTAGTCATTTTTTTTAACTTTTATTTAATGAATATAGATTTCCAAAGTACAGCTTATGGACTACATTGGCTCCCCCCCCCAATGACTTCCCTCCCACCCACAACCCTCCCCTTTCCCACTCTCTCTCCCCTTCCATTCATATCAAGATTCATTTTTCAATTTTCTATATATACAGAAGATCAGTTTAGTATACATTAAGTAAAGATTTCAACAGTTTGCACCCACATAGAAACACAAAGTGAAAAATACTGTTTGAGTACTCGTTATAGCATTAAATCTCAATGTACAGCACACTAAGGACAGAGATCCTACATGAGGAGTAAGTGCACAGTGACTCCTGTTGTTGACTTTACCAATTGACACTCCTGTCTATGGCATCAGTAATCTCCCTATGCTCCAGTCATGAGTTTCCAAGGCTATGGAAGCCCTCTGAGTTCTCCGACTCTTATCTTGTTTAGACACGGTCATAGTCAAAGTGGAAGTTCTCTCCTCTGGGTAGTCACTTTAATGACATACTTTGTGATTAATGGAGCCTCCTTCTTGTGAGGAGCTCACAGGGTTTCACAGCATCTCTATTCAGGCTCTTTTGTAGGTTGTATACATGATTCCTGCTTTCCCACTGGTACTTCATCACTCCTGGGCAAATTGCTTAGAGTAAACTAAAGGAAGGCTTACGCTCTTTGCCCAGAGAGGATCACACAGGCAACTTCTAACTTTCACTCTGGGCCTCCTGCTTTTCACTGAGGTCAGCATAGATGGATAAAACGAACACCAAGTGGACTCTGTTTCTTCCTTGTCTGAAATGTCTTTTTTCACTCTATAATTTTGCTTTGAAATTGTGTTACCCCATGATAGAAACTGTGTGGGCAAAGAAGACATTTAGTAGGTGAGGCTGGGCAAAGAGAATGAAAGAGAATGAAATGAAATGAAAGGAAGAAAAGATGTCTAATGAATATGGTGGAAGAATGTAAGCAATTTGGGACTGCCTCTATATTTGATTTTGGCCCCAGGCAAAAGACTGATTGAATCTGTGAGTGTTCTTATTATCTGTCACAGATAAACCTATGGTTCAGGGGGAAAACATTAGAAAATCTTAGGAAGCACAGTGCATGTGATTACTTTTGGCACTCAGCATCGACCACCTCCTAGACCAAAGACTTCAAGTAGAGAAGAGCAAAAACACTTCATTGTATTACCCACAATGGCAGGGATAATGTATCCACAATTTGAAAATAACAGAGGTGTCAACTTTTGCAACTGTTGGTGAGAAAATCTCCAGTGTGTGTTCTACTTGCCAATAACATGATCCTGGCCTAACTATAAAGGTAAGATCCTCCAAATAAATTTTATACAATGATGTATGACTACATTCTGGTTATTGTTTACTTATCTTTAAGGTTAATTAAAGTCTTTCCTGGACTGGGAGGGGTAGCTCTAATAATTGTAAATATAACAATGACAACAGCAATATTATTTGCTTGGTTTTGTTTTCTCACAAACAAAACCAAGAGATGAGGTGAGGTGGAGGGGGTGGTGGTGAGATGTAATTGTCTCTCCAGTGACAAGACACAGAATTCACTGTTATGGTGATTAGAAGCTCTGTAAACTTTAACCTCGTACTCAGAAACCCCATTGTCCTTCTTCTCTAAAAGTATCAGGAAATCTGGGGAGAAACAATAGAATCATGAAGTTATCATGAACAAAGCTCTTAGGAATTCTTGAAATTTCAAGGCCCAGAGTATAACTGTGTAGACTTGAGA
Organism: Oryctolagus cuniculus; assembly: GCF_051225735.1. Lineage (NCBI taxonomy): Eukaryota > Metazoa > Chordata > Mammalia > Lagomorpha > Leporidae > Oryctolagus > Oryctolagus cuniculus. The sequence continues at coordinate 40,930,346 of NC_142874.1, read as the reverse complement.
GCAACAAGACCAATTCCATCCAGGACCCAAAAGTCATCACTTCTTGATTTAATAACCTGCTGTCCCACATGTTTGGGAATTTCATTTCCAATCCCAGAGGCTACTTTTTACTAACAAATGGGATTAAAGACAACCATGGGTTCATACAACACCTCCAGGCATTGCTTTATCACCAACAGGTACAAGCTCCACTTTTAGAACATCCACCTTGGGGACTGGCAGTGTGGCACAGCTGGTAAAGCCGCCGCCTGCAGTACCAGCATCCATTATGGGCGCCGGTTCGAGACCCGGCTGCTCCACTTCCAGTCCAGCTCTCTACTGTGGTCTGGAAAAGCAGTGTTAGATGGCTCAAGTCCTTGGGCCCCTGCACCCATGTGGGAGACCTGGAAGAAGCTCTGTGGAGGCTCCTGGCTTTGGATTGGTGCAGCTCCGGCCACTGCAGCCAGTTAGGGAGTGAACCATCGGATGGAAGACCTTTCTCTCTCTGTCATTCGCCAACTGACCATGCTGACAAAACAAAACTAATTATCATTCCTTTTACCACTTCAGAAGGAGGATTGTATCCTAGAGGCCCTCTCGCCTTAAACTTCTATCACATCATGAACTGTGACCATTGTCCTTGTAAACAAGTGGACCTTGCTCCCAACATGCACAGTATGCCCCTTTCAGGGCATCATAACGCAATCAACAAACCCAGGACACTAGACATGGGAATCTCATTGTTGTCATCATCAGTCTGTGTTCTTCAGAGACCTTGCAGCTAAGAAAATAAATCTTCCTATTTTAAAGGAACAACGACTGGCTCACCACGGTGCAGATGAGCACTAGCAGGTTACTAACAGGCTCTGTGTCCCTCTAAAGGCATTTCTTAGGAGGATACCTTCTGCTCTGGAAGTTCCACGGACAATGCTAAATCCATTCCCCACCGTGGTCATGAATAAACTATAGCTTTGGTTTCCCCTTAGCCAGCCAAGGGGGGTGTATGCTACAGCAAACACTTGTAACATAAATATTACACCTAAATAGATACCGCAAGCCAAATAGAACCATCTGTGACTGGGGAAAAAGCCATCTGGCTTTCTAGAAGGACTGTGTTCCTGCTCACACAGGCAAGTGAGTATTTCATGTGGTGTGGGGCTGTCCTGACACCCAGAGCTTTGAAATATGTGCTAGCAGTCACTCCCACCCTCAGTATCACCCCCTCCCTTATTTTTGCCTACAAACAAAGCCTTCTGTGTTGAACTAAGAGGAGTGATTTTGAGAATTTCAGGGGAGACGTGAGGGTGGGTTATAAAGGAAGCTACTAAGCCTGCCTCCCCTTACAGCTAGCTATCTTATGAACTCAGAACAAGGCATTTTTTTTTTAATCAGTGCTATTTTATTGTTCTAAGTTTTCAAAACTTTTTTCCCTCTAATTTCAAACAACTCAAAGGGAATGTCTTGGGAGTTTCGAAATGAAATAGCAGACGTGGCTGGTGCCCAGTGCAAGCCTGCAGTTGCTGCTAGTTGCTGTAGTGCTCGGATCTGAAATCTCCCCTATAGAAATTCTCCGGGTGACGGGGACACCTCTGCCTCTGGATTTACCATCCCTGAGTGGCCACTTGAGAGTTATGAAAGCCTGGCTCCCTTGCCTTAAGGCAAGATGAACTCCGCATGCAATTTACAGGCGAATTCTGGAGGAGAGTCAAGCTAAGACTAGACTTGACCTGACAGTGCAGCCTCCCCTGACCATCTCCCCTCTCTCCTGAGAGCTCTGACTTAATGCAGTGCTTGGGCGGGGTTCCCCTGCCGGGTGCCTGCTCCTGGAGTACCCAACACAGCCATCTCAGGGACGGCACACGCTGCAGCTGGTCCCTTGTCCTTTCTAGGTAAACTCCAATTTTCATCTGAAAGCCAGGTGGTCAGCACAGTTCTGTTCATGTTTATAAGAGACCATTCATTCATTTGTTCATTCATTTATTCATGCAGTGTGTTGAACCCTTCTCTGTGCCAGATTTTTGCTGGCTCCTGGAGATGGATCAAGGACTAACACAGAGGTTCTACCTGAACCTCTGTGAAATTCTTCAGTGTGAGAAACATTGATCAGCTTTTTCCTGTACCTTGTGTCAACTCACTCACTGGCAGTGCAGTGTCTGCCTCATTTTATGTCAGATGGTGATTTGAGATAAAATTCTAGAGATTTTGCAGAAAGAAGGTGAATCATCTGTAGTCAAACCTCTAAGTCACTTTGACTTTTTTTTAATTAATTAATTTATTTGACTGTCAGAGTTACATAGAGAGAGAAGGAGAGGCAGAGAGAGAGAGAGAAACATTTTCCATCCAATGGTTCACTCCCCAAACAGTCACCAACAGCCAGAGCTGTGCCAATCTGAAGCCAGGAGCCAGGAGCTTCTTCTGGGTCTCCCATGTGGGTGCAGGGGCCAAAAGACTTGAACCATCTTCTACTGTTATCTCAGGCCATAGAAGAGAGTTGGATCAGAAGTGGAGCAGGCAGGACTCGAACTGGCACCCATATTGGATGCCGGCCCTGCAGGCGGTGGCTTTACCCACTACATCACAGCATCAACCCCATCCCTTTGATTTCTATTCCTTCTTTTTCCCTACTACCAAACCAGACCTCTTTATATTTTTCAAGTTTGTGGTTAGAATGTGAAAAATCATTTTAATGACTATAAAAAGAAATAAAACACCTCAGTTGCTATTTGTTCCAGGAATTTTCAGAGCTTTTTCCTTTTGTTTGGGAATTACTAGGATCCTTCCAATATGTCCAATCATCCACAGGTGCTTAAATCCCATAAATCATATTCTGATCTCTCCTTCTCTCTGGAAACTGATGTTATTATTTTTTAGATATTACCTTTTAATAAATAAGATCACAGAAATCTATTGGCTTGATCAATAATAAATAATATTTGTTGGATTTTTGACAAAGTAAAGTCTTATTAAGAAATCAACCATTTTGTTGTTGGTTTCTTGATGTATTTATTTATTCTAATGGTGCCATTCCAATAACTCAATCTTGGGTTAGATAAAATCTAAATTACAAGTATGAAACTTATTCAATTAACTGATCTATCCACTTGTGTCTGTGCTCATGAGGAGTTCTACAGGGTGATGAGAAGAGCTTGGACTCTGGATTGCAGACACATGGCTTTTGAATCCTAGGAATATCACTTGCTCTAGACTCAGGTAAGTTCATGAATTGCTCTTTGCACCTAGTTTCTCCTTTATACAATAAGGATCATATTCCCTACCTCCTGAAGATATTTTAAGTCCTAAGGATGCACAGGATTAAATGTTTTCAATCATAAAGTACATAGACGTTTCCATTGCATATACTAAATCCCTGCTCCATACTGGCTATTGTTTCTATAATTATTGTCATAATGGTAACTGGTCCTAATTACCTTTTCCTGAAGAGAAAATACTACCCATGCTCTGAACTTTTTGATAGATGGCTTCCTATCAGCTATTTAAGTAATATAAAAGAAAAAGAATACTAGGGCATCCAAAAAATCTCATGGAAAAATGGGATTAAAAGATACATTTATATTGGGCAAAATATTTTTAAATCCATGCATAGTTTTATCCTAATATACATTTTTATAAACTTCTTGGAGATCACTTGTGTGAATGAATTTTTTTTTAAGATTTATTTTTATTTATTTGAAAGTCAGAGTTACAGAGAGAGGTAGAGACAGAGAGAGAGGTCTTCCATCTGCTGGTTCACTCCCCAGATGGCCATGACGGCCAGAGCTGCATCCAAAGCCAGCAGCCAGGAGCCAGGAGCCAGGAGCTTCTTCCTGGTCTCCCACACTGGTGCAGGTGCCCAAGGACTTGGGCCATCTTCCACTGCTATCCCAGGCCACAGCAGAGAGCTGGATCGAAGAGGAGCAGCCGGGACTAGAACCAGAGCCCATATGGGATGCTGGTGGTTCAGGCCAGGGCATTAACCCGCTGCGCCACAGTACCAGCCCAGTGAATGAAATTTTTTTTTTTTAAATCTGCAGCAAAGTAAGTTTATCCTTTTATTCCATTTTCTGCGAACTTTTAACTAGCTTCTCAGAATATGACCCAAATTGTTTCAAAAGGAGCCCTATACACATGGATAAAATTAAAGGATTCTTTTCTATAGAAAGATTCAAGTGCAAAATATCATTTTTAGAGGGCAGTTTGCAAGTGGTGCATTTGCCACGACCCCTGGAAGAGTGTGTGGTTACATGCATGGGGGTCCTGTGAAACCACGAGATGCGTCAAGCCTGAATGAAATGCTCAACTGCTAACTTTCTTCATGGGAGAGCTCCTTTCCTATAAGGGAGAAAAACAATTACCATTTGGCCATGGCTTCAGTCATATCCATTGCTAAAACAACCCAAATTGTTTTTACTTTACCACAATTTCCAAAAGCAAGGCAGAAAATGTGTTGCCAAGGAGACAGATGGCAGACGGAGAAAGGCAGGGTAATGGTACCTATGACCATGGAGCTGTGACTTCTGCTTCCAGCTCTAGACCTGCAGAAACTCACAAAACCTTCTCTGAGAATGGGTAACATGAAGATGCTGACAAATCTTTCATGGTCCCAAAATCATATTTTATGCCAATTCATCTAAATCCAGAAACTTTGATATAGATCTTAAACAACTTCTGTGATGGCAACACAAAGTTTCCCCAAATGAGGAAGCAGAAGCCACAATTTTGAAAAAAAAAAATCCACTTCACACATGGAAGAGCATTTACTTATGGCCACATGTAGGTGGCAAAGAACACGGAAGCAGTGTGCTGTTCCCTAACGGAATTATCTACATGTCGAGAGGAGTAATCCTAGTGCCAAGGTATGCTGAATAAATCGTGGTGGTTTCCAGTCCACCAAACTCCCTTTCCAGGGCTCCTGAGATTGTAAATCCTGTTATTATCTTCTTTTAAAAAGTATATTTCGGCCGGCGCCGCGGCTCACTAGGCTAATCCTCCGCCTGTGGCGCCGGCACACCGGGTTCTAGTCCCGGTCGGGGCGCCGGATTCTGTCCCGGTTGCCCCTCTTCCAGGCCAGCTCTCTGCTGTGGCCAGGGAGTGCAGTGGAGGATGGCCCAAGTGCTTGGGCCCTGCACCCTATGGGAGACCAGGATAAGTACCTGGCTCCTGCCATCGGGTCAGTGCGGTGCACCAGCCGCAGTGCGCTGGCCGTGGCGGCCATTGGAGGGTAAACCAACGGCAAAGGAAGACCTTTCTCTCTGTCTCTCTCACTGTCCACTCTGCCTGTCAAAAAAAATTATATTTATACAATTACAAAAACTAAGATTCTGAAGGCCACTTTTTACAGTAATATCCCACATTCTAACAATGTCAGTGAGGAAGAATTTTGTTAGGATCTGCTAAGAGTGTAAGAGTGTGAAAGAGGTAGAGAGGTTTTCTCAGAGGTAGCAGGTGGAATATCCCCATGAAGTGGCCAAAATTGCAAATTCATAGGCCAATTGAAAGTTACAGTCTTGAAAGGAAAGATACAGAAATACTTTTCTTTCCAAATGATCTTTTCTTTCTCAAAAAAAAAAAAAAAAGTGTTTTAAAGACTGCTTCAGTCATTGAACTCAGAGCCACGCAGGATGTGCTCCCTGCTTCCCTGAAGCCCTTGGTGCTAAGCGAGCACCATGCTTTTACCCTGAAATCCCTTCCTTGTTGGTTAGCTACGTGCTCACAGGTACGTCATGGTTAAGATGACTTTTACGTACTTACTCTGTGTCAATCAATGTCTCAAAAGCATTAGACGGAATCTTTTTCTTTTTCTTTTTCTTTTTTTTTAACTTTTATTTAATGAATATAAATTTCCAAAGTACAGCTTATGGATTACAATGCCTTCCCCCCCCCATAACGTCCCTCCCACCCGCAACCCTCCCCTTTCCCACTCCCTCTCCCCTTCCATTCACATCAAGATTCATTTTCGATTCTCTTTATATACAGAAGATCAGTTTAGCATACATTAAGTAAAGATTTCAACAGTTTGCTCCCACACAGAAACATAAAGTGAAAAATACTGTTTGAGTACTAGTTATAGCATTAAATCTCAATGTACAGCACACTAAGGACAAAGATCCTACATGAGGAGTAAGTGCACAGTGACTCCTGTTGTTGACTTTACAAATCGACACTCTTGTTTATGGCATCAGTAATCACCCTAGGCTCTTGTCATGAGCTGCCAAAGCTGTGGAAGCTCCCTGAGTTCACCGACTCTGATCATATTTAGACAAGGCCATGGTCAAAGTGGAAGTTCTCTCCTCCCTTCAGAGAGAGGTACCTCCTTCTTTGATGACCCATTCTTTCCACTGGGATCTCACTCACAGAGATCTTTCATTTAGGTTTTTTTTTTTTTTCTTCCCCAGAGTGTCTTGGCTTTCCATGCCTGAAATACTCTCATGGGCTTTTCAGCCAGATCGGAATGCCTTTAGGGCTGATTCTGAGGCCAGAGTGCTGTTTAGGACATCTGCCATTCTATGGGTCTGCTATGTATCTCACTTCCCATGTTGGATTGTTCTCTACCTTTTTTTTTTTTTTCTATCAGCTAGTATTTGCAGACACTATTCTTGTTTATATGATCCCTTTGGTTCTTAGTCCTATCATTATGATCAATTGTGAACAGAAATTGATCACTGGGACTAGTGAGATGGCATTGGTACATGCCACTTTGATGGGATTGAATTGGAATCCCCTGGTGAGAGCGGGGATGCAGCTAACTTTTTCATTAAACCTTAAGACATCTGTAACATCTCTGACATTATCCATCCATGTGAACAGAACATGAAAAAAAACAAGTATAAAAGTTGAAAGACCTAGAAATAAAATGTTTTGGCCCTTTGGATAGTCAAGATATGGCAGATTGAGAAAAAAAAAAAAAGAACAGAAGGAACAAATTCCAATTTAGACAATGTCTTATTCTGCCAGGCTGCTGGCAGGGATTTATTTCTCACAGTTCTGGAGTCTACCATGTCCAACAGCAAAGTACCAGCAGAGTCAATGTTGATGAGCACCTGCTTTCTTATAGCCAGTCGGCTTCTCATTGTAACTTCTCATGGCAAATATGAGGGTCTCTCCCAGGTTTATGAAGGAATCAGTACCGCGCATGACTTACTGACCTCCCAAAGGCCACATCTTCTTAAAATCTATTTACTTATTTATTTATTTGAAAAGTAGAGTGACAGAGAGAAGGAGAGAGAGAGAGGGAGAGAGAGATCTTCTATTCACTAGACCACTCTCTAAATTGCCACAGCGGCCTGGGCTGGGCAGGCCAGGAGCCTGGCACTCCGTCATGGTCTCCCACATGGGTGGCAGGGGCCCAAGAACTTGAGCCATCTTCTGTTTTTCCCCAGGAACATTAGTAGGAAGCTGGATCAGAAGTGGAGCAGCCAGGAATCAAACTGGCACTCATATGGTATCCTGGCATTACAGGTGGCAGCTTACCCCACTGTACCACAACACCAGCCCCAGGCTGCACCTTCAAAAATCATCACCTTGAGATGAGGAGTTCAACATATGCGTTTGGGACTGATAAAAGCACTCAGACCACGGTAAGCAGGAAACCAACTTGAATCACTTAAGTTCTGCCTTTCTCCTAATTTTTATATGTTTTGTTTGTCATTTTTTAAGATTTAATTTATCATTTATTTAAGAGGCAGAGTTAAAGAGAGAGGGAGAGACAAATGGCCGCAACAGCTGGAGCCGAAACAATCCAAAGCCAAAACCGAGGATCTTCTTCCAGGTCTCCCATACAAGGGCCAAGCACTTGGGCCATCTTCTACTGCTTTTCTAGGCCATGGCAGAGAGCTGGATTGGAAGAGGAGCAGCCAGAAATAGAACTGGCTCCCATATGGGATGCCGGCGCTGCAGGCAGAGGATTAATCTACTTCGGCACAGTGCTGGCCCCTTAATCTTTATATTTTTAAACTTTATGCTTTTACTTATAGCATAAAGATTTTACTTGGGGCAGATACGTTGTTTTTCAGCCAAGAGATATAGAAAGAAGTAGACTTTTGGAAATAAAGGAAGATTCTAGGAGGACTACCCAGGAAAATGTCAAAAAAATTCTGTAAGCATCATTTTTAAAGTAATTTGCATAATTGAATGACAAAATTTTGTTGAAAGAAACTTCATGAGGAGTTAAAAAATCAGTCAGAGCCTAGGGTGATTACTGATGCCATAAACAAGAGTGTCAATTTGTTAAGTCAACAACAGGAGTCACTGTGCACTTACTCCTCATGTAGGATCTCTGTCCTTAATGTGCTGTACATTGTGATTTAATGCTATAACTAGTACTCAAACAGTATTTTTCACTTTATGTTTCTGTGTGGGAGCAAACTGTTGTAATCTTTACTTAATGTATGCTAAACTGATCTTCTGTATATAAAGAGAATCGAAAATGAATCTTGATGTGAATGGAAGGGGAGAGGGAGTGGGAAAGGGGAGGGTTGCGGGTGGGAGGGACGTTATGGGGGGGGAAGGCATTGTAATCCATAAGCTGTACTTTGGAAATTTATATTCATTAAATGAAAGTTAAAAAAAAAAGTCACAGGTGCTGATAGCATGGTCAGGTCCAGCTCTGAAAGCTAAGTAGCTCTATCACGGATACAGGTGTAGGTTATTCCCAGCATTACGCGCTTCCTCCTGCTGTTAACTGATAAGGGTGGCTCACAGAAGTCTCATATTCTTTGAGAAACTGGATTATTCTATTATTATTCCGTATTTGTGCTGGAAGTCCTTCCTTCGAAGTGCTTTCTAGCCTTTTGTGGTCCTTCAGTGATACTGTTGTTTTTCTCTTTCTCTTTTCACCTAGAAACTAGATTTTTCCCTCAATCCAGTAGACAAACTTCGTAAGTGTTTAACTCGGTACTGACCACGAGCACACCTGTGTATGAACTGAGTTAAGCAGAATGCCTTCTGTGCAGTGCAGTCGCCAGACACAAGCTCATGCCTGCTTTATGTTAGACAGAATGAGCTTTAGGCAAGGATTCAGCTCCAGGCTTTTTTTTAATTTACAAGTATTTACATCACCACTAATATGCTCCCTGAGACTTCAATGTTCTCTGAATTTGTGCAGTTCTACTTGTTCCCTTTTTTGATAAACTGATCATTCAGGTCCGCAAAGAGCCCATTTCAAATGCAGTAAACACAACAGCAAGCAATCTAAACCACTAAAACCTTTTGTCTCTGAAGACACGCTTTTCAGAGTAACACAAATTATTGGAGGAAGCCAGCATTGTGGTATAGAGGATGAAGCCACTGCCTGTGATGCTGGCAACCCAGATGGGTGGTTGCTCAAGTCCACTTCTGCTCCAGCTCCCTGCTAATGAACATAAAAAAGAGGTGAAAGATGGACAAGCACGTTGTTAACACACCAGTTGGGACACCCAAATCCCATATGGCATGTCTGAATGTAAATCCTGGCTCTGCTCCAACTCAAGCTTCCTGTTAATATGTATCCTGAAAGGCAGCAGGTGATGGATCAAGTACTTGGGTCCTCACAACCCACATGGGAGACCTGGATTGAGTTCCTGGCTACTTCCTGGCTTTGGCTTGGTCCAGCCTGGCTGTTGCAGGCATTTGCAGAGTGAGCCAGCAAATGGAGATCTCTTTCTGTCTGTCTGTCTGTCTGTCTGTCTCTCTCTCTCTCTCTGTTTCACTGCCCTATAAATAAATAAATAAATAAATAAATTTAAATAGAATATAAGGATCATTCTCAGTTCTATTTCCATGCCAAATTTTACTGTGTTTGCAAGTTAACAAGTTAGTCTGCAACAGCAGTCCACAGATGCTGGCAGAAGACACAGGATTCCTGTGTCAGAGACAAAAGACTTTATTACTCATAGCATAGCAAGCAGGCACCAGATTTGTATTTGTCCCCTTGGCCCTAGTCCCACAGAGATGACGAGAACAGGCCAAGACAGATGCCGGTCCACAGAGAAGTGTGCATGGAAGGAGAGGAAGCTTGATCTTTCATAGCTGGAAGTGTGCATGCTCCACTTTGGCTCTGGAGGGAAATCGTCTTTAATGCTGGCAGGAAAAGTGCCTCCATTTACTTTAGAGAAAGACACCACCTTTTCAAGTCTGATTTCTATACAAGGAATTCTCAAAAATTTTGTGGGAGATTAATTAAGTTCATTTTGGTACAAAAATTTTAAATCTATGCATAATTTTTCATGGTACACATTTTCTATTAAATTTCTGAAGACTTCCTTGCAAACACAGAAAGGAGTTTCAGAATAAGACAGATGGAGACCTACAGAGACCTACGGAGAATGATCTGCCAACAACACAAATAAAACTTAATAGAAAATAAGCATTTTAGGCCGGCGCCGCGGCTCACTAGGCTAATCCTCCGCCTTGCGGCGCTGGCACACCGGGTTCTATCCCGGTCGGGGCGCCGGATTCTGTCCCGGTTGCCCCTCTTCCAGGCCAGCTCTCTGTGGTGGCCCGGGAGTGCAGTGGAGGATGGCCCAGGTGCTTGGGCCCTGCACCCCATGGGAGACCAGGAGAAGCACCTGGCTCCTGCCATCGGATCAGCGCGGTGCGCCGGCCGCAGCGCGCCGACCGCGGCGGCCATTGGAGGGTGTACCAACGGCAAAGGAAGACCTTTCTCTCCGTCTCTCTCTCTCACTGTCCACTCTGCCTGTCAAAAAAAAAAAAAAAAAAAAAAAAGCATTTTACTGGCCTGGGCCAAAATGCCCTCAGATTCTCCAAATAATAATTAGAATTATTAATTCTAATTATAAATAAAAGTTAATAAAAAATAAGCATTTTACTGGCCTGGGCCAAAATGCCCTCAGATTCTCCAAATAATAATTAGAATTATTACTGAAGATAAACTCAATGTGTGCATAGAAATACTTATTTTGTATTTGCTCTTTGTTTTCATTAGGTGACTCCATGAATAATGTATACCAAGTTACTTGGGCATGAAATAGAACCTTCTCTGGGATGGTGATAAAAGTTGGTGACATGCTTGGCTTGCTCTCACTGCCCTTCCCCCATCTTTCACAGGTGATGCAGCAGAAACACAGCAAGCACTGAGTGTGTAACGGATATTGTAGGACGAACTCAAATGAGGATGTGTCAGCGCAAAGGCCCTTTCCTCAAGGATATGATACAGTACTGACTGTCAGCTCAAGCCATACAGACTCTGATCTTTGAAAAGCGGCAAGGTTAAGCAGAAAGAAAGAATCCCCTAGTCTGGCTGTAATTGTAACCTCTATGAGAGTGTTATGTTACAAAAGTAAACATTCTGGAATCAAGATCTCAAATTCATCCTAGACCACCAGGAAGTGCCCCTTCCCAGACAGAGCATCCCTCCAAGCTAGAAGAAATGAGGAGTGGATGCAGAGAGCAGTCTTTAAAGTCAGAGCCGAGATGTCCATCTTATTTATGTTGCTTACACATTTTGTGACATTGACGGGTTTATATAACCTCTTTAAGACTCAAATTTTCTTGTCTGTAAAATGAGATTCGTACTACCTAGCTGAAAGTGTGAAGTCTAAAAGGGATAAGAGACTCTGCCAGAGACCTACACAGAGCAGGTGCTAAATCTCCATTCCCTTTATTTCTCATTGTTGCACAGATGCTGATGGCTCTAACAAACTCTCCTCTCCAGCCAAGTAGGTACTAAGGTTGACCCTAAAGTACTCATTGTGAGATACAAAATGTTGTGTCTCAGATCGCACCTTCCTTTTCTCCATCCAATTTTCCTTCCATCCATTTGGCTTGCATTCCCAAGCTTACTTCACCCAGCTTGGATTCAGCAGCTGCCTTCCTGTTGTGTAACTTCCTCCGGCTCTGAAGCTGAACTGTATGCTTCAATATCCTCCTATCCTCTCTACAGGCTTCCTGAATAAATCCTTTCTGAACTTCTTCATAAAGCAATGGCCCAGATTAAGTCATTGATGTGCGACTTCTTTTTAATTATGGTATTCACAGAAACATTAAGCTCCTTTCATAGTTCAGCAAGGCTCATTCCTTTATAAAATGCGATAGCCTGGGTTATGTGAAAAGGCTATAAATGAGGCAGATTAGAAGCTGCTGGATCTGCTTTTCTAACACTAGGAGATTGGGCTTGAGGTTGCTTTTCTAGGTCTTCTAAATATGGTAGACCTGCTTTATCCTTTCTCATTCACAGAAAATATATTTAATTCACTGACATTTAAGTGTGTGTGTATGAGAGAGACGGGGCAGGGAGAGTGAGAGGGGGCAAGAGAGAGAAAGAAAGAAATTGAAATTCAAAATGAAATTCAGAAGGAAGATTAAATGTAAAAATAAACGTTTTATCTAAATGAACTCTGAACTCACAGAGGGACAATTTCAGTATCAGAGAATGTTAAAGATTTAACCTTGAAAAGATTAAATTCAACTTCTTTACTATAAAATGGGGAAGGAAAGGGCTAAGGTCACAGAAGGAATAAGAATCAAAGCTAGGACTAGGATAAAATCAGGGGATTTCCAGGTCAACGTGATTTCCATTTTAATATAGGCAACAGCTAAAGTAGGACCTTTTGATGAAGCCTGAGGTGGACTATATGTCTCAGACTTGAGCCTAAGTAGGACTTTCTATTCTTCTGAAAGTGTATGTTGGGCATGTTTGGCAGTGCTGGTCCAAAGCTGTGTGAAACGCCAACAACCAAAAGAACATGAATCTTCTCACATGCTCATTTGTGAATTCAGAAGAAACAGAAAAAGAGAGAACAACCTACTTAGGCCTACTTAGAACAGAAGAGAGGGCTAACCGTGAATGCACAGTAAGCCACACATCCCAACTAGCAAAACAAGATCCAATGAAGCCTTCTGCCAATGTTATGTAGGGTTTCCACAATGTTCTCTAATAATTTGATGATATCATGTCATAGATTTAGATCTTTGATCCATTTTGAGTGAATTTTTGTGTAAGGTGTAAGGTAAAGGTCTTATTTCAAAGGCAAAGACTTCTTAGAAAAGGCTTCAGAAGCCGGGAAATCAAGGCCAAAATTGACAAATGGGACTACATTAAGCTGAGAAGCTTCTGCACCACCAAAGAAACATTCAGCCAAGTGAAGATGCAACCTACAGAATGGAAGAAAATATTTGCAACTGATAAAGGATTAATGTCCAGAATCTATAAAGAGCTTGGGAAACTCAACAAAAACAAAGCAAACAATCCAGTTTAGAAATGGGCAAAGGATTTGAACAGGAATTTTTCAAGAGAAGAAATTCAAATGGCCAACAGACACATGAAAAAATGCTCAGGATCACTAGCCATCAGGGAAATGCAAATCAAAAAGACAATGAGGTTTAACCTCACGCCAGTTAGAAAAGCTTTCATACAGAAATCAACAAACAACATGTGCTGGTGAGAATATGGGAGAAAAGGTGCCCTAATCCACTGTTGGTGGGAATGTAAACTGGTGCAGCCATTGTGGAAGACAGTATGTAGGTAACTCAGAAAGCTGAAAACATATCTACCATACAACTCAGCAATCCCATTACCCAAAGGAAATGAAATCAGCACATGAAAGAGTTACCTGCACCCCCATGTTCACTGCAGCTCAATTCACAATAGCTAAGATATGGAATCAGCCAGATGTCCATCAGATGAAGACTGGGTAAGGAAATTATTGCATATATACACTATGGAACACTACTCAGTGGTAAAGGGGAAAGAAAAGAGAGCATCTCTTTTGCAACAAGATAGTTGGAACCAGAAACTGTTATACTTAATGAAATAAGCCAGTCCCATAAAAGCAAATACCATGTGTTTTCCCTGATCTATGACAACTAAGAGTATCTAAAATGTAATGCTTAGAAGTATAATTGACATTTTTAGATTCAAAGATTGTTTACAGCTCTTGTCTATGTTGTTGAGGAACACTGTTTTTTTTTTCTCTTCATACCTTTGTTGAACTCCTTACTTATTTTAGGGTTAGTCTCAGTGTATAAAGTAAACTGAAAATAGATTTTTGTAAAAATTAAGAGTGGGAATAGGGGAGAGGGAGAGAATCATGGTTGGAGCTTAGGTGGAAGGTAGGGTATGGTGGTAAGAATCACTATGTTCCTAAATTTGTATGTATGATACACATGAAACTTGTATACCTTAAATAAAATTTAAATTTATTTCAAAAAAGATACAATGCATACTCCAAGCTCTGCCTAATCTAATAGACAACCAACTGTCCCCAGAGAAGACCAAGAAAGGATGTGGTCAGAGAAGAGCCAGGCCAGAGAGGACAGACACCCTCCCTTCCCAGCTGTGGTGCTAGAGTACAGATTACATGTTAGACACAGGGTCCAGAGGAGAGGAACCATGCACCTTCTTTATTTGGGGTGATAGCGCTGAGCGTATTTGTTTAATATAAAGCATAAATGCTATTAAGTACCCTCATTATTCACAAATATGAGTATCCCTTGTGACTAGAACCAATTTTTTTTATTATTTGAGCAAACGACAAGGTGCTGCTTTATATATTTCTTAAAATCATCTTAAATTATATGAACCTGTCGGTTGATTATATCAGCCCTGGCAGAAAACATGAAGCCCAACTTTTTTTAATCCTTCAAAGAAACCAATTTTTCAACTAACCCCAGAAATGTACTATACCAGCTAAAAGACCAAAGTCCAGAGGAATAAAAGGAATGTGATAAGATCAGGTGCCAGACCCCCAGCTCAGCAATTATTTTTTCTTTAGACATCACAGAAATACAGTGTAGAAATGAAAGCACAAACATTTTTCATTGTTCAAATCATCAGCGTTAATGTCTGTTACAAATACGCAGGATCTGGTCTTCCCAGAAGCAGAAAAACTAATTAATGATCAACTTGCCACAGTTATGACCTTTAGTTTATGAGCTTGTCATTTACATTTCAGAACAAGTCTCTTTCAAGATGATGCTCAGAGACTTCTTTTGCAACCGTTTCAAAGCAAGGCTACCCACACTAAACACTTGTTAAACTAGCACATTCAGGAACTATGAAACCCACGGCTCCCAGAGCATCACTGAACACACTCTCCTACATTCTCGACGTTCTGGTACTAATGGGAAGAAGACAGCTGCTGGCTCGCCTAATGGTGCATTCAGAAAAGTGCTCCCGCAAGCCCTAATTAGAGAAAGTTGAAATCCAAATCAAATCGCTTCTTGTCTCCCTGCCATTTAACTGGATAAAACACTGACTTAAATGATGGACTCCACCTGACTAAAGAGCAGCATTAGAATTTGAAGAGAGTTGTTCAAATGGATGAATTTGTCAGAGCCCTGAGCTCTGAGCCACAGCTGCTGCCGAAGCCAGGCTAGTAGAGAAAAGATTTGTAGAGCCATAGACCTGGGGTTGAGGCATACGTTCCATTGGCTGAGTATACTTCAAATCTTTCCCATAAAAATCCGGTCATTTTCTGGATAGAACTTTTTATGTTAATTACTTTAAAACGGGGGTCAGCTACTCCTTGTGCACCAACAAGAGAGTCCGAGAGAGCACAGTTCTCAGCTGCATTGAGATCTCTCGATTCTGAGGACCACCCTGAGAATTTTTTCAGATCATCGACCCAAGCAAGAGCTTCCAGGAATCATTTTAATCTAAATACTGGATTCCTGCTATGGTTTTTATTTGTCATTATTGGCATTCCAGCACCTTACCTTAATGTAAATACTGAGGTTCATGAATCATTCTGAGACAAACTGAGTTTGAAAATCATCACAAAGTTGTAGAGAAGGCAGAGACTTTGTCCAGCCCTCCCCCACCCATGTAAAGTTGAAGAAATCCTAACTTAGAGAAGTCAAATGCGTCAGTCTCCCAGTCAATACATAGCAGAGTCCAAATTCAAACTCAGAACCATTTAAGTCCAACTCTCAGTGTTCATTTCCAGCACAGCATTGTGTTACCCAACCTCTGGGAAGTACCACCCAGCTTTCTCACGGTCTCTAGAACTGCACTATTTCAATGCAAACTGTGCAAATCAGTCAAACCAGGAAACTAGCTTGTCTATGCCGGATCTTTCCTTAGTGTTGGGGTCTATCAGCTCATTTCTTCCAATTCTTTATTTGGTGTATAATATGTTATTGTGAACAATAGTCACCCCATTGAAAGATATCTAGGTTTATTCCATAATTTGATAATTGAGAATAGTGGAGAAATGAGCATTGGAGTATGCATAACTTTTTTTCTTCTTTTTAAAAGATGTATTAATTTGTTGATTGATTTTAAATGCAGCACGAAAGAGAAACAGAGAAAGATGATAAAGAGAGAAAGATCTTCCCTGTGCTGGTTCACTCCCCAAACGCCTGCAACAACTAGTGCATGGCCAGGCCAGAGCCAGGAGCCTGGAATTCTATCCTGGACTTGCACACGGGTGGCAGGGTCCCAAGTACTTGCGACGTCTTCCACTGCCTTCCCAGGCATATTAGCAGGAAGCTGGATCAGACACAGAGCAGCCAGGACTGGAACCAGCACTCAGATATGGGATGCCAGGCAGAGCAAGCTGCAGCTTAGCCCACTGTGTCACCATGGCAGTCCTCGGCGTCTCTCTCAGGTGCTGACTTCATTTCCTTCAGACAGACACCCTGAGATAGGTTAGCTAGGCCATATGGCAGATGTTTAGCTTTTTGAGGAACCACTATGCTGCTCATCATAGCTGTGCTAATTCTCATTCCCACAACAATGTATTAAAGTTCTCTTTTCTCCATGTTCTTTGTCATCACTTGTTATTTCTTTTTAATTTGCATTTCCCTGACGGCAGGTGTTATTGGGCATTTTTTCATGTGCATGTTTATCATTTGTATTTCTTCTTCTAAGAAATATCTATTCAGACTCTTTGCCCATTTTTAATTGAATTGCTTGGTTTTTTGTTGTTTTGTGAGTACTCTACATATATATATATTCTCTTTATTAATTTTGTCAGATGTATTGCTTGCAAATATTTTCTCCCATTCTGTTCATTGTCTCTTCACTCTATTGATTTTTTTCTTTTGCCTGTGCAGAAGCTCCTGAGTGTGATATACTCCCATCTGTCTAATTTTGCTTTAAATACTTGTGCTTCAGCAATAAAAATATCATTTCCCACACCAATGTCTTAAAGTGTTTTTCCTACAGTTTCTCTTAGTCATTTCACAGTTTCAGGTATTACATTTAGATATTTGATCCATTCTGAATTTAAATTTTGTTTAGGGTGAGAGGTGGGGGAGTGTCCTGGGTCAGTCTCCTGCTTATGGATATCCAGTTTTCCCAGCACCATGTATGATAAGACTGCCTTTTCTCCAGTCAATGTTTTTGGCACCCATGTTAAAGATTGGATAGCTGTACATCAATTTATTAATTTCTGGGATCTCTCTTCTGTTCCATTGATGTTTGTGTTTATTTTATTTTAGTATCAGCTGTTGCAGTTACAGTAGCTCTGTAGTGGGTCTGGAAATCTGATATTGTGATGCCTCCAGCTTTGTTCTTTTTTTTCCAAGATCTATTTATTTATTTGAAAGTCAGAGAGAGAGAGAAGGAGAGGCAGTGAGAAAGAGAGAGAGATAAAGAGAGAGAGAGAGGTCTTCCATCCACTGGTTCACTCCCTATTTGGCTACAACAACTGGAGCTGTACCAATCCGAAACCAGGAGCCAAGAGCTTCCTCCGGGTCTTCCACATGGGTGCAGGGGTCCAAGGACTTGGGCCATCTTCTACTGCTTTCTCAGGCCATAGCAGAGAGCTGGATCAGAAGTGGAGCAGCCGAGATTCAAACCGGTGCCCATATGAGATGCCGCCACTGCAGGTGGTGGCTTTACCTGCGACACCATGCACAGCGCCAGCCCCAGCTTTGTTCTTTTTGTTCAAGATTGATTTGTCTATTCAGAGTCTTTTATGAATGTCAGAATTGTTTGTCTTGATACATGAAGAATGCTTTATGTATTTTGATGGGTAACACAGAATCTGTAAAGTGCTTTGGATAATATAGACATTGTGATAATAATTCCTTCAACTCATAAACATGGGTTGATGAAGTTCTCTTTTATTCCTGACTTGTTGAGTGGTTTCTGCTTATCCAAAAAGGATATTACATTTTTCTCAGTTGCTTTTTCTATATCAATTGAGGTGATCAAATTAATTTTTTCTTGTTCTTCTATCCCCCTTGCTTTTATGCCCTTACTCTGTGAAATCCTACTCTTGCTACATCTTACAGAATAATCATCTTTTCTGTGAAGACTTCACTAGTGGACCCAAACCTCAAAATCATATCAAGTAAGATGTATGACATGTACTGACAAACTTTATGAACTCCGTACTCAACACATTTTAAATGATCCTAACATTCTTCTGATGGCATTGACTCCTGATCTCTCCTGTACCCCCCCCCCAAGATGTCAGAACAGTGGGCCACCTTCAGGGGATCATTGTCCTCATGGCACTGACATTCAAACCCCAGAGCATGAAGGATGCGGAGAGGCACTCTTTTATTGACATTCTATGGCACCGGCCTATTCATGCTACCAGGCCAAGGAATGAAAGATGTTCTATTTCAGCATATTCACAGGAATATTTGATGCTAAAAAGAACACTAGGAAGTTGTAAAGCAGCCTTTAAAAACCTGGAGAAGCCTTTGAAAAGCTGGGGAAAAGTTGTGTACCCCTCATTCAAACAACAAAATGATAAACAACAAACACGTAATTTTTCTGCAAAAACATGAGAACTTAAAACCATGTAGCAACCAAACAGCCAGAATTCAGAAAAGGGGCAGACTCACACCCAGAAGCAAAAAGATCTACAGGCTGTTCCAACTATGGCAGGGAAAAGAAGGAAACACCAGAGACCAAATAAAGCAATAGAGACAATCAAGTCGAAGTTTAACAAAATGTCAAAGTCCGGGGCCGGCACTGTGGCATAGTGGGTAAAGCTGCCGCCTACAGTGCTGGCATCCCATATGGGCGTCGGTTCCAGGCCTGACTGCTCCACTTCCAATCCAGCTCTCTGCTATGGCCTGGGAAAGTAGTGGAAGATGGACCAAGTCCTTGGGCCTCTGCACCTGCATGGTACACCCAGAAGCAGCTCCTGGCTTCTGGCTCCTGCCTCCTGGCTTCGTATCAGCACGGCTCCAGCCATTGCAGCCATCTGGGGAGTGAACCAGCAGATGGAAGACACCTTTCTCTCTCTCTCTCTCTCTCTCTCTCTCTCTCTCTCTGTGCTCCTTCTCTCTCTGTGTAACTATGACTTTTTTTTTCTTTTTTTTTTTCTTTTGACAGGCAGAGTGGACAGTGAGAGAGACAGACAGAGAGAAAGGTCTTCCTCTTGCCATTGGTTCACCCCCCAATGGCCGCCACGGCCAGTGCACCATGCTGATCCAAAGCCAGGAGCCAGGTATCCTGGTCTCCCATGGGGTGCAGCACTTGGGCCATCCTCCACTGCACTCCCAGGCCACAGCAGAGAGCTGGCCTGGAAGAGGAGCAACCAGGACAGAATCCAGTGCCCCGACCAGGACTAGAACCTGGTATGCCAGTGCCGCAAGGTGGAGGATTAGCCTATTGAACTGCAGCACCGGCCTGACTTTCAAATAAATAGATAAATCTTTTTAAAAATTTTTAAAATGTCAAAGGCCAAGTGTGGGCTAGAAAAAAAGCATAGAGGCCCTCGAAGCCCCAAACAGGCCAAATGCATATTACCTCTGACTCTTTTCCGAGGGCCTTTACTCTGCACAATAAGATAAGAGTGTAGGAGAATAGGAGACTGGAAAGCCTACCTCAATGGCACAAACACAGAGGAGGGGAGGGACCATCACTGAATTAAAAATAAAAAGTTCCATCCTCCTCCCCATGCCCTTCTCTCCTGCAGAGCAAAGGACTTAAGCCACTAAGAGAGAAGCATCAAACTTGCTGACCCCAGGACCCAGGGACAGATCCACCCTCACTGACAGAAGAGTAAACAACAATATGGGAAATAGTGGGCTAAGCCTCCGCCTGCAGTGCTGGCATCCCATATGGGTGCCAGTTCATATCGCAGCTGCCCCTTTTCCAATCAAGCTCCCTGCTATCGCCTGGGAAAGCAGTACAAGATGTCCCCTGTACCCATGTGGGAGACCTGGAAGAAGCTTCTAGCTCCTGGCTTCAGATCAGCCCAGATCCGGCCATTGTGGCCATTTGGGGAATGAATCAGAGGGTGGAAGACCTTTCTCTCTGTCTCACCCTCTCTCTGCCTGTAACTCTACCTCTCAAATTAAAAAATTAAAAAAAAAGAAAAGAAAAGCAGAGCAGCCAGGGCACAAACCAGCTTCATATGGGATCATGGTATCATAGGCGGCAGCTTTACTTGCTATGCCACAACCACTGGCCCCAAAATTCTGATTAATCAAAATCAAATTCACACCAGAAATCCATACCTTCCAGCCATTGTAGATAACTGAGATTGAATTATACTGTTTTTTCCAGACTAAAATGACAACTCATATTAATTCCAGAAATGAGCCTGATTTAATGGTAAAGGGCTGATTTTTCAAAAGAAGGCAAGAAATTGAATTTACATTCTGGTTACTGAATGATACATTAATTATGAATCCTATTCAAAAGACACAAAAAGAACATGATAAAAAGTCACTATTTCCCATTATCTTGTTCCTCTATGCAAATGTAATCAAATTTATTGGTTTCACCTGTATCTTTTCAGATACTATATGTATGTATATTTCAGGTATAATGGGATTTCTTTCCCCAAAACTCCTGCAGATGTTTCAACTGTGATGCCTGAATGTTAATGGCTAATAGGTTCAGGGTGGAGACTTGATCTAATTACAGTAACCACCAGGCAGGTCTGCTGGGAAGTACTTAGATTATTAAGTGGGTGTCCTTGATGAGTGGTCCTCCAAAGAGGGTTAGTCATTTTTTGTTGTTGTTGTTTAAATATTTATTTATTTGAAAGGCAGAGTTAGAGAGGAGAGGCAGAGAGAGAAAGAGATCTTGCATCCACTGGTTCACTCCCCAAGTAGCCGCAACGGCTGGAGCCGCACCGATCCAAAGCCAGGAGCTTCTTCCGGGTCTCCTGTGCAGGTGCAGGGGCCCAAGGACTTGGTCCATCTTCCACTGCTTTCCCAGGCCATAGCACAGAGCTGGATGGGAAGTGGAGTAGCCAGGACTCGAACCGGTGCCCGTATGGAATGCTGGCACTGCAGGTGGTGGCTTTACCCACTATGCCATAGTGCCAGCCCCAGTTAGTCATTCTGAGTTGAAATTCTGCCTTGCTCTCTGCTTCCCGGCTCAGCATGCGATTGTTCCTCCACACCTGCCATGGGCAGCCTCCACAAGTGCTACGTGATCCTGAACTGTAACCTCCAAACTGTAAGCTAAAATAAACCCTTTACGTCTCGAGCATGTCCTGTCAGGTATTTTGGTTAAAGTATTGAAAAGGTGACTAACATGTAATATACACAAGCAGGCACACGGGAATCCTTTCTCCCCCTTCATTACACAGCAATAGCAGACTCTCCATAGTTCTGCACTGCGGTGGTTTCCTTCTTTCACTTCATCCATCTGGAAGGCTATTCCATACCAACAAATTAACAGCACAATAATAAGATTAGCAAATAATGATATCACATTTACTATATGCCAGGTATATTCCATGCAACTGTTGAAGAACACAGGTTTTTTAAAATTCTTAATGAAATAAACAAGAAGCAAAATCTCAAATTCATACTAAAAATTCCAACTCCACTCAACAGGAATTAAGTCTGTATTTGATTTGTAGAGGGAAGACCCAGTCTCCTGCTCCTGTCCAGTGCATGCCAAACCCACGCTCACACCTACACTCCTTCGGGCACTACCAGGAGACCATCTGCAGGAGGATGCTAGATTAATCATTCTGCCCGTGGAGCTGGAGTGAACCAGCTCAGAGTACTAAACTAAGAGGCTCTACCTGAGTACATACTAGCCTGATTTCCATACCCGTGTCTCACCACCGGCCCTCCGATCCTGATAGGCACTGTAGAACTTGTGGTTCAGGCACAGCCAAGCATCAACAAGTCAGACCTCAGGGTCCTTCTTGGGCACAAGGAGCAGTCCCTACCACAGAACATCCAACTTCCGTCAACACAGGAGACCGGTTACATCCACGTCACACGCATAACTTTACAGCTAATTTCTCTTTCACAGTGTTTAAACATAACCACTTTCATAAGCTCAGCATGAAGGAATTTCAAAGACAATGTATATCAAATTAAAAATAATTTTATTCAAAAACATTCAAATAATGCTTGCTTTTTAATTTACACATATGCAAATATTTTTCCCAAAAAGAGTGCCTGGGGTATATAGTTTTGGAAAAAAGGGAGGAACGGGGAAGGGTTGGAGAGAACTCTGAGAACTAAAATACCATCTGAAAGTATGGCTCATTGGTCTGGACTCCCTAACATAGATTAGGGGTGATCTTCCCTACACGGATCCCAGGCAAGGAAGAAAAGCAGCAAGGAAACTATCTTAGCTTCCCTGAGGAGGGACTGGCCAACACCAGTGATTGTGGTTGATACTGGCCTAGTATGAAGCTTGCAAAACTGGAATATAGAGCCCCACAGCTGGGGTAAAGCAGGCAATGAGGCATGTGGAGCACCAAAGAGGAAAGGCTGTGCTGTTAGCCCCACAGCTCAGGGCGTTGGTCACTACGTTGAACCCAAATCCAAAAGGACTCAGGTTGCCCAGGACCTTGTGCACATCGCTGACACCATAGCCAAAAGCACTCATTGCTGTCAGGGGGCTGGTCACACCGTTGACCCCACAGCCAAAAACAGTCATGTTGCTCGGGGTGCTGAAACCAAAGCCAAAAACAGTCTCGGTTGCCAAGGGGCTGGTCACATCGCTGACACCAAAGCCAAAAGTGGGTTTTCTTTTCAGGGCGCTGGTCATATCGCTGACACCAAAGCCAAAAAGAGTCTTTGCTTGTACTCGTAGTTGTGGCAGAGGCAGCTGCACGGGAGGCAAGAACCTGGCTAGAAAAGGCAGGAGCAGTTGTGGCTGGGGCCCGGCTAGTGGAGGCTGGAAGAGTTGGGGCTGGAGCCCAGCTAGTGGAGGCTGCAGCAGTTGAGGCTGGGGCCCAGCTATTGGAGGCTGCAGCAGTTGAGGCTGGGGCCCGGCTAGTGGAGGCTGCAGCAGTTGAGGCTGGGGCCCAGTTAGTGGAGGCAGGAGCAGTTGAGGCTGGGGCCCGGCTAGTGGAGGCTGCAGCAGTTGAGGCTGGGGCCCGGTTAGTGAAGGCTGGAGCAGTTGAGGCTGGAGCCTGGCGAGAGGAGGCAGGAGCCTGGATTGTGGAGGTTGTAGCAGTTGAGGCTGGTGTGGTTGCTGAAATAGTGGTCCGCTTGACGTGTTTGGCCAAGTGCACAGGTGCCGGCTTTAAATTCAGTGTGGAGGTACAGGTTGTTGTCACCATAGTAGAGCTGGAAGAAGTTGGAGTTGTGAGAATGGGGCCAGATGGCAAAGGGCCTGCACTCTCACTTCCAGATGTGGTGGTATACATGGCCTTCAGCATGGGTGCTGTCAAGTTCTCAGGAGCAGCACCACCAGGGCAGACAGCGTCAGGAGGTGGAGTGCGTGGCTTGTCCAGCAGCATTGGTGGAGAGGAGGTAGGGAGCAGGCCCTGTGGCATGGTGACTTGGGCAGATGTCTCAGCCCAGAGGGCTGGCGGGGACTTGGTATCACTTGCCATCATAACAGGAGCAGCGATCAGTCCCGCACAAGGGGCTGCGGGCTTGAGGCCTACAGGGTTGGCGGGAAGACGCTGTGGCCGTGAAGAGTCAACAGGGCCCATTAGGCGGGCTATCTTCGCAGGCGAAGGGGCCACTGTCGCTGCTACTCCAGCATATTCTGGGAAGGCTGGACAGGAAACAGGGCCCATTAGGCGGGCTATCTTCGCAGGCGAAGGGGCCACTGTCGCTGCTACTCCAGCATATTCTGGGAAGGCTGGAAACCGCCGAGCAGTCTGCCTCGTTATCGGGCCCCAGAAGGCAGCTGATGAGGGCGCAGTGCTGGCTGCAGGCAGCGGGAGTGCGCTGGGAGGCTGAGTGCGGGGTGGGCTCCCGGGGGCAGACTCTTGGGCAGCATCCATCCTGTGCTCCAAGGGCTTGTTAAGCCACCGAGATGAACCTTTAGTTGCCATGTCACCATCTCCCAGAGTGACAGGATAGCCCAGCCGGGGCGCGGGAGGCAGAGTGCCCAGGTCCCCTCCCCCGGAAAGCTGCTCAGGAAACTTCCTTTTATGCGGCCAGGAGCCGCCAGGTGTAGGTGGGGAATTCCGCAAGCCTGGTTTCTCTGCGGCTGCACCTACCGCTCTTCGTCTCTGGGACTCCCTGTCCATCACCAAGGGAGGTGAGGTACTGGAGCGAGGCCCCAGCGCCTCCTCCCCACTCACCTTTGCTGGCCTCTCTGGTATTTTGGAGCAGGAGGCGGCCGGCCCGCGGAAGGCACTCGACGAGGGCCGGCCCCGCTTCCTCGGCCGCAACAGGCCGCCAGTGGAGCTGTAGGAGCTGCTAATGGCGTTGCGGACGGGCACAGGGATGCCAGCCGTGGTGGAGCGCTCCGGGGAGCTCTCACAAGAGTGGCGGGCTCTCTTACTCAAGTGGGCGTCTGAGTCTTGGGGACCGGTTAGCGGGGCCCAGACGGCTGACTGCCCCTGCCCAGGGCCAGCAGGGCAGCCTCCCTTAGTCTCCGGGCCGGCCAGGAGGCTTTGGGCTTCCCCCGCGGGGCTCCTCCTCCTCTTCCTCTCTGGGAGGGCGGTGGCACCACTCTGCGGGGCACAGGGGTCCCGAGCCTTAGCCGACTGCGAGGGCAGGGTGGAGCTGATGCTCAGCCCAGGTCCTGGGCGGCGAGTCAGCCTGCGGTCAAGAGGGGGGACCCTCACCGTCCCCGACCTACACACCGTCTTGGAGTTACCAACAGACAGCACAGGCTTCTTGGGGCTGCCGTTCCAGCACACGGTCGGCAGGCAACCCACACGGGAATACCGGGGCTGCTGGATCGGGTAGCGTCTGCGAGGCGCTATTCCAAACCGACTGAACGGAGTCTGACCACGCCGCTGGGCAGGCCTCCCGGAGGGCTGGCAGCCTGGGGAAGGGTCACGGCGGGGAACCTGGTGGCCAGGGGGCGTCGGCAACGGGGCGCGGCCGGGTGGGTGGCGGTCAGGCGTCTCCCGCTGGTCCTTGCCCTCCTGCGAGGGGACAGGCTGGGGTGGGCCAGAAAGGCCCAGGTCATTGCCCATGGGGCGTGATTGGGTTAGTTCAATATCCTTCTACAAGGGTCAAAAG
This sequence comes from Oryctolagus cuniculus, assembly GCF_051225735.1. Lineage (NCBI taxonomy): Eukaryota > Metazoa > Chordata > Mammalia > Lagomorpha > Leporidae > Oryctolagus > Oryctolagus cuniculus. The sequence goes on along the minus strand of NC_142874.1, from coordinate 40,905,107 downwards.
TCGAGGGGCAGCTGCGCAGGGAGACTTCCCTTTGCTGCCAACTCGCTGGGAGTCAAGGCGACTACATTCCAAGTGAACAAAGAGGCTCCCCGCGTTCCACCCACTTCCTCTTCCCCTATGCCCGCCAAGGAGAGCTGAGGACGTCATCTTTTACGCATTTTGCTGAGTGTTTCAAATCATCTAATAACGATTAACTCGTATAGTATCTCAGTTAACTTTATACTTTTAAATGAAGCTTATTAAAATATACATTATTATAAGGCTATATAGTGTATGCTGACAATAACCCTAACTATTTAACCGCTTCTTTGTAGGACATTTAGATCGCTGTCAATGTTTTGTTACTATAAATGCTATGTTCTCAACAGATGAAAAACATGACTTCCTACAGAAGATTTTCTATTGGGTGAGCCACAGGATCCGGAAACACTAAGACCAGAACCTTTAGGTAGATTCTTCAACACCAGGGAAAAAGAAAGTCATTGTGCTAGTACAACATCCCAGAGATGATGCTCTGAATTAGGAAAGTGATAGGAAAATGTGCAAAAATATGTTTGGAGGGCAGGCATTTGACCTAGTAATAGTGTTTAATGTTTAGTTTAGTGTGTCTAGATCTAGTGTTTTTTAGATCATTATGTCATCCGCTTGTAATGCTCATTAATGTCCTCATAACTTTTATATCTATGAATTACTTCTCTAAACTAATTACATAGAATTCGCTATAATTTTGCTTATTTTTATTTTAATAGAAGCTGGATATTCTTAATTTCTTACAACTATGGTGGACAAATTAACAAGAATTGCTATTGTCAACCATGACAAGTGTTAACCTAAGAAATGTCAACAGGAGTGCAAAAAGAGTTGCCCTGTGGTTCAAGTGGGTAAGCTATTTCTGTTGATAAGTAAGGATAATAGGTTTTGAAAGAAAGAAAGCAATTTAATAGTTTTATTTGGGGTTTATCATATACTCTTATTTTCTCCATTAGTTTCTTTGAATAATAAAATGTAGAAATCCAGAGTTTGTTCTCAATTTCTTTTATTGCTTTGTGACTAAATGGACTAATTTTATCAAACAAAAGCAAATTATACACAGTGTACACTTATCCCTTGGTATCTGGGAGGTGTTAGTTCCAGGACCCCTATCTTTACTTCCACCTCCACAGATAGAAAAATCCAGTGGTACTCACGTTCCCTATATAAAATGGCAGAGTATGTGTATATTTCCTCTGCGTGTCCTCTTATGTACGTTAAATCATCTGTAGGTTACATATAATATCTACCACAATATAAGTGCCATGTTAATAGTTGTCATTACTGTATTTAGGAACTAATGACAAGAAGTCTGCATTTGTTCAGTAGAGACAGTTTTTCCCCCAGGTATTTCCATCCTTGGTTGGTTGAATCCATGCATATGGAACCCCTAGATATGTAGGGTTGACTATATCAATATTTAATAGTTCATAGAATGTGAGATCAAACTAGAGTTCAGGCTGCTGAGAGTCTTGCTGTTCTGCAAAGTCCAATAATTACCATAAGTCATGGGGGAAGAGCTACCAAAAATTGTAAATGTTCACATCTTAAGAAAGAATAAAAAACTTATTAGGAATAACTTATAATGCTGTGTTTAGAAGATTAAATAAATTTCCAACAATGCAAATTTCCAACAATGCAGGGTAGTTGGTAGTCCTTATGGGCTATGTTAAGTAGTTGTTACTTTACATGTACTTATAATATATAGACTTAATGAACCTTTAAAAGAAACTTTAGGCTGGCACCGCGGCTCACTTGGCTAATTCTCCACCTGTGGCGCTGGCACCCCAGGTTCTAGTCCTGGTCGGGGCACCGGATTGTCCCGGTTGCTCCTCTTCCAGTCTAGCTCTCTGCTGTGGCCCGGGAGGGCAGTGGAGGATGGCCCAAGTGCTTGGGCCCTGCACCCTCTTGGGAGACCAGGAGGAAGCACCTGGCTCCTGGCTTCGGATCAGCACTTTTTTCTCATTTCACTTACATCTACCTATTTAAGGTTCATGGCATATCCTGTCCAATTCATAAAGTGTTCCATTATGCAGGAACCTATTTCCTTTCTGGCCTTCACTGGATTTAATTGTCTAGGTAATATTTTGCCATGCAGCCTTTTGTTATTGTTTCCTATCCCTTGCTTTTTCCATCTGCATTGGAAGTTCTCAGGTTAAGGATTCTGTGCTTTCTCTGTGCATCTCCTGAAGCTGCTAACAGGGGACACTGCAAGTCAGGGCTTACTACATAAGTACAGTTGTGTACTGTTCCAACAGTTAGTCTTTATCTGGATTAAATCTGTTACAGTGGTTTCTACTTTAAGTTTATTTTAGAAAATGATTCTTATTAGCAACACATTTTTTATCATATATATGAATGAACTTGAAAGTGAACTGTTCTCTTTGTAGTTTAGGAAAACTGTTTTTAATTTTTTTTAAAGATTTTTATTTATTTATTTGAAAGAGTTATGGAGACGGAGAGGCAGAGGTAAAGAGAGATCTTCCATTCACAACAGCCAGGACTGGGTCAGGCCAAAGCCAGGAGCCACGCTCTTCATCATGTCTCACACGTTGGTACAGGGGCCCAAAAACTTGGTCCAATTTTCACTGCTCTCCCAGGCCCATCAACAGGGCGCTGGATCAGAAGTGTAGCAGCCAGGACTTAAGCCAGCACCAGTATGGGATGCTGCTCCACTTCCTGCTGCTCCCTGCTAACGTGCCTGGGAAAGCAGCAGAGGGTGGTCCCACTGAGGCCCCTGCATCCATGAGGGAGACCGGGAAGAAGCTCCTGGCTCCTGACTTCTGCCTGGCTGTTTCGGCCTTTTGGGGAGTGAATCAGCAGACAGAAGGTTGCTCTTTCTCTCTCTCCCTGTCTCTCTCTCTCTAACTCCATCTTTCAAATAAATAACTGTTTAGAAAAAAATATAAGCACTGATAATGTTCAATGATAATGTGAACATGGAGAATGTTTTATGACTTTGATTTAATATGGTTAATACACATCTTTTTTTTTCAAAATATTTTCCTGAAATTTGTAACTTTAGCAAGATGTTACATAAGACTTTTAGTTGCTTGTATTTGTTGTGTGAAATTTGAAAGTTAAAAAACTGTTTTGATTTTCAGGTACATCATTGTGGTGGAGCATGATCTAAGTGTATTAGATTATCTCTGACTTCATCTGCTGTTTACATGGTGTACCAGGTGCTTATGGTGTTGTCACTGCGCCTTTTAGTGTTAGAGAAGGCAACTTAAAATTTTTTTCATATAATTTTCTCTGCTGTTCTAATGCTGATAAGATCTATATTATTATTAATACTGAGTACAGAGTTAGAGAGAAAGGGGGAAATAAAGAGGTCTTCCATCTGCTGGTTCATTCCCCAAACGGCTGCAATGGGCTAGGGCTGTGCCAGGCTGAAGCCACGTGGGTGCAGGGGCCCAAGGACTTGGGACATCTTCCCCTGCTTTCCCAGGAGCATTAGCAGGGAGCTGGGTTGGAAGTAGAGCAGCCAGGGCTCAGACAGGTGCCCATATAGGATGCTGGCATTGCTGGTGAGGGCTTAACCCACTATGCCACAGCGCCAGCCCCAGCTAAGGTTCTTTTGAGTATATGTTTTTATGTTAAAACTTTAAGTTGTTTAAAAATGTTTTTGAAGTCCTGATTTGGGCCAAATAAATGTATCTCTTCATTAATTCTGTGAATACCTTTCTTCTAGGCTAAGTATACATGTTAAATGACATGGTTAGATTAGCTGTCAAGAACTCCCTAAACTTCTGATACTTGCTTTCTTTTATTTCACTTATATATAGGAAACACTGAAAAGGGGATATTTTACTGCTTATGAAATAATTCCCTGTAGGGGCCAGCGTGTGGTGCAGTGGATTTAAGCTGCTGCCCGCAGTGCTGGCATCCCATATGAGCACCAGTTTGAGTCTTGACTGTTCCACTTCCAGTCCAGCTCCCTGCTAACATACTTGGGAAAGCAGTAGAAGACAGTCCAAGAGCCTGGGCTCCACCCATATGGGGAACTTGGGTGAAGCTGCTGGCTCCTGGCTTCAGCCTGGCCCAGCCCCAGCTGTTGTGGCACATGAGGTGGATAGGAGATCTTCTGTCTGTCCCTCTTTCCCTTAACTCTGCCTTTCAGATAAAATAAATAAGCTTAAGATTAAAAAATAATAATTCATTGTAGAGAGGGATTCTCAGGTTTAATGTTTGTTTACTTTTAGTTATTGAGACCTTTTTGGGTAATGCTGGTTACCTATGTGTAGTGAAGCCAAAAACCTGATGAGAAAACAAATTTTTTTAATATATTTATTTGAAAGGCAGAGAACGAGATCTTTCATCAGCTGGTTTACTCCTCAAATGGCCACAATGGCCAAAGCAGGACCAAGCTGAAGCCAGGAGCCAGAAGCTTCATCCTGGTCTCCTATACGGGTGTAAGGGCCCAAGCACTTGCACCATCTTTTGCTGCTTTCCTGCTGCAGGCAGTGGCTTTACCTGCTATGCCACAGTGCCGGCCCCTGAGAAAAAAAATCTTGGAGCAATAAAAATCAATTGATAATGAAAGGATGTGTTGGGAGGCCGGCACCATGGCTCACTAGGTTAATCCTCCACCTGAAGTGCTGGCATCCCATATGGCTGCTGATTCTAGTCCCAGCTGCTCCACTTCCAATCCAGCTCTCTGCTGTGGCCTGGGAAAGCAGTAGAAGATGGCCCAAGCACTTGGGCCCCTGCACCCATGTGGGAAACCTGGAAGAAGCACCTGGCTCCTGGCTTTCGGCACACAGATTGGCACAGTTCCACTCCGGATCAGCTAAACTCTGGCTGCAATGGTCATTTGAGGAGTGAACCAACGGAAGGAAAACCTTTCTCCCTGTCTCTCCCTCTCACTCTCTGAAACTCTTCCTCTCAAATAAGTAAATAAAATCTTAAAAAAAAAGTAAATGTGGATGGCATTTTATAAAAAAAAAAAAAAGGATGTGTTTTGTTGTGTGTGTGTGTGCACATATGTCCACACACTCATGGGCACATATATATATGAATGAATTAGTTAACATTTACAATAGATGCATGAAACAAACATGTTGTCGCTTCATTTTATGCAAACCTGTATGTTAGGAAAATTCCATAAGAAATTTTGTTTTATAAGGATTTGGTTTATTTATTTGAAAAATAGAGTTACAGAGAGAGGTAGAGCTGGAGAGAGAGAGGTCTTTTCTATCTGCTGGTTCACTCCTCAAGTGACCGCTGCAGCCAAAGTTTAGCTGATCCAAAGCCAGGAGCCAGAAGCTTCTTCTGGGTCTCCCACAGACATGGGCCGTCTTCTACTGCTTTCCCAGACCGTAGCATAGAGCTGGATCAAAAGTGGAGCAGCTAGGACTTGTACCAGCACCCTTATTGGAATCCAGTGCTGCAGGCTGGGGCTTTAGTCCACTGTGCCACAGCACCTGCCAGAAATTTAAAATCTATACATAGATTGCTCCCAGGAGAGCCTAGAATTTTGAGAAAGTTTGGTTTTTAATTGATCTTTACTAATCTGTGAACAATTTTCCTTCCAACAGGCATAAACATTTTCTTGGATGGCTATGTTCCAATAGAAAACTTGAGATTCAGAGATGCATCACTTGTTTTTAAAGTGGCTGAGACAGCAAATGAAGTTAAAAAGATGTGTATGTATAAATACCCAGGGATGAAGAAAAAGATGGGAGAGTTTGAGCTAGCCATTGTAGCTGGAGAGTTTACGGATTCTGAAATCATGGTGATGCTTGGGGAAAATGGTTAGTTTTCCTTATCTTATAATATGTAGAAAAGTCTGTTCTGTTAGTTTGGTAAATGAAAAAGTCCATGAAAAAGCCTTAATTCAGGGTTTTTTTTTTAATTTTTTTTTGACAGGCAGAGTGGACAGTGAGAGAGAGAGACAGAGAGAAAGGTCTTCCTTTTGCCGTTGGTTCACCCTCCAATGGCCGCCGCAGCCAGCGCACCGTGCTGATCCGATGGCAGGAGCCGGGTACTTCTCCTGGTCTCCCATGGGGTGCAGGGCCCAAGCACTTGGGCCATCCTCCACTGCACTCCCAGGCCACAGCAGAGAGCTGGCCTGGAAGAGGGGCAACCGGGACAGAATCCAGCACCCCGACCGGGACTAGAACCTGGTGTGCCGGCGCCGCAAGGCGGAGGATTAGCCTAGTGAGCCGCGGCGCTGGCCTTAATTCAGTTTTAAGGTTGTCAGCTAGGTTTTCAATTCACAAATTTTTCATTGTAGCCTCAAAATTTTGCAGCAATGTATATTTCAATCTCATTAATTCAAGTTAATACTTCTTGTTTCATGGCCTTCAATGGAGATGTTTTTCTCAGCTGGCTTTTCAGTTATTCAGCTTGCAAACTGACTAGGGAGAAAACAATTCCTATGCATAGTCTAGTTTAAAAAGTTTTTAAATTTTCTACATTTTTATTTGAAATTTATTTTAAATTTAGGATAATTTACCTTTTAAATAGCAGATGCATTACCAGCATGTTTTTCTTTTCAAGATTATTTATTTGGAGGGCAAAGTTAGAAAAAGGCCTTCCATTCCCTGTTCACTTCCCAAATAGCCTCCATGGCTGGGACTGGGCTAGGACAGAGCCAGGAGCTTCATCCAGTCTCTCACGTGGGTGGCAGGAGTGCAGGCACTTTGACCATCTTCCACTGCCTTTTCAGGCACATTAGCAGGGAAGCTGGAACACAAGTGGAGCAGCCAGGACTTAAACTGGCACCCATATGGGATGTCAGTGTCCCAGGTAGTGGTTTAACCTGCTGTACCACAATGCTGGTCCCATATTACCAGCATTTTCTATGTTAAAGACAATGAATTTGAAAACTAAATAATCTGTACTTACTACTTTCATGACTTAAACTGATTTGAATTATATTCCTATAATTTAGAATGATAGGAGAAAACTTTCTATATAAATGTTATTGTAATAAATCAGTCTTCAGTTAAATATAGAAATTTTTAATTGGGTTGCAGTAATAACTATTTCATGTAAAATGTAAGATGCTGGTATCATAAAACAGCCTAGTGAATTATGTGCATTGATGATGTCGCTAAATAATTTTGTTAAACAATCTCAAGACTTAACACTTTATAGACCTGTCCATTTTTAAAATGGCCATTATAAGGTTGGAATAGTCTTTGTTCCTTTAATCAGATTAGAATGATTCATTTATTTGAAAGGCAGAAAGAAACAGCTCTGTCATTTGCCGTCTGTTCTCCAAATGTCCCTGACAGCTAAGACTGGAACAGGTAGAACCAGGAACTGGGAACTCAGTCTGAGTCCCCAACATGGGAGGCAGGGACCACCACTTGAACATACCAGGGTGAACCTTAGTAGGAAACTGGAATTGGGACTGGAGCTAGAACTTCAACCCTGTCAGGCATCCAAGCAATATACGGAATGTCTCCTCTCCAAGATAAAGTGTGTAACCTAAGGAATTAGATCTCTTTGCATCTGTTTCTCTCTTCCATCTCTCAAATAAAAATTTTAAAAATAAAAATGTATCCCCAAACCATCATTTCTCTCCATAGCAACAGCTTTTAGTGTGATCCAAATCAACATGTGTAACTATAGTTATATATAACATATCTAACTATATACATATAACAACATATATAACTATAGTTATATACATAGTTATATATATATATATAACTATAAAGTACAACTGGTCTTTTTTTTTTATCTTTTATTTAATGAATATAAATTTCCAAAGTACGACTCATGTGTTACAATGGCTTCCCCCCCCATACCGTCCCTCCCACCCACAACCCTCCCCTTTCCCACTCCCTCTCCCCTTCCATTCACATCAAGATTCATTTTCGATTATCTTAATATACAGAAGATCAGCTTAGTATACCTTAAGTGAGTATTTCAACAGTTTGCTCCCACACAGAAACATAAAGTGAAAAATAATAGATGATTTTTTTAAAATGATGATGAAATCAGATCAGACCTATTGTCATGTTTAATCCCAGTGAGAGTCAAGTTGGGAATTGATAATTTCTTTCTTTCTTTTTTTTTTTTTTTTTTACAGAAGATCAGTTTAGTGTACATTAAGTAAAGATTTCAGTCGTTTGCACCCCCATAGAAACACAAAGTGAAATATACTGTTTGAGTACTCATTATAGCATTAAGCCTCAGTGTACAGCACGTTAAGGACAGAGATCCTACATGAGGAGTAAGTGCACAGTGACTCCTGTTGTTGACTTTACCAATTGACACTCCTGTTTATGGCATCAGTAATCTCCCTATGCACCAGTTATGAGTTTCCAAGGCTATGGAAGCCCCTTGAGTTCTCCGACTCTTATCTTGTTTAGACACGGTCATAGTCAAAGTGGAGGTTCTCTCCTCCCTTCAGAGAAAGGCACCTCCCTCTTTGAAGACCTGTTCTTTCCACTGGGATCTCACTCACAGAGATCTTTTTGCCAGAGTGTCTTGGCTTTCCATGCCTGAAATACTCTCATGGGCTTTTCAGCCAGATCCGCATGCCTTTAGGGCTGATTCTGAGGCCAGAGTGCTATTTAGGACATCCGCCATTCTATGAGTCTGCTGAGTATCTCACTTCCCATGTTGGATCACTCTCCCCTTTATTTATTCTATCGGTTGGTGTTAGCAGATACTAGACTTGTTTATGTGCTCCCTTTGACTCTTAGTCCTTTCATTAAGATCAATTGTGAACTGAAATTGATCACTTGGAGTAGTGAGATGGCATTGGCACATGCCACCTTGATGGGATTGAATTGGAATCCCCTGGTATGTTTCCAACTCTACCAATTGGGGCAAGTCAGCCCGAGCATGCCCCAAATTATACATCTCTTCCCTCTCTTATTCCCACTCTTATGTTTAACAGGGATCACATTTCAGTTAATTTTCAACACTTAAGAATAACTGTGTGATAATTACAGACCATTTATTTTTAATTTTTTAATTTTTTTTTTGATAGGCAGAGTTAGTGAGAGAGACAGAAAGAGTTATAGACAGTGAGAGAGACAGAGAGAAAGGTCTTCCTTCCGTTGGTTCACTCCTCAAATGGCTGCCACAGCCAGCGCTGCACCAATCTGAAGCCAGGAGCCAGGTACTTCCTCCTGGTCTCCCATGTGGGTGCAGGGCCCAAGCACTTGGGCCATCCTCCACTGCACTCCCGGGCCACAGCAGAGAGCTGGCCTGGAAGAGGGGCAACCGGGACAGAATCCGGTGCCCCAACCGGGACTAGAACCCAGGGTGCCAGTGCTGCAGGCAGAGGATTAGCCAAGTGAGCCACGGCACCAGCCCCTACACAGATTCTTTTAAAGTCTCTCCCTTTTACTAAACAACTAGAATAGCATCTTTGCCCAAGAACAAAGGAATAGAAACCAAGCACGCATGTACTGCAGCTTTGACTTTCAAAAGCACTTGGAAATCTCCACCAAGCCAGAGCTGCATAAGATGGAACATGTTTCCCCCTGCAGGCCGACTCCGGCCACCTCGTGAGCTGTCAGAAAGAGACCTCCAAAACATGCACCACTCTTGCTGCAGAGGGAAAAGGATTGATCCCGCCTGTTTTCAGGGATGTGTGAGAGGGCAAGCTGGGAGGAAGAGGCCACTGAGATCCATCCTTTTGCATAGTTTTGAGACATCCAGGTGAGGACAGGATGGTGACTTTCTCCTTCCCCTACACCTCAAACAGAAAGAAGCATGAAGCATCAACTTTCCCCCTTCTAGTTTGCCCTTGGATAATCAGCCCTGGGTTATCTCATTATATGCACGTGGACTCACAGGAAGATGGGTGAGAAGCTAGGCTGGCCTGCGACTGCTTCCTGTAATTCTGTGACACTTCGAGGCTCACTTTATGCCCAGGATTATTCTCCCTTCTCAGAGTGAATGTGTTTATGTGTCCAATTCTTAACGTTTTATCTTCTCACCCACCTGGGTTGTCTGTTTTGATGGATCATGCAAGGTAAGAATCTAACAGTACTTATTTTCTAAAGTATTAAGCAATTTTTCTTGATATAACTGACATTTCACCTACACCAACCTCCACAGGTTTCAGTCTGTACTGCTTCACAAGGATTAAAATCTCATATGGCAAGTGAATGATGAATAAGAAGCAACTTAGTAGACATGGCTGCTCCATCCCCGAGACAGAAAAGGGTACACAGTCAGCTCTCAGTGCTCATGGGGGACAAGGTCCTCAGAACCCCAGCAGACAATGAAATCTGTGCTCAGGGTCCTTATAGAAAGTGATGTAGTATTTGCATATCACCTACACAAATATTGTGATATCTTTTTTTTTTTTATTGCTAGAAAAAGAATCTGATTGCCTGGTTCACTCCTCCAAAAGGTTCACAATGGCTGGAACTGAGCTGGGGGCCTGAAGGCAGAAGCTGGGGGTCAAATCCAGACTCTCTAATGCTGGTGCAGGTGTCCTAACTGGCATCTTAAAAGCTATGCTAGGGGACCAGCGCTGTGGTGTAGTGGGTAAAGCTGCTGCCTGCAGTGCCGGCATCCCATATGGGGGCTGGTTTGAGTCCCGGCTGCTCCACTTCCAATCCAGCTCTCTGCTGTGGTCTGAGAAAGCAGCAGAACTGGCCCAAGGCCTTGGGCCCCTGTACCCCTGTGGGAGACTCAGATGAAGTTCCTGGCTCCTGGCTTCAGATGGGCCCAGTTCCGGCTGTTGGGGCCATTTGGGGAGTGAACCAGCAGATGGAAGCCCTCTCTCTGCCTCTGCCTCTCTGTAACTCTCTTTTTTTTTTCTTGTGATTTTAATTTATTCATTTACATTCTACTGGGTTTTATACATTTTTGATTTACATGCAGCAATTGTACATATCTTTAGGATACAGTGTGATATTTCAACACCTGTATACACTGGTACTGATCAAAGCAGAGTGATTAGCTTTTCAATTTCCTCATCATTCTTTATGCTTGGAGGGAATGAGCTTCTCTCTTCCAGTTCTTCATAAAACATATAATAAGTAACCTTTTTTTAGCTTGCATGAATATTAATTTTTCCCAAAGAAACCTTTTATTAAATGAGTACAAATTTCTTAAGTACAACTTTAAGAATATAGTGATTCTTCCCAACATGCCTGCCCTCCCACCTCAATTTCAACCCCACCTCCTCCTCCCTCTTCCATTCCCATTCTCCATTAAGGAAAAAAAAATACTGCTCCTCCACAGTCAAGACAACGGCTGTTCAACTCATTGCTTCTCAAAGTGTCAATTTCACTTTTTTTTGTCTTTTAAAATTTTTTTTTTAACTTTTATTTAGTAAATATAAATGTCTGAAGTACAGTTTGGCTTCCATAGCCTTGGCAACTCATGACTAGAGCCTAGGGAGATTACTGACGCTATTAACAAGAGTGTCAAATTGTTAAGTCAACAACAGGAGTCACTGTGTACTTACTCCTCATGTGGGATCTCTGTCCTTAATGTGTTGTTCAATGTGAATTAATGCTATTACTAGTACCGAAACAGTATTTTACACTTTATGTTCTGTGTGGGTGCAAACTGATGAAATCTTTACTTAATATATACTAAACTTATCTTCTGTATATAAAGATAATTAAAAATGAATCTTGATGTGAATGGAATGGGAGAGGGAGCAGGAGATGAGAGAGGTGCGGGTGAGAGGGAAGTTATGGGGGGGTGGAGAAGCCATTGTAACTCTGACTTTCAAGAAGAATAAATGTTAAAAAAAAAAAAAAAAAGCCAGGCTATATTCCTGCCACCTCCTATATATTTTGTATCAGTCTTACAATATCCAATACAATGCAAATGCTATACAAATAGCTGTTTGTTTTGTTTTTTAGTTACACAATGATTTTATGGCTTGAGAACATAGACAAATTTATGCCACCAGGGCAGTGGCTGTGGGTGACTCCTATTTCCAAGTGCGGTGGGAGGACTCACTTGGTTTTGTGGAATGGAGCCAATCCTTGCATTCTGTTATCATAATCAGGCAGCATTTAGCGCCCGCATCCTCTCTGTTCCTCTCAGGGTGCTTTGAACAGCAGCAGCTTTTTTAATTAAATGATGGAGAGCAGGAGCAAGACCTCTGGACTTCAGGATGCTGGAGATTTCCTGGCCTGTCACAATGGCCAGTTGTGAGTCTGCTCCTTCACGTCGCCAGTGGGGGGCGCTGCGGGGACAACACAGAGCCCACTGGGACCGGCCCTTCCTGGGAGCCTGCATGCGGCCCCTGATGGCGGCAGAGCCAGACGACAGCTGGTTGACTGTATGTGCAGGGAATGTTCGTGCATGTTCAGTTCAGGCGCGAATTGTTTGCAGGTATTTTCAATCTGCAGTTGGTTGCATCCATGCATTGCAGAACCCAAGGGTGAACCCAGGGCCTGGCTTCAGTGCAGAAAACAGAAGCCATTCTAGGCCCCCCGCACCACGCGAGGTTCTCTCTCACAGGCCATCTTGCATGTATTACTGCGCCGCCTGGAACCAGGCCCCCTCCTTTGCTTAGAGAAGTTTTTCCTAGTTTATACAGAATATTACCTAGAATTGCTTACTGACATCCAAGAAAATGAATCCATCTGTACTACTTCAGGGATTGCATTGGGAAGTTAAAAGGCCAGGGATCAGGTAGCACCATCAGCATAAGATAGAATAGGCACCAGGTTAAGGATCAAAGATTCTAGTGGTTGAAAGTTTGGTTGGCCTTCATCTCCCTAATGTTCTCCAAATAGTGCCTTTTAAGCATTACCTAGTGTTGAAAAGCTTTCTCAAGACTCTTTCGTAATGGGTAATTACACAATCAGAGCTGAGTTACTTTACCTTAACGTTTATGCTATACAGACTTTCATGCACTCTTCATGGGCACCTTGATGTGCACATTTATAGCTCTTAGTAATATCTCTGTTACCAAGGAATACAAGGATGCTTTGAAACATTCGTGGAAAATGGGATGAAAAGATGATTTCATTTTAGCCAAAAAATCTTGAAATCCAAGCAATACTTTTTCAGAATATGCATTTTCATGAACACTTTCAAGCTCTTTTGTATTCATTGTTTAGAGCATTTGGGCACCAAAATAAACTTACCTTTTGATTTTATTTTTCATGAACTTTTTGAAGCACTCTTGAACAGAAGTTTTGATCTGGAGGGGGTTTTACACACTGACTGGTCAGGCGTGCTCCCCAAGAGAAGAGGAGCAGTGTATGCCCACCACTGTATATCCAACACTATCACCAGGCTGAAAGTAGGCATAAATCTATTTTAGGCATGAAAATATGCAAAATGCAGATTGAATCCATGTGATTTCCAAGGATGAAACTTTCCAAATTAGCGGTAAGAGGTGATTTTGTAGCCTGCTGTTCCTATCTTTTCTGGTAATTTCTCCTATCACCCACTTTGGAATGTCAGTATCACTATATATATATAAAGAAAATTGTGGGGCCGGTGTTGTAGCACACTGGATTAAGCCACTGCCCACCATGCCAGCATCCTGTATCAGTGCAGGCTGCTCCAATTTCAATCCAGCTCCCTGCTAATGCACCTGGGAAAGCAGCAACAGATGGCCCAAGTGCTTGAGTCCCTGCCATCCATGTGAGAGACCCAGATGAAGTTCCTAGCTTTGGCCTGGCCCAGCCCTGGCTGTTGCAGCCATCTAGGGAGTGAACCAGTGGGTAGAAGATCTCTCTGTCATCTGCCTTTCAGATAAATAATAAATTTAAAATATAATTAGGAATTACACTCCATCATGACTTTATTTGATGTTAAAATGCCCCATATTGGCCAGAGAGTCCTTTGAGCTAGCTCTGGTATAATTTACACTTATCTCCATCATTTTTTAACACTTTGTGACAAGCATAAAAGATATTCCAGTTCATGCTAATTTCCCTACTCCAGATCTAGAATCATCTAGATCCCTGGCTTGTCTTATTCAGAAATGGTATTGAGAACCCAACGTATGGGTAAAAGGGATGCATATTGCTACTTACAGTATCATTGCCTCAATCTCTGGTCAGCAGACACAGCTGGGAAATCTCATGTTTTTAAAAGAAACACAGCTACATACCCATAACTAGATTTCTGTTAAGAAATGTAAGTTCAAACTGGTACTTACAAGGAAAATCAAACATCACAAAATTCTTCCTAGCCTTCCAACTCCCTTCTCCAGCAGTGAAAACCTGATTCCTCACATCCCATATCCTCAATATACTTACGCATTCGATCACTCCTGTAATACACACAAACTCATAGCACTGTGTAAGACAAACCTAATAGTTCACTGTGTTTAGCCATTCTGGTATTTACACTCAAGGTTATACTGTCAAAGTACTGGACTCAAAAGTTCCTTGTGTTAGTTATTTTCCCTTCCTTTTCTCCCCTCCCCTTCTCTTTAGGGTGGCTAATTCTTTGGTACACAGTCAGATTCATTTTTTTTGTACTCCAGGATTTAGCTTTTTAAGGAGTTCCATAATTTGAAACCATACAGAAAAGATACTTAAAGATTTGTTGCTGTCCCGCCCCAGTCCCTTTCCAACCTACTCCCACCCACCTCCTGCAGGTAACCAACGTCGTCTGTTTCTGCCTCACCATTCCTAACTACCCCACCTCCTTTTAAAATATAAAGCACATTTATGTCTTTCCTCATCTACAAAAGGTACTACATATTATCCTCTCCTCTTCTTTCATTCACACTATATCCTGAAAACCAGCTCACATGTCTCTCTCATTCTTTAGAGCGACACAGTACCCCAATTTCCCATGTATGAACATTTAGATTTTTTGCTATATATTTCTATTACAAATCATGCTGCAGGTAATACAGTTGTGTACGCGTTTGTGCAAAAGACACACACGTTTGCTTCTGAGATATTGGTATACATCTGTCATTCCTTCATAATTTGCCTTTACGGATCACTTTGATTTAGGTCTCTTTATTTATTTATATTTTTTATTTTTGACAGGCAGAGTGGACAGTGAGATAGAGAGACAGAAAGGTCTTCCTTTGCCGTTGGTTCACCCTCCAATGGCCGCCGTGGTCAGCGTGCTGCGGCCTGTGCACCACGCTGATCCGATAGCAGGAGCCAGGTGCTTCTCCTGGTCTCCCATGGGGTGCAGGGCCCAAGGACTTGGGCCATCCTCCATTGCACTCCCTGGCCATAGCAGAGAGCTGGCCTGGAAGAGGGGCAACCGGGACAGAATCTGGCTCCCCGACCGGGACTAGAACCTGGTGTGCCGGCGCCGCAAGGCGGAGGATTAGCCTAGTGAGCCGTGGCGCTGGCTGATTTAGGTCTCTTGTACAGAACACGGAGCCAGCCTTGTTGGGTGAGCCACTTTGGGGTAAGCCCATCCACAACTATCATGTTATTTTACAATATCATTTCAGGTTGAGCACCCCTAATCTGAAATGCTCCAATATCTGGAATTTTCTGAGCACTGACACAATGCCACAGGTGAAAAATTCTACACCTGATTTGAGGTGACAAGTCTCAGGCACATTGAACCTAGTGTGCTAAATTACCTTCAGCACCTGTGTCGAAGGTAAATAGGAAGCATAAATGAATTTCACATTTAGACTTGAGGTCCATCCCCAAGTCATCTCATTATGCATGTGTAAATATTCCAAAATCCAAAATCTGAGATACTTCTGGTCGTGGGCTTGTCAAGTAAGGAACACGAAACCTGTACTACATGTAGTGTTATAATAGCACACTGTTCCCTGTAGGACAAGTTTGCTTTAATATTTTGGAAGGTTTATATTTTTGCTCTAGAGAGTACTTTTTTAACAGTACAAAGATAGTCATCAGAGATTTTAGTTCCTGCTTTTGTATTTGCTATGTCACTTTATAACAGCACCATCTGCCACTTATTATCTACAAAACGAAGGGCTTCTTCCTCCTTCCCCTTTTCCTCATCCATTTTTCATTATTGCTACTTTGTCACACATGTGATATTTACATACTGTAGTCCCACCCTTAGCCCTACCATTTAGTCTTAAAGCTACAGTTAAATAAACTGTATTATTGCTATTACGAGACATTTCCTAACTGTCTCCCGGCCAGAAGTTCTTTGTCTAATAGCATTTACCAGAGGGCCTACTCCATCACTGACAGGTACTGGACCTCCCATTTTGGGTGGGGGCTCAGCACAAACTACATCAGCATCTACTAGAGTCTGCGGTGCCACCGAGCACCACTAGGTGGAGCGCCAGTGCCGTGGCTGCTGCAGAATGACAGCTGGATTCCAGGAGCTCAAGACCACAGAGCACAATCCCGGAAAAGGCTTGAAGGGCTCTAGATTCTCTAACTGGGCTAAAACCAGATCACGAAGTAAGAGAGGTGGCTGGTTTTTCAAATGGCAGAATCCCAACCGAAAAATGATATATAAACAGGGCCCTCCTGAAATTCCGCATTTCGGATCTATTTTCTACTCTTCCCACTCACTCCCCACAGGAGTTGGGGATGTCCTCCCAACCCAGCCATGCCAACCTGGCGGGTAGGGGCTCTGGTGATAACTGCCAGGAATTCGTCTTGTACTACGAAGGCCGTGCTTCTGGAGGGGAATTAAGGTCTCGGGAGGCTGACTTTGCTATATTGCTGGCATCACACCATCCTCTCCTACTTTGGTTGTCATTGGTCTTACAGGATACTGATTCCTGATTTGTCTTTACTACCCGTACCCCAAGGCTCCCTTTAACTCTTTTTCTACCAGAAATTATGCCTTTCCGAGATTGTCACCTCACAATTTTCAGACGTTTTTATTCAGTCAGTGCTCACATGAACCTGGTTTTCACAGTATTCCTAAATGTGGGTTGGACATTCTATTAGCTAACTCTTGGGCCCTCTGCTCTCCTGCTTCCTTAGGTGCAGTTTTCCATACCCCTCAAGACACCACTTTTCCACAAAAGCTTGTAGCAAGGGCTCAAAAAACTGCTTGACATTGCATACACAGGTAAGTTCAAAGCTGAAGGCGTGGGTCCTGGTGTGGATCATTTGTTTTTGGTAACTTCAGGAATTTGGTGACCAAGTTACAGCGAACTCATGATGGGCAGCTGAATTCACTTAGGATCTCACAGTCTCTACTAAGGTCTCATTGGCTAAGAGGGATTTCTCAAAAAGGAGATTAATTCTTTTCCCAAGAGAACAATGGCTTTGCTCCAACTCCTAGGGACTTGGCGATTTTCCTGCCAGAAGTGGAACATGCTTCACACCCACACCCACACGACAGGTATTTCAAGAGCCTTGGGACCAGTCAAAAGCCGTGACGAGCAACTGCTTTTAGTGCTGCTTATCCCCTGGAGAGCTTGCAAGATGAACTTCCACTCAAAACCCATCATCTTGTGATCAGTAAATAGATCAGCACAGCTCCTCCCAGCCTGGCAACGTGTTTTTGTTCAGGTAACCTCCCAGCCTGGCAACGTGTTTTTGTTCAGGTAACGGAGAGCCCCATTTCCTTCTGTGAACAATATATATAATCTTTTTGCTTAAATTACTGCGTTGTCACGTAAAACTGAATTCTATGGTGTGACTTAATCTGCTTCACTCATAACCACTTGTTGGTGTTTACTTCCAGAATTTCATGTACAAATAGGAGTTGAAGCCCATGCAAGGGTTCTCTTTACCAAAACAGGTACACTGTATTGCACATACATTACTGAACTTTGCTTTCACTGAACATTCTTTGTATTAGGACTAAAGGTCTTCATTCTGCTTTGTACAGCTTCTTAGCATTCACTGATAAAATGTATCATTTCATCAGTCTCTTGTGATGAATAGCCTTATCCACACATATCCCGTAACTGGGACTGCAGGATTAAAACGTTTTAAGTGTACTGCTGGATGACAGAAAGCAAGCTACTGGCCATTTGAATTATACCAATTTACAACTTCATCAGCAATGTAAAGACTGTTTATCTACTTATGAATTTCTGTCAATCTGAACTTTTAATCCATTTTCATTTTACTTGGGAATCAGAGAGAGATCTTCCATCCACTAGTTCACACCTAAGTTCCTGCAAGAGCCAGAGATGGGCCAAGCCAAAATCAGGAGCTGGGAACAATGCGGGTCTCTCACATGAATGGCATTACACCTGCTGCCGCCTGGTGTGCAATTAGCAGGGAGGCAGATCAGAAGAGGAGCCAGGACACCGCCCAGTCTTTCCCATGTAGGATGTGGGCATCCCAAGCAGTGTCTTCACCATCGTATCAAACTCCTACCCCCAAACTGAACTTCTAATTTGTACTTCTCTTATTATGAGAGTACTTTTCTGTGTGCTCAGTGACTGTCATCTATTTCTACATTTTACCCACTTAACAAAATTTGAATATCATTCAGTCTATCATTTCTCCTTTGACATAATCTATGGCATTTTCTTACATAAAGACTTGTTAACATGGATTTATTAACCTTTCCTATAGATTCAGAATCACAGATAACTATTTCCCACTAACATTATAAAACAAACTAGAGGAAAGAGGTAAAATTAAATTTACTCTCATCCTTACACTCACAGGGGATTTAAAGCAAGATATACCCTGGTCATAGCTCCCACATTACCTCTGTTTCTTTGAAAAAGTTACACATAGTTGATGAAAGTTGTCTCTGGAACTGTTTCCCTTCCCAGTGGGCTTATCATGGCTAAAATCTATCAATATCTTGTCTTCAGCCAACAAGGGAAACCCTCATTTGGAGCAGAGGCCTTCCAGGGGCTACTGCATAAGAATTCAAGCACCAAATCAGCACTATGTCCACAAATGAAACTATGCAGTAAGAACAGAAACTGCCCATCCATAACATTACAGAAAGGGACAGCGTTTGCCATGATTGTGCTTATTTCTGGTTGAAGTGAGAATGAATGAAAACTGTACAAAGAAGTACTACTATGCTCTTCCTATAATTATACTCATTATCAGCTACCACTTGAGTAACTATTAGCTGTTTTGGCTTTTAATTCTTTAAAAAAATTTAACGACAAAAAAAAAAATTGAAAAGCAGGGTTCAGAGAGGTAAGAATTATATACAAGGGAACAGCAATGGTGATGCATCCGAGTTCCTGCTGTCCATGTGACAGACCTAGATTGCATTCCCACCTGCTGGCTCTGACCCTGGGCAAGCTCCAGTAACTGCAGGCATTTAGGGAGTGAACCAGTGGGTGGGAATTCTCTCTCAAACAAATATAATAAATTTTAAAGGAAAATTGTGTCCAAGTTTAAATAGCTATTACCTGGCACTATTATAAAACTTAGGCAATTCTTGTCATATTACCAAGATGGTTCAAATAAATTATGTGGCTGGTAAGCTATCTAGATTATTTGAAATTTTTTTAAAAAGCTACATGATGATTTGGGTCATTCCACATTATTTCCATAAAAAACTAAAAGGGTCTGTTTTTCTTCTGGCTTAGAGTCTGAGTCAACTCAGTATCCCATGGGTACTATCACATGCTAACAAAACACACACTCATTGTGCGTTTGCTGAATGAGTGATATGCAACTGAGCGCCACTTGCCTAGCACATCAGTTACATAATCCATGCACTTCAGTTATGTTAGGAGGAAAAAGGATGCCAGTTAGGTATTGAGTCTATGAAGCCTAAAGCAGTGGGCTGGAAAGGTAAGTATTAAGTTGTAAGAAAAATATCTGCAATCATTTCAAATCTGTACGCAAATCCTATTACAAAAAAGGTACACATTGATTTGATCAATAAAGGTTAATTTCTGGTATCTCAAAGATTTTTGTCTCTGATACCAATTATGAAACTCATTATTAGACTTCATAACTGTTGAAATGACTTGGATTCATGAATTATTCATAAGTAAAACAGGGACTCTTCAGTGTGCCTATCAGAATATTTGATTTTTATTAACCATTTTACAAAACTAACAATTTTTGGTCTACAATTTCATTTGCTTTGGTCTCATGAAGACATTGAGCCTCTGACTGTATATCTTGTGAGAGAAACTTCTCAGAAAAGGTAAGTGATTGTGAGAGCCAAATTTTTGTGCATTCTATTAAAAAATGAAACGCGCATATTAGAAGCATCACATATTTAATGTCAGAATTTGAATTCAAGTACAAAAATTAACACATGATTTCAACATTTAAAAACTATAACATTTCTTATTCAAACAATACAGTGAATATCAAAAACACAAATGAAGCACAACTATAAAAACCTTAAATACATTA